>NC_057393.1:21952876-22552876 GCF_019320065.1 Cervus canadensis
CTGAGAAAGACATAATTCAAAAAGACACATGTACCCGTATATTGTCACCCTGCTTACTTAACTTATATGCAGAGTACATCATGAGAAATGCTGGGCTGGAGGAAGCACAAGCTGGAATCAAGATTGCCGGGAGAAATATCAATGACCTCAGATGCACAGATGACACCACCCTCATGCCAGAAAGTGGGGAAGAAATAAAGAGCCTCTTGATGAAAGTGAAAGAGGAGAGTGAAAAAGTTGGCTTAAAGCTCAACATTTAGAAAACTAAGATCATGGCATCTGGTCCCATCACTTCATGGGAAATAGATGGGGAAACAGTGGAAACAGTGGCTGACTTTATTTTTCTGGGCTCCAAAATCACTGCAGATGGTGACTGAAGCCATGAAATTAAAAGACACTTACTCCTTGGAAGGAACGTTATCACCAACCTAGACAGCATATTGAAAAGCAGAGACATTACTTTGTCAGCAAACGTCCTTCTAGTCAAGGCTATGGTTTTTCCAGTGGTCATGTGTGGATGTGAGAATTGGACTATAAAGAAAGCTGAGAGCAGAAGAATTGATGCTTTTGAACTGTGGTGTTGGAGAAGACTCTTGAGAGTCCCTTGGATTGCAAGAAGATTCAGCCAGTCCATCCTAATGGAGATCAGTCCTGCACGTTTATTGGTAGGACTGATGTTGATGTCCAATACTTTGGCCACCTGATGTGAAGACCTGACTCATTGGAAAAGACCCTGGTGCTGGGAAAGATTGAGGGAAGGAGGAGAAGGGTACGACGGAGGATGAGATGGTTGGATGGCATCACTGACTCAATGGGCATGGGTCTGGGTCGACTCCGGGAGTTGGTGATGGACAGGGAGGCCTAGCATGCTGTGGTTCATGGGGTCGCAAAGAGTCGGACACGACTGAGTGACTGAACTGAACTGAACCCCAATATTCATTACAGCACTATTTATAATAGCCAGGACATGGAAGCAACCTAGGTGTCCATTAACAGATGAATGGATGAGGAAGTTGTGGGACATATATACAAAGGAATATTACTCAGCCATAAAAAGGAATGAAATTGAGTCAGTTATACTAAGGTGGATGAACCTAGAATCTATAATACAGAGTAAAGTCAGTCAGAAAGAGAAAAACAAATATCTATATTAATGCATATATATGTAATCTAGGAGAGGGTGGGACAAAATGTAGCTTACTTTTACTCAAGAGATTCTAATACATTTAACTGTTCAATAGTATTTTATTGTAAAAATATAGCATAGTTCATTCTAATAGAAATTTGGGTTTTGCCTCCCAACTTAGTTTTGACAATATGCTGCTATGTACACTTGTACACATACTTTAGATTACACAAATAAGTGGGTTTCTTTTGGGAATAGTCCTAGGAGTAGAATTGCTGAGCCATAAGGTAACATATATTCAACTTTATACAGGATTTCCAAATATCTCTTCAAAATGTTCATTCAATTTATATTACTATGAATCCTCATTTTATAAAATTTCAGTTTTCCAGCACTATAGCTTTTGAGGCACCAACTTCTCCAAGAAGATGTTTTTTGCTCCCAGGCTTTCTCAAGTAGTTGTGTCTCAAAGCTCCTAAGAAATTGCTACATGTTTAAGAAAATGAAATCAGATCTGCCATCCCCTGAATGGGTTCTAATGACAACTCAGACTTGAAGACCCAGCGGTGCTGTGTCCAGAGGCTAAAATTTCTTTCCTCCTTATCCTCAACTGTTTGTAGCCCTCTTATTGTAAACACAGGTTCCAGCATAATTGAAGTTTACCATTAATGACAAAGAAAGCCTTGCATTTATCTAAACTGATTTGTGTTAACAGAGCTGATTGCATTTCTGAGCTTCCTGGATTCTAAGAGCTTTGGTATCCTGTTACATTGTGCTGTAGGATAAAAGCACCACAAGGCGACGACATGACTGCTGAGGTTTTGGTCACTGCAGGTTTCAATTTACTATACTTACTATCTGTATGTTCAACTTATTAGATATCACAATGTCTCTGACTCAAGGCCAATTAAAAAATAATATTAAGATATTCATTTGAATATTTTTGTCTTCAGTGTCCTATGGACACTGAAGGGAGTCACCTTCATAGGATTACTATATTTCTTTCCATATATGTAAAAAAAAAGGCCATATTTCAAAGGGAAGCTTGCATTAGTAATCTTTTAATTAAGCTGAACTGTGGTGTTGGAGAAGACTCTTGAAAGTCCCTTGGACTGCAAGCAGATCAAACCAGATCCAACTAAAGGATATCAACCCTGAATATTCATTGGAAAGACTGATGCTGAAGCTCCAATACGTTGGCCACCTGATGCACATTAGAAAAGACCCTGATGCTGGGAAGGATTGAAGGCAGGAAGAGAAGGGAATGACAGAGGATGAGATGGTTGGATGGCATCACCGAATCGATGGACATGAGTTTGAGCCAGCTCCAGGAGTTGGTGAAGGACAGGGAGGCCTGGCATACTGCAGTCCATGGGGTCACAAATAGATACAACTGAAGAACAACCCATTTAGAGCTGTGGTCACTCCTGGAATGTCTTTCTCGCCCTACACTTATTTTCCTCCTCAGTATCCTCTCAAAAGAAATGAGAGTTCATTTAAAATTTTATGCATCTTTGTTGTCTATTTGCTTAGTTCCTATGCATTTATACCTGCCTCTTCTTTTTAAACAATGAGGATTTTAGGTTAAAATATAGGATTTTTTTATTATCTATTTGCCTTTATTTATTTTTTTTTTATTTTTTTATTAGTTGGAGGCTAATTACTTCACAACATTTCAGTGGGTTTTGTCATACATTGATATGAATCAGCCATAGATTTACACGTATTCCCCATCCCGATCCCCCCTCCCACCTCCCTCTCCACCCGATTCCTCTGGGTCTTCCCAGTGCACCAGGCCCGAGCACTTGTCTCATGCATCCCACCTGGGCTGGTGATCTGTTTCACCATAGATAGTATACATGCTGTTCTTTTGAAATATCCCACCCTCACATTCTCCCACAGAGTTCAAAAGTCTGTTCTGTATTTCTGTGTCTCTTTTTCTGTTTTGCATATAGGGTTATCGTTACCATCTTTCTAAATTCCATATATATGTGTTAGTATGCTGTAATGTTCTTTATCTTTCTGGCTTACTTCACTCTGTATAAGGGGCTCCAGTTTCATCCATCTCATTAGGAACTGATTCAAATGAATTCTTTTTAACGGCTGAGTAATATTCCATGGTGTATATGTACCACAGCTTCCTTATCCATTCGTCTGCTGATGGGCATCTAGGTTGCTTCCATGTCCTGGCTATTATAAACAGTGCTGCGATGAACATTGGGGTGCACGTGTCTCTTTCAGATCTGGTTTCCTCAGTGTGTATGCCCAGAAGTGGGATTGCTGGGTCATATGGCAGTTCTATTTCCAGTTTTTTAAGAAATCTCCACACTGTTCTCCATAGTGGCTGTACTAGTTTGCATTCCCACCAACAGCGTAAGAGGGTTCCCTTTTCTCCACACCCTCTCCAGCATTTATTGCTTGTAGACTTTTGGATAGCAGCCATCCTGACTGGCGTGTAATGGTACCTCATTGTGGTTGTGATTTGCATTTCTCTGATAATGAGTGATGTTGAGCATCTTTTCATGTGTTTGTTAGCCATCTGTATGTCTTCTTTGGAGAAATGTCTGTTTAGTTCTTTGGCCCATTTTTTGATTGGGTCATTTATTTTTCTGGAATTGAGCTGCAGGAGTTGCTTGTATATTTTTGAGATTAATCCTTTGTTTCTTCATTTGCTATTATTTTCTCCCAATCTGAGGGCTGTCTTTTCACCTTACTTATAGTTTCCTTTAATGTTTTTACTCAATAAAACATGACTAAAGAGAAATGAAAAATTCATAAATATAGAAGTCAGTAAATTTTTCCCAATGTAGTTTGTGATCAGAGCATAGATCAATAAATAGAACAGTATGCACACCTTCAGAGACTCCCTGGCTCTCTTTTCCAGGTACTCTCCAACCTCCAAATGAACTATTTATCTGGGTTTTAAATGCATACTGTACATCAAATAAACCTTTCATATTGTATGATATTGGGAAAACCCAGACAGAAGAAATAATTTATGCAAGGTCACATGAGTACAAGCATCAGCACCAGAACTGCATTGCTACATGTACCTTCAAACAGCAGGGGAGAAATTACAACAGAAATCAAGCACACATCAGTTACATAACCCAAGACTTAACAAATTTCAGAACCTGTGATGAAATTTGGATGTGTTCAATTCAACCAGAATCTCTGTCTTCAAGCCAAAAAACTATTCCATAATATCATATGTCAGTTACTTAATATTCTAGTGAATGTTGACTTATTTTGTTTTGCAACACAATGATCATGAAATATTGGAGACCAGCTCAATTCAAATTTCACTACATATATCTTTTGTTACCTTAGCTCATTAAGTTTTGCATTTATAGAATTTTGCATTCTATATCTCATCTCTGGAATAATGAGAATATAACTGATCTTGGAGCACTGTTGATAGAATTCTTGAGAATGTAATCTCAGGGCTTGATGCCTTAAAGCATTCAGCACTTGAAAGCTCTATTTGATATCTGGAATGGGAATACTCATCTCCCTTGCAATCATTTCAAACTCACATCCTAAACTTACTATAAGGCTAACATTCTCTAATTTTAGCATCAATATCTTTTATGATAATATTATCCAGGATTAGACAAACAATCATACTGCCCTACAGGCATGTAGCAAGGACAGTTTCTCATCTCCAGGTGAGGGTTCAGCTGATGGCAAGGCAGGGGAATTTCACATATGGGCTAAAGCATGAATGGGCAATTCCTCTGGAGACACTGAAGGGAGTCACCTTCATAGGACTGTCAAAAAAAGCTATGGTTGGCTGGTGAGCATTCAGAGGCTGTGTCCAGTTTCTGCTCTGAGTGGTTTAAGGGTCACTTACCTGAATCCCAAGTAGAAGCCTGATGTGCTGGGGCCCTCAACACTCTCCTCAGGACCTTATGGTAATGTCTAATTTTCAAAGATGGTCCCCTGTTTTTGTCTATATAAACAAACACCTAAATCAGGTCACTGGTCACAGATATTTTGTACACAGACCACTTCTTAATTTTTCTTGTTCTTCCCTCACCTTGCAGCCTCCCTCACTTCAGAATTACACTCTTAAAATAGGCTTGTAACAAACAAGCCTGTTTGTTACACTCTTGTGTAAGAACCCACAGGCTGGCTGGAGGTCAAAGAAAGTCAAGAAACATCCAAATGGACATATACTCAAGAAAGTTATTAGTTACTGACTAGAATGACAAAGCACCATTTTCCTCACTGAGTCTGAGCTGGGATATTCATTTGATGCTTAGGCAAGCCCTGCTGTGTCTCTGGGCACAATTCACAGTCCAGAGAAGGGGTGTGTTGCAAGAGTTCAAAAAGGCCCCCACCAACTGTTGTCTTCTGGGTGCTTCAGCTGCCTCTGGGACTCAGTACAGGCTATACCGAGAGCCTGAGGTATTTCTCAGTGTTTGCTGTGTGGACTCTTCACCTACTAAGCATTTTCGTCTAACCAGATTTCCTTCCCTTTCAGGAAAGAGAGGGCCTCCTCAGACCATCACCATCCTTCTCTTTGAAACTCGTACTTCCTCATAATCTTCTGCCTGTAACCTCCCTTCTACAGTTAGGAAAACAAAATGAAAAGAGCCTGAATGTGGAGTTTGATGATCAGGAATGCATCTAAACTCTATCAGTAGCTTGATGTGGGTCTGTGGGGAATTTAATCAGCCTCTTTGAGTATCAGATTATCTATCTGTGAAATATGGACATGTCTCAACCCACTGCGTAGTTATAAGGTGTAAATTATTAATATGTAACAGTCTGTCACATTAAAAAGTACCTGAAGGAAACACCAATCGAGTCACTTCTGTGCTCAAAATCCTATAGTGGCTTTTTATTACTTACAAGCATGGAACTCAAAGGTCTCCGCCGGGCTTTTCCTGGTGTCTTCAAGCACAGAATATTTATATTATCTGAGATTCACTTCTCTCTACCATATACACTCTTCCTCCCAGGATAAATTCTTCTAATTGTCAACTATACATTCCAAACTCATTTCAGTGGAACTATTCTGACTCCTGATCCCCACCACGCAGGAAAGCATCCCACCCTACTCTCACCTCTGGTCTGAATCCTGCCCATCTTTCAAGACCCAGATCAAACTGCCACTATGGGAAAAATTATGGAGGTTATTAAACTAACAATATAGCTACTATATGATCCTCAAATCCCACTCCTGGTCATAAATCTGGAGAAAACCATACTTTGAAAAGATACATGCCCTTCAAAGTCCATTGCAGCACTATTTACAATTGCTAAGATATGGAAGCAATCTAAGTGTCCATCAACAGAGGAACGGATAAAGAATATATACAACAGAATATTACTTAGCCATAAAAAATTAAATAATGTCAGTTGTGCAAAATGGATGGACATAGATTTTATCATACTAAGTGAAGTAAGCAGAGAAATACAAATATCATATGATATCACTTATATGTCTGGAGAATAAAATGGCAACTCACTCCAGTATTCTTGCCTGAAAATCCTATGGACAGAAGAGCCTGGCAGGCTTCAGTTGTCTATGGGGTCGCAAAGAGTGGGACATGACTGAGTTACTAACATTTTCACTTTTGCTTTCATCACTTATATGTGGAATCTAAAAAAAAATAAAAATGATACAAATGAATTTACATACAAGACAGAAACAGATACGCAGAAAACAAATTTATGGTTACCAAAAGGGAATAGACAAGGAGGGATAAATTAAGAGATTGCGATTAACATACACCCACATAAAACATGAACAGACATAAAACAGATGACCAACAAGAACCTACTCTACAGCACAGGGAACTATACTCAGTATTGTAATAATCTATAATGGAAAATAATCTGAAAAAATAGATAATGTCTGTATAACTGAGTCACTTTGTTGTATATCTGAAAATAACATAACTTTGTTAATCAGCTACACTTCAATAAATATACTTTTTAAAAAGTTCCTACCTTTCCATACAAGTCCACTGAAATAGTTCAGCCAGCACCCTAGTATGTTCTCTGAAAAATTTTATTTATAATGGTCAGAACACTTAATATTAAATTATCAAATTCTCAAAATTTAGGTGTACAATAATATTGTTAACTATACACACTATGTTGCAGAGCAGATCTTGAGAACTTTCTTATATTGCATAACTGAAACTTTATGCCTTGAACAACTCCCCATTTCTTCCTCTCCACCTCAGCCCCAGCAACTATTTTTCCACTCTCTACTTCATTCAATTTATTTTGTCTTACAGACAAAGATATGTTTACTTATTAATTGGCTAATTATTACAGGTGTGTTCTGCATCTTGTCACCATACTTTTTTTCAGAACAAAGATATAATCAATTTATATGCCCCTGCAAATATTCTTATTTCACTCTAATAGTAAAAAATGATTTAGTAAATCTTAATTTTATAGTTCCTTGACTAAGAGACTGGAAAGTCAGAGGCTTCAATCATTTTGTTAATTTCCATAGGTGGATGGTGTCTCTCCCATTTATTTATTCCCTCACCAAATTCTGTTTAGCCATTTCCATGTGCCAGACATTCTTCTGGGAACACAGATATAAGCAAGGTGAACATAGTCACTTTTTGTATGTAACCTATAATCTACTGAGGAAGATAAGCAAATGGAATGGATTGGAGAAAACCGTTAATTAAGCAGTAATTTTAGGATTTATCTTGCAGAGAGAAATGTGTTAGATATTTGGGTAAGAACTTCAGAAATTGGACCTCCCCATGGGCCAAGTTTCACAGGGAGAAAGATGCTTTAAATAATAAGGGAGATCAATTTGACTTTTGACTTTCTAAGACCAGATGGAGAGACAAGAGATGAGCAGAAATATGCCTTGCCTGTGAGCCATTCCCAGAAAATATCCCTCAAAAAGTCTTCAATAAAATATGGTATACACATAAATGCTTCTTGCTGTTTTGTTGATGTTACAACTGAGCTCTGGTATGGGTTTCAACTCTGGGCCCAGGTAACATAGTACAGTTATCTCTCACTTTCTTACCAGCTTTAAGCCAGCAGAATAAATGCCACTCACAACCGCTTTGCTTCACCTTTGTAATTAGCAATCAACCTGTGGAGGGACATGTTTTCTCAGGGCATGGCACCAAGAGGTTCAACCCAATTTTATCCAGATTTCAAGAAGCAAGACTGACCCTAGCTGACATTACACAAGCAGATCAGCAATTTAGTGTAGAATAAATACCAGTATGTATTATGTCAAATGGGCTTCCCTGGTGGTTCAGTGGTATAGAATCTGTCTGCCAATGTAGGAGACACAGGTTTGATCCCTGGGTTGGAAAGATCCCCTGGAAAAGGAAATGGCAACCCACTCCAGTATCCTTGCCTGGGAAATTCCATGGACAGAGGAGCCTGGCAGGCTACAGTCCATTGGGTCACAAAGAGTTGGACAAAACTTAGCAACTGAGCACACAGGCATTATATCTGATAATATAAAGTGTAGTCTGAGGAATAGGAAGCTAGAGGAGTGGGTTGCTGAGAGGAGACAGAACTTCCCAGAGGAAATGGCATTTATATTGAGGCCAGAAGGATGAACAGAAGTAAACAGAGTAAAAATGGATACACTTTTGACATGCTAATATTCTCATGTATCAGAGTCAAGAGAAGAGAGAGAGAGAGAGAGAAAAAAAAAAGGGTCAGGAGGAGAGAGAAGATGGAGAAAAAGAGAATTGAAAGTACAAAGTCCACCCCAGTTCACTCCACCATAGCCTAATTCACTTAAGATAGGTAGTGTGGTTTCTCTAGAAGAGTCCAATAAAAGGGGACATTTGGACTGAAATGTGGGAACTTTCTAAAGTTCCAAATTATGCCACTCTATAGACAGTGCCCAGGGTTTGGCCTCGTGCCTGAGGTACAAGAAAGCCATATTTTTGTGAAGTGAGGTAAGCAAAGTGAAGCCTTGGGAAACATGGAATACATGAACAAAACATATAATATTCAAATGTGATTCACTTAGGAGACAGAACTGGGACCCAGAAATACTGATCACTTGTCAAAGTTGGTTTCTGGTTACCTGTTGCCCAAATCCCTCCTGAGTAGTTCCTAGTGCTCTGCATTTGTTGATCAGGTGCTCAGAGTATATGATTCCAGACTGCCCTCCATCACAGTTTCCATTAATCCTGGTGTTTATTCTCATTTGTTGGAAAATACAGATAATTTGGTAATTATACTCCCCTTCGGTCATTAATAGCAGACTAACATATTCCATGTTGCCTGTGTAGGAAGTCTTAGCTTTCAAATATGCATGTCAGGTGGTGGGATAGAGTTATGGAGAGGAAGCTTTCAGTGGTGGGTGTGTGTGGTAAGGAATTCCCTACACAGACAATCTTTTGACCGTTGAGACTAAAAATGGAGCTTCCTGGTGGTTAAAGACACCTCCTTGTTCATGATAAAATGTGATAACACACACACATACACACACACATGAATACGGAGTATGTGTATTCTTAGTCATGTCCAACTCTTTGTGATGCCATGGACTGTAGCCCACCAGGCTCTTCTGTCCATGGGATTTCCCAGGCAAGAATACTGAAGTGGGTTGCCATTTCCTACTCCAGGGGATCTTCCTGGCCCAGGGATCAAACCCACGTCTCTTATGTCTCCTGCATTGGCAGGCTACCACTGAGCCATCTGGGAAGCCTGAGATATATGCATTACACACTTCAGAGGAAACCAGAAGTACAACCCTCATTTCGTAACAAACAGTGTAGCCTGATTTGTGCCAGGGAGATCAGATCTAAAATTTTACATTGGAACTTCTCAGCCCAACTCCCTTGCTCCACAATCTCTAAGTAATTATTTGAAAGAAAGTTATAATATGTATTAAATAATTTATTTCCTAGACCAATCTCAGACTTTAAGTATTTAAACTGGCAATTTTTAATAAAGTAATTGTGGAATTAGGAATACATTTTTCACTAGGAGGTCATTATTTTACTTTGAACATATAAAATGGCTTTTAAAAGAAGGAAAATAAAAAGTTTAACTAGGTCAAATGAAAGTTTCAAGCTTTATGGCAAAAAAGTGACTAATTGCATTTGGATTATGGATTTAATAGTGCTAATTTTCAATAAGGTCACATGACGAATTTTCAAGGGAATCTAACGTGGTTGGGTCTTCTCTAACATTCTGTGCAATAGAGAGTTGTAATGGGACTAAGACAAAGTTGCTGCTCGTCCTTCCTCCTTTCCCCTTTCCCTCTTCTTCATACCTGCCCCTTTGCCCTCAGTTTGTCATCAAGGATTTACATCTCAATTCCACCGCAGTCTTTGCCAAAGCCCCCATTCATCTCTCATCTAGTGTGCTAGCTGGTCTCATACTCCAGTCTTCTACCCTGCAATCATTTTTTGTAGTACAAGAATCATTACCTTCCCAAATGCCAAATCTGACCAGGGCAGAGGAAGCTCATTTCTGATTCAGACCCTCTAAGGAGTCCCCTTGTCCTTCAGATACAGTGAAATATTTAATACGAAGAATACTATATACCTGCCCTTCTGAGGTATTTGCATATGTTTTGCCTTGACCCATTTTAGTTGGTTCAGTTCAGTTCAGTTCAGTTGCTCAGTCATGTCCGACTCTTTGCGACCCCATGAATCGCAGCACGCCAGGCCTCCCTGTCCATCACCAACTCCCGGAGTTTACTCAAATTCATGCCCATCGAGTCGGTGATGCCATCCAGCCATCTCATCCTCTGTCGCCCCCTTCTCCTCCTGCCCCCAATCCCTCCCAGCATCAGGGTCTTTTCCAAGGAGTCAACTCTTCGCATGAGGTGGCCAAAGTACTGGAGTTCCAGCTTCGGTCGGACGTTTGTTGGCAAAGTAATGTCTCTGCTTTTTAATATGCTGTCTAGGTTGGTCATAACTTTCCTTCCAAGGAGTAAGCGTCTTTTAATTTCATGGCTGCAGTCACCATCTGCAGTGATTTTGGAGCCCCAAAAAATAAAGTCTGACACTGTTTCCACTGTCTCCCCATCTATTTCCCATGAGGTGATGGGACCAGATGCCATGATCTTAGTTTTCTGAATTTTAGTTGGTTATGTTCTATTAATTCTTTTAATCTGAGTTCAACCATTGCTTCTTCAAAGAAACCTTGCTTTGAACCCTGTGTTTAGGTCATGTCTTTCATTATATAATCCCTTTGCACCAGCTGCTCTCTTTGATAGCTTATAAGATTACAGTAACTGCTTTTTTCCTTTTTCATGGATTACTGTGTCCAGAACTTCACTGTACACTGCATTTGGGCAGGTTCAGTCTGTTTTTGCTCACCTTTTAAATTAATATAGTGGCAAAAATATAAAATATGCATAAAAGTAATAATATGAATAAATAGAAGGAATTTCAAAATGAATGAATAAATTAGTGTTATGTTGGCTCCAAGTGGCTTTTAAGATGGGGCTTTTTAAGATGGGGATGTAAATATACTACTAGTAATAACTGGCTCTGAAGCCCTCAAAGTATGTATTTTAGGAAGATATCATCATCCTTGGTATCAACATTAAAGGTTAAGTATGTACTCTCCTCTTCTACTCTACAGTTATATATATGGTGCTCATCATTTATTGGGACTTGTTATTAAAATCAGAGTAAAATAAGTATTGATATTTCTGTCTTCCATTCACTCATTATGTATTTTATGGGAGTCATTTATGCACCAGAAACTATGATACATCCTGGGAATAAAAATGTGTTAAAGATTTAGTTCTTGGCTATATAAACACGTACCACTTTTTCACTGCCCAACACCTGCATCCCTTTCCTATATCTGGTCTTGGAAATGAACCAAGAGTGGGTTGCCATTTCCTTCTCCAGGAGATCTTCCCAACCCAGGAACTGAACCCAGGTATCCTGAATTGCAAGCAGATTCTTTACCATCTGAGCCACCTGGGAAGCCTTCCATCTCTTGCTTGACCACAAATACACAGAAGAGCTATACAAAAAAAGTTGTAATAACCTGGATAGCCACAATGGTGTGGTCACTAACCTAGAGCCAGACATCCTAAAGTGTAAAGTCAAGTGGGCCTCATGATGCATTACTATGAATAAAGTTAGTGGAGGTAATGGAATTCCAGAAAAGCTATTTCAAAACCTAAAAAACGATGCTGTTAAAGTGCTGCACTCAACACATCAGCAAATTTGGAAAACTCAACAGTGTCCACAGGACTGGAAAAGGTCAGTTTTCATTTCAATCCCAAAGAAGAACAGTGCGAAAGAATGTTAAGACTATGGAACAATTGTGCTCATTTAATTGCTAGCAAGGTAATGCTCAAAATCCTTCAAGCTAGGCTTCAACAGTACCTGAACTGAAAACTTTCAGACATACAAGATGCATTTAGAAAAGACAGAGAAGAAGCAGAGGTCAAACTGCCAACATTCACTGGATTACAGAAAAAGCAACAGAATTCCAGAAAAAAAAACATCTATTTTTTTTCATAGACTATACTAAAGCCTTTAACTGTATGAATCATAACACACTGTGGAAAATTCTTAAAGAGATGGGAATACCAGACCACCCGACCTGCCTCCTGAGAAACGTGTATGCAGGTCAGGAAGCAACAGAACTGGACATGGAAAAACAGACTTGTTCAAAATTGGGAAGGAGTATGACAAAGCTCTATATGGTCAGCCTGCCTATTTAACTTCTATGCAGAGTACATCATGCACAACGCTGGACTGGATGAATCACAAGATGGAATCAAGACTGCTGGGAGAAATCAGCAATGGATATGCAGATGATACCACTCTAATGGCAGAAAGTGAAGAGGAACTAAAGAGCTTCTTGATGAGGGTGAAAGAGGAGAGTGAAAAAGCTGGCTTAAAGCTCAACATTACAAAAATTAAGAATATAGCATACAGCCCTACCTTTTCATGGCAAACAGATGGGTAAAAAGTGTCAACAATGACAGATTTTATTTTCTTGAGTTCCAAATTTACTGTAGATGGTGACTACAGCCATGAAATTAAAAGACACTTACTCCTTGGAAGTAAATCTCTGAGAAACCTAGACAGCATAGTAAAAAAGTAGAGGCATCACTTTGCTGACAAAGGTGTGTATATTCAAAGCTATGGTTTTTCCAGTAGCCATGTACAGATGTGAGTTGGACCATAAAGAAGGCTGACAGAGAGACAGAGGTTCACTCAGTCATATCCGACTCTTTGTGACCCCACAGACTATAATAGCCTGCCAGGCTCCTTGGTTCATGGAATTCTCCAGGCAAGAATACTGGAGTGGGTTGCCATTCCATTCTGTAGGGGATCTTCTGAACCCAGAGACTGAACTGGGTCTCCCACATTGCAGGCAGATTTTTTTTTTTTACCATCTGAGCCACCAGGGAAGCCCAAAGAAGGCTGAGAGCAGAAGAACTGATGCTTTCAAATTGTGGTGCTGGAGAAGACTCTTGAGAGTCTTTTGGACTTCAAGGACATCAAACCAGTGAATCCTGAAGGAAATCAACCCTAAATATTCACTGGAAGGACTGATGCTGAAGCTGAAGCTCCTATACTTTGGCTACCTGATGAGAAGAGCTGACTCATTGGAAAAGACCCTGATGCTGGGAAAGATGGAGAACTGAAGTAGAAGGGGGTGACAGAAGATGAAATTATTGGATTATTGACTCAGTGGACATGAATTTGAGCAAATTCCAGGAGATAAAGGAGGACAGGGTAGCCTGGAGTGCTGCAGTCCATGGGATCACAAAGAGTTGGACACTACTTAGCAACTGAACAACCACAACCTATTTCTGGCAGCTTCCTTTAATGCATGAGTATTGGTATGAGACAGAGTTTGCCTCTGTCTCTAGAAGATGGGAATACAAGATATGCGCCTACCTTCTTCTACAGGTTACAGATTTCTGATCTGAGCTCTGCCAATCAGAAGAGCCCACCTTGAACATTGAATCTGAAGTTAGAGACTTTGCACAATTTATTCTGATGAGAACTACAGAGATCAGAAGCCACTGATTCAAGTCTCTTTAGAGGTAAAATAATCTGCCCTGCTTTTCCTACACATCATATAAGTCTTGGCAACAATAGTTCTACATCCTATCCTGCTACTGAGATGGAGAGGTTCATGCAAGAGGTGAAAAGTGCTGACATTTTGGCTTTACAATGTGATTAATCATACAGATAAATTTTTATTAAATTTACTCTTCCCTGTTATAACTAGTCAATAATGTACTTTTTATGTAAAGTGATAAAAAGGGCATCTGGCCCAAATGAATGACTTTATAATAATTTTGGCTAATTTCTCTATATATTTTATAATTACATAGTGTTTCATTGTTCTAAAACTTTCCAAGTTCATCATCACTTTTATTAGTTCACTTTTCATTTTTTTCCTCAACATTTTGTGTGTGTGTGAGAGAGAAGGAAAAAGATGTATTAGGTCTTGGTGTTTAATGAGAAAATTAAGACCCAGGGGGATTGAATAAGTGTGTATTACTCAGATACCTGGGGACTTCTGAAGCAGAAGTTAAAAGTCTTTCTGGTCTTCTGATTACTGGGCAGAGCAATTCTCAGTATGTATCTTCACCCAAGGGGCTGAAAGAACAAGGGCATGGACAGATCTGATAACTGATTTTCCTGGTTAACTGAAGATGTATGTCTTCTTTAACTTATGAGTATATATATCCATGGCACATCAGGATAGAAGCCCTCGGTGGTAGGCAGGATTCTGAGATGCAGCCCAAACTTCTTGCTTCCCCATGCATACTCCCTTTAATCACCTCTTTTTGAGTGTGGATGAGACCTCTGCCTGTAATGATACAGTCAGTCTCCCGTAATTTGCTCATGTTACATTAGATCTTGTAGGAGACTAGGGAGATTTTCCTGCCAGCTCTGGGGAAGGATGCTACCATATTATGAGATGGCCACATGACTATGACCCAAGAGTGGCCTCTAAGAGCTGGGAATGACCCCTGGCCAATGGTTACCAATAAAATGAAACAAAACAAAACCAAATGAGCTCCTCAGTCCCATACTCACAAGAAACTGAATTCTGTCAACCTGAACGCAGTTGACAGAAGATTCTGATCCTCAGATGAAAATTCCATTTTACCAAAGCATTAATTTAAATTTTTGACACTCTGAAAAAAAGGACACAAGTAACCTGTGCTTGCACTTCTGACCCACAAAAACTGTGAGATAATAAATGTCTATAATTTTATGCCACTAACTTGATGGCAATTTGTTACGTACAATAGAAAACTTGCATCCTTAGAGGCCCTCATGTCAGTCTCAAAGATAGTGATGCTAATGATGATGATACTTACTGCATTAGAGAGCAACACATCTAAATGTGGGAAGTCTGTTTATACTAGAATTGTGCTCAGCTAAGTCCTAATAACTCCCACAACAATTGCACACTAGGGTATTGCCTTCTATAGTTACATCAGTGATAGAAGAGGAAGTAGATGACCTCCACTGATAAGTTACTGGTATTCTGACAACTGTCATTTGTATTTTATATGCATTATGTTTTATATGTATGTGTTGTATAATACTGAACAAATTACTCCTACAGTATTTCACAATCTTTCAAATTTTAACGTATTATTAAATAAAACATTTTTTGTGAATAGCAACCAAGTTTGTACACAGATTTAAGGGAGAGAAATCATGGTGTATTTGAGGGCATTTTTAGATGATATTCCATGGACATTACTATTATGACTGTTCCCAGTAACAATTATCATGGTGCCTTGTATGAATGCAGCATGGTACAGTCTAAAATCCCCTTGTATGACCACTGACCTGCATGTTGTTTACACAGAAGCATTATGAGTTAGCCACTTCCCCCCTGCAGCTACTGATGTTGAAACCATACAGAGTATGGGGGTATGATATATGTACATATTATGAAATGGTTACACAATCAAGATAATTAACACAAAACCACTACATCACAGTCAGCTGTGCAGTCTTAATCAAGGCACTTCATCATCTGGGCTTCAGGTTATTCCCCTGAAAAGCAAGAAAGTTAGATAATAAAATCCTAATTTTCCTCTATCTTTGAAATCCTGAGTTCTTTAGATCCAAGGAAACACTAATTTATTGTGTTACACTCAAGGTCCTAATCTTCTAAAATGTTGTTGAATACATTTATACAAAAGTCACGTGAATAAACTAACAAATATTAATTAACCCCACCATGATAGATTCTGCTTTAGATAGGTATTTAGAGATCAAATAAGTAATAGTCTAGTTAAGTAGATGAGATAGTGCTTGAGGAAAAAGAGAAAGAAACTAGTCAGTTTAGTTCAGTTTAGTCACTCAGTCATGTCCAACTGTTTACAACCCCATAGATGGCAGCATGCCAGGCTTCCCTGTCCATCACCAACTCACAGAGATTGCTAAAAGACATGTCCATTGAGTAGGTAATGCCATCCAACCATCTCATCCTCTCTCGTCCCCTTCTCCTTCTGCCTTCAATCTTTCCCAGCATCAGGGTCTTTTCCAATGAGTCAGTTCTTCTCATCAGGTGGCCAAAGTATTGAAGCTTCAGCTTCAGCATCAGTCCTTCCAATGAATATTCAGGACTCATTTCCTTTAGGATGGACTGGTTGGATCACCTTACAGTCCAAGGGACTCTCCAGAGTCTTCTCCAACACCACAGTTCAAAAGCTTTAATTTTTCAGTGTTCAGCTTTCTTTATAGTTCAACTCTCATATCCACACCTGACTACTGGAAAAACCATAGGTTTGAGGAGATGGACCTTTGTTGGCTAAGTAACGTCTCTGCTTTTTAATATGCTGTCTAGGTTGGTTATAGTTTTTCTTCCAAGGAGCAAGCGTCTTTTAATTTCATGGCTGCAGTCACCATCTGCAGTGATTTGGAAGCCCCCAAAAATAAAGTCTGTCACTGTTTCCCCATCTATTTGCCATGAAGTGATGGGACCAGATGCCATGATCTTAGTTTTTTGAATGTTGAGTTTTAAGTCAACGTTTTCAATCTCCTCTTTCACTTTCATTAAGAGATTCTTCAGTTCCTTTTCGCTTTCTGTCATAAGAGTGATGTTATCTGCATATCTGAGGTTATTGACATTTCTCCTGGCAATCTTGATTCCAGCTTGTACTTCATCCAGCCTGGCATTTCTCATGATGTATTCTGCATATAATTTAAATAAGCAGGGTGACAATATACAGCCTTGAAGTACTCCTTTCCCAATTTGGAACTAGTCCATTGTTCCATGTCTGATTCTAACTGTTGCTCCTTGACTTGCATACAGATTTCTCGGGTCAGGTGGTCTGGTATTCCCATCTCTTTCTGAATTTTCCACAGTTTATTGTGATCCACACAGTCAAAGTCTTTGGTATAGTTAATAAACGACAAACAGATGTTTTTCTGGAACTCTCTTGCTTGTTCTATGATCCAGCGGATGTTGGCAATTTGATCTCTGGTTCTTCTACCTTTTCTAAATCCAGCTTAAAATCTGGAAGTTCACAGTTCATGTACTATTGAAGCCTCACTTGGAGAATTTTGAGCATTACTTTGCTACCATGTGAAATTGAACATTCTTTGGCATTGCCTTTTTTTGGGATTGGAATGAAAACTAATCTTTTCCAGTCCTGTGGCCACTGCTGAGTTTTCCAAATTTGCTGGCATATTGAGTGCAACACTTTCACAGCATCATCTTTTAGGATTTGAAATAGCTCAACTGAAATTCCATCACCTCCAATAGCTTTGTTCATAGTAATGCTTCCTAAGGCCCCCTTGACTTCGCATTCCAGGACGTCTGGCTCTAGGTGAGTGATCACACCATTGTGATCATCTGGGTCATGAAGCTCTGTTTGTACAGTTTTCTGTGTATTCTTGCCATCTGCTTCTGTTAGGTCCATACCATTTCTGTCCTTTATTGTCCCCACCTTTCCATGAAATGCTCCCTTGGTATCTCTTAAAGAGATTTATTGTCTTTCCCATTCTATTGTTTTCCTCTATTTCTTTGCATTGATCAGGTAACTAATGTGGATCAGTAGGTAAAGTTCTACTGTATTTTGTAGAATGAGAGGAGGCCAAAAGGAGGCAAAGAATTCTCTATGCAAGTGGTAGAGGTTGCACTGAGTTTAGAGAATAGACTGGGTTTGAAGGATGATGAAGAAGAGAAAGGCATTACATGGCTCACAGTGAGCAAGGACAAAATTGGTCCTTATTGAGGCAAAGCAGGGGAACAGGTTTGACTAGACCAGACAGTGGAGCCAGGAATAGTAGCAATTAACCATAGCTTGATGCAAAGGTAATTGCTATCAAGTAGAAATATCTCAATATTTTGTGGTTGTAACCTGACATGGCATGAAATTAAGGCAGCACCACATTTTTTTATTGTTGTTTGATTTTCTACTTAATAGCAGAGTTTAGATAGGGCATTGCTGTGGTCAGTGCGCATCAGTGTAGAGTTGTTAGTTTTTCCTGTGATGAGATGCAGATGAGGTTGCCTCTTGTTTACCAGCTGAATATACCTGATAATTCATGCTAGCTTCTCTCTCAAACTCCCCAGCAGAGAATCAGGCATGTTCCCTGCCTCCTTACAGCACTCTGTAGATACCAGCCCTTCATTAGTGTCATCCTGGAAACCTTGATTAAGAAAAGAAAGGGGCAGTAACTTCAGTCATTCATAGCTCTTTTGTTCTCAGAATGAAAAGGCAAACTGGAGGGAAGGCTGTGTTATTATGCTTCGAGATCAAATCCCTTCAGTAATTGAAAGGTTACCTTGGAACTTGGCTTGGAATTGGGGGTTTCTTGGCTTTTACTCTAAGCTTTAAATGTCCATAGATTCTGCCATCTAATTCTCCTTACAGAGATGCATTATTGAAACAGTCTACTGTCATAAAATTTTGTTAAAAAGTAAAGGATTTGGGAAGTTCTGAGAGGATTCATTGGAACTTGGGCATGTCTACAATGTCCACTTTAATGCTCCCCACTCCATATAACTAACAAGATTCAAAATTGCCCTAGTATTTGGAGAGGTGAAAAGAAAGAAGCCAGGGGTTGGCAAAGGTAACTTTCACAACAGAGGTCTGAAACCTGAAAAAGCAGAAAAAGGAAGAAAATGGGTTGGAAAGAACAGCTTCAAACTGAAGCGTGGTTTTGGAAAAAATCTCAACAAGGCTTTGTTTCTGTAAGGAAAAACAAAGTGACAAAACCAAGATGGTGACTTTGATCATTCCTGACTTCATCCCTCCTAATAAGATGATCAATGAACAGCTATTCAAGAATAAGACACCACTGTGAAAACCCTATGATGGCCACATGTATGGTGAATCTAACTGCAGGTACCTAAGGGTATACCTGGAAATGGCTTGAGACAAGACTGAAAATTTTGGGGTCCTTCAGAAATGGGAAAACTCCTTCATACCTTACCATACTGTTGTTCTGTTGAAGACCATATTCCAGTCCAGGAAGTAGGGTAGAGAAAATAATCATGATATTTTCTTATGTGGAAATGCATTAAGAAATTGACCAAATAAAGGACAACTGGGACTTGTGAAAGTTAGTTATTTCTGGGAGATCATCAGACATTAGAATTTCTTAAGTGTTGTTCTTTATTCCATCTTCTCACAGACCTACCTCCACTAGAATGAATCATAAATCATCTGCATCACACCATGGATCTGACACTAATGCCTCACAATTGTTTCCCACACTTTCTGCCTCAATAAAACTTAGTATCTATGTAGTAGTACAATGAGGGTTAATGAAAAACTTACATAAAATTCTTTGAGGAATTTTACTAAAGACACAAGAGTCAAAGTATCATTATCACAAATACACTTAAGAAAACGAACAAATCCTCTCTTTATATGTCTCTCCTAGATAGTAGATGCTTCCAGTTGTGTAGAGGTCACAAAAAAGCATTAACATAAGCAATCTAGCATTATCAAATTTTTATCTTCATCCTTGGAAAAAGATGCAATCATAAGTGACAACTTGATGTTAAAATGTATATACTATTTCCTTCTACATGTCAAATGCATGCAATTAGTTCTGAGTGCATATTTTTTCAACCCTTAAAAATCAATGTTGAAAAAGTTAGGATAAAGATAAAATCTCTTTTTCTACTGAATATATTTTATATCTCCTTCATTATCTTGGAATGTGAAAGTCTCTACTTGTGTCTAACAAGTCATTCTGTAAAAGTTATGTTCCCCTTGGGATGGATGGGAAACAAAGAAATCAACAAGGAAAGAAGATAGTGTTGATGTTAAAAAAAATAAATACAATTTGACATCCTTTAACTTTTGAGACTGAGATATAAAAGTGTGTTTCAAAATTAATTCATTTTAGCAGAGCGACTGAGGAAACATGGCTTAAAAAAGCAAAAAAAAAAAAAAAAAACACCTTAGTTTCCTCATCTATAAAGGAGAATCGAGAAGACTTATCTAAATGTATTATAAGCTTCAAATGAAAAAACTTACCATGTGTTTAGGAGCAAGTACTCAGTCAGTGACAGTTGTTACAGGAAAGCATTAAAGATTCATGATTACAATGATTGGTCCAGACTTCGACTGTGAGATTACAAATTCACATGAGGACACTTATTAGTTTTGTGACATTGGGAAAGTTATTTAATATTGCTGAACTTTCATTTCCATTTCTGGAAAATGGGGTAATGCCATAACCTGTCTCACACTGTTAAGGAAATTAAACAAGATAGTATGTGTAAAGAACCTAGAAGTGTCAGGCATGTATTAATCATTTAGTAAGTGCCAGTTAAAATGATCATTATTACTATAATTGCTGTCATAAGAATAAAAATGCATTCACTTACCAGTGAATGCCAACTCAAAGACTATACACTTTGCAAAAATTAGACCTTTGCTTTCAGTTAAAATGTCATAAAATAAGAGACGGCTACTGGAGAAGAAATGCCTCTCTTCTAAATAAAAGTCATGACTCCCTCTTAAATTATTCCCAATACTGTTGTTGGCACTCAGAGTCTCCTTAATGTGCATCCCCCCTTGCTTTCTCCAGAATCCTACTGTACTTTAAGCCTGAAGCAATGACACAAAACTATCAGGGTTTAAGGGCTATCCGACTACGGCATTTCATCCATCTACTGGATTTGCCATTTTTAAATATAAAAGTTCCTGAATTATTAACTTTCCCCAAAGTGATATTTGATAGCAAAAGTAATATCTGCATGAAGTATTAAATGATTTCTATTAAAAAAAGCCAAGTAATTTGACAGAGCGTAATAATTACACTGTCAAAGAATACAAGTTTCCATTTTCTTAGAGAAATCTCTACTGCATGGTTTCAGTTTCACAGGCTGTCATCAAGATGGTAAGACTTATTCCTCCTTTAACTGCACCATGGCAGACTTGTATGAAAAATGAATATGCAGGGGTTGCTTTCAGAAGGGTGTTAAATCTATGGCATTACTTATAAAGTCACTCATGTGCCCAGTTAAGAGGCTGGCTTGCATTCCGGTGGAATGGGAGAACAGGGGTTTAAGTCATCTTGTACTGGCCAGATGTAGAACATAGATAACGATGATGATCTAGTAATAGTGGGAAGACCCAAAGTACACCTTTCCAAAAGAGCTTTCCCATCAACTGAAGTGCAGAACAACTACCCGTTAAGGAATGTTAGTTTTGTGACTGCTTCAGGGTTGGTGAGCAGTCTCCCCTTTTAGCATCAAAAATTCACACACAAATCATACAGAGACTGACAATAATCTTGATCAAAGGGTCAGAGGACGAACTTAGTATTGGATCAGCACCTTGTGTCATTTCATGTCAACCTAGTTTGTCAGCACTTATTACAACTCCTCAAGGCTATTTTTGTTTAATATCACAAATTGAAAGAGATTCAGAAGGTACATGGAGAAGGCAATGGCAACCCACTCCAGTACTCTTGCCTGGAAAATCCCACGGACAGAGGAGCCTGGTAGGCTGCAGTCCATGGGGTCACTGAGTCGGACATGACTGAGTGACTTCACTTTCACTTTTCACTTTCATGCATTGGAGAAGGAAATGGCAACACACTCCAGTGTTCTTGCCTGGAGAATCCCAGGGATGGGGGAGCCTGGTGGGCTGCCGTCTATGGGGTTGCACAGAGTCAGACGTGACTGAAGCGACTTAGCAGCAGCAGCAGCAGCAGCAGCAGAAGGTACAAGGTTAGTGTCTCATTTTGTGCTAAAACGTATCAGCAGTAAGCTGTCAGCATATGCTACATCCCATTCCTCAAAATCCTTATAGTGACAATGGAAAATTAAAATGTATTCATAATTTTCTTTTTACATTTTAATTTGAAAGCTTAAACCTTGGATTTACGTCTTAGAAATTAGTGCAATATTTAAGGATAGGCTTTCCACAGAAATGAGCTGCCAGCTTAGAATTTGGTATAGAAAACTCCTACACCAATATGGAAACAGGTAGAAGACTTTTGATATTCCATCTCAGAGGGATATTCCATGATCCTACCCATGTTTGCAGTTGAGGGTCTGGGAAGTGAAATGATGAAATGAATGAGGTGACTTGTGACCCTTGCCCTATTTCAGGTCCCCTCACCTCTGATCACAGGCAATTCCTTCACGCTATCTGTGATCCTTATTCTCACCCCAGCATCTTTATGTGAAGATTCAATGAGCTAATTCCAGTCATATGGTCTTGGGATATTTTAATATAGGATTACAAATAATAATAAAAAGGATGTATTTGATATTCACAGCACAGAATCTGTCTTGGGTGCAAAGTGGGGAAAAGATCCACATTTCAAACTTCTTTGTCCATATTTCCCATAATAACTTCCACTGCTATACATGACTCCTCTCACTTATCCTCCCACCCTCCCTCCATCTCTCTCTTTCTCTCTCCCTCTCAGTCCTGATCCTTCAAGATCTTTACCCAACTTAATCTTTCTCTGTACATGTACTCCTCAACTTTACCCAATATTTAAGGGAAAATAAGTGTCCCTTACTTCTCCATACCTATCAGAAGGCCTATCTGTGCCCATTCATGCTGTTGTATGTCCTTTCTCTTCCTCCTGAGAATCAAATATATACCTCAGCCATTACTCCAATTTCACTACATCATAAAAACATATTTTGAGCTTATCTTTATAAATTAGAGTAATATTTGTGTCTAACTTTTGTCTGAGCTAGTGATTGGCATGCAGTTGATGCTCAGTAAATGATACCAGGGAAGCTCAATAAATAAATCAGTGAATGACTAAATGAAGGAATACACCAAATTTGTCAGTGTTAATGATCTATAAAGTAAAAAAGGCTTCCCTGGTGGCTCAGATGGTAAAGAGTCTGCCTGCAGTGCAGGAGACCTTGATCCTATCCCTGGGTCAGGAAGATTCCCTGGAGAAGAAAATGGCAACCCACTCCAGTATTCTTGCCTGGAGAATCTCACGGAGAGAGGAGCCTGGCGGGCTACAGTCCATGGCGTCACAAAGAGTTGGACATGACTGACCAACTAACACATGAAGTAAAAAATTATTTCTTAGCAAGGACTTATCATCAAAAACTATTTTTTTTCCAAAAGTCATGGTTTTTAAGAAAAGCTAAAATATATCTTTTAGAAATCCCAAATTATTCTCCTCTCAAGAGTAAAGCACACTAGGCACTAAATTGTGATTGTTTTTACTCAAGCAAACATCCTAATTTTTGTTTGTGGCTTTATTGTTTATTTATTTATTTATTTTTTTGCAAAGCATAATTTAGACTAAGTGTATCCCTTCTGTGGCAGACAGGAGTATAAAATGGCCTTTGAGATTCCTGACCCTTTGTGTACAGTTCTTGTATAATCTCTTTCCCTTGAGTTTAGGATGGAACTGTGAATATGAGGGGATAATCTTCCCTTTGATTTCAGTACATTATATGATAACGGTGACAGAAGAATCACTTCCCTGATTATGTTAAATTATATAAGGCTTCAGTGAAGAAGACTGTGAAGATTATTTTCTGTTGGTTTTGAAGAAGGAAGCCTCTGCTATGAGAGGACTACTTGGCTAAGGCCTGAGGGTGATCTCTAAGAGTTGATAGTAACCCCCCAGGCGAGTGCTTATACTACAAAGGATTAAACTTGCCAATAACCAATGAGTCTGAATCTCAGGTGAGCTCACAGCCTCAGCCAACACTCTGATTTTAGCATAGAGAGAGCTTGAGCAAAGTGTCCAGATGCTTGACCCATGGAAACTGTGAGATGATATATGGGTATTGTTTTAAGCTCCTACATTTGTGGTGACTGGTTACAGAGCAATAGAAATCTAACTCAGCTTTCAAAGAAGTTGGTTCAGGCACTGGATTACATAAAACAATTTGTTATTAGTAGAACTGCAATAGGGAAGAACAAATCAGGCTCCCATATTAGATATGTTCCTTTTTATTCAACCATTTTCTTTGTTACCTGTGTGTAGTCATGCTGACTCTGCCCATTTCTGTGACCCCAGGCTGATCCCACCCAGTCTGGGTCTGCACCTTTGTAAAAGAATGTTTTCTATACCCTGAAATATACATAATAGCCTTTTACCAGGGCTCTGATCTCTAAGAGCCCATTCAAATGAAGATAAAAAGTTGTAGAACAGAGAATAACATTTTTGTTGTTGTTGGAGGTTTACAAGAACATTGTAACCTGAACAGAGGTGGACAAAAATCCGGACACCAAGAAACTTGCAAAAACTAACCACACCTCAGCCTTGAAATTAAAAGATGCTTGCTCCTTGGAAGAAAAGCTGTGACAAACCTGTATGTTAGTCACTCAGTTGTGTCCAACTCTGCAGCCCCACAGAGTGTAGCCCAACAGGCTCCTCAGTCCATTGGATTCTCCAGGCAAGAATACTGGAGTAGGTTGCCATTCCCTTCTCCAGAGGATCTTCCCAACCCAGGGATCAAACTCTGGTCTCCTGCATTGCAGGAAAATTCTTTACCATTTGAGCTACAAGGAAGTCCTTATGGCAAACTTAGACAGCATATTAAAAAGCAGAGACACTTCTTTGCCTAAAATGGTCTGTATAATAAAAGCTATGGTTTTTCTAGTAGTCATGTATGGATATGAGAGTTGGATCATAAAGAAGGCTGAGTGCCAAAGAACTGATGTTTTTGAACTGTGGTGTTGAAGACTCTTGAGAGTCCCTTGGATGGCCAGGAGAGCCAACCAGTCAATCCTAAAGGAAATCAGTCCTGAATATTCACTGGAAGGACTGATCCTGAAGCTGAAACTCCAATCCTTTGGCCACCTGATGAAAAGAACTGACTCATTGGAAAAGACCCTGATGCTGGGAAAGATTGAAGGCAGGAGGAGATGGGGATGACAGAGGATAAGATGGTTGGATGGCATCACCACCTTGATGGACATGAGTTTGAGCAAGCTCCAGGAGTTGGTGATGGACAGGGAAGACTAGAATGCTGCAGTACATGGGGTCATAAAAAGTCTGACACAGCTGAGCCTGAGTGACTGAACTGAACTAAACTGAACCACACCTCTCCCTCACTTTGCCTGCAAAATACTTTGCTGAAAGTCTTCAGAAATTTCAGGGTTTTTTTTCTCGGGCATGAGTCATGCATCTTCTTGCATGGCTCTCTGATAAAGCTTCCTCTGCTCCAAACTCTGATGATCTGGCCTCACTGTGTGTCAAGAACTGGCCCTTGTTCCATGGTTCTCAGTTTACCAAGGGCATTTTACAGGTGGTCAGTTAGTTACTCTGCCTTACATATTAGTGGCATTATCTTATAAGCTATTTTTACCTCTGAGGTGGTAGAAAGAATCAATTTGAGTAGGTTTAAGACTTCCAAACAAAGCAAATCCTTTACTAAAAATGATATCCCAAATCTATTGTGTTATTATTTATACATGTCATAAATCCTATTAATCAAAAATATTTTATGAATTTTACTGTGTAATAGAGCCTCTGGATAAAATAGAAGCAACAATCATATTTTTGTCTGCCTAATAATCTTTTCTTTTTACTCCTACACAACTTTCTTCTCTCATATTACTCAGATTTTACCAGATGCATGGACTGAATGGTTTGAAAAGCAAAGGCTTAAGAGATCACAGAAACTGCTTTGGGTCTAAGTTATAGATTTTCAATTCCTATTGACAGTAATATTTTTACACAAAACTGAAAACTATAAATATAGCCTCACTTCAGGCACTGCTGGATCCTAAGGTTCATTTAATGCTGTAACAAACTTCTTTATCTGTGGTTTTCAACTCTGACTTCCATTATTTTCATTTTATTTCCAGGTATGGTCTCCTGTCAAGACCCCAGAAGCTATAGACGCAATCTTGTGGAGACAGGTCATGAAGAGTGATTATTTCCTCCTTGGAAACTCCAATAAAAATACCAGCATTCACTCTTATGAGACCAAATTGGGTTAAATCTAATTGTTGCTGGGTAGAGGTGAGGTGAAATATGCTAAGTAGCTAGGTTTGGGTCATATATTCTGAATCTGGAGAGGAATTGTGCCAATACCATGTAAGACACATGATCTGAGATCAGGAGTGATTTCTTAGGAATACTGGACTGTGATTTTCAGAATAGGTGAAAGGTGATGTTAAGCAGTCACAATCAACCCACATCCATCACAGTCAGCCTTGTTGTCAACTGCACTCTGACCCTGAACTAGCTGTGGAGACCATAGGTTCCATGGTTACTACCACAGCAACAAGATAAGATTCAGGATCTTAACCAAATTAAGTTTCATAATTAACCCTCATAGAATTGTCTTTGGATAGAGTTCTGAAAATCTCCCTTCCAAGCAGGAAGTGGCGGGGGTGGGGATGGTTCAAGCCTCCCTCATCTTACAGCTCTACAATTTATTATCATTAAAGAACTATCCAATATTTCATCCGCTAGGGGAAAAAAGTAGAAAATCATGTATATGATGGCTTTATGGGAAGGTCTGGAAGTGGCTAATACTATTTCCCTCTGTACTATGAGGAGCTGTGAAGACGCCAGCAAGTTTAACTCACCTTTGTGTCCAATGGAGGAAGAACGTGGTTTGCTGAACAGTCTCTACCGCTCATCCTATGCTTAAAATTACTAACTGGCTTCTCCTTGATTTCCTTTGTGAAATATTTTGCTATATTAGCCCGCTACTTGTCTTGTTTTCTATGTCTGAGTCTCTGCCCTTACATTATTCTAAGTACCTTAAGGAAGAAGAAGGAATCACGGCTCCCTGACCTTCTGATAAGACCTGATTCAGGATCAGTTGTCAGGTTGGCCATTGCTAACTGCCTATCTAAATTCCCTACCTCTGCCCAACTCTGGTAGTCCTGTTTTCAGGTCAGTGAGAGTCTATCCTACTGAATAACTATATCCCAACTCCATCCCCTAATTGAACATGGTGTCATTTGCACATGGTTTCTGTTTGCTGAGTTATTTTTACTATAGTGCCCATTAAGTATTTATTCTCTTACTGCAGCAGTTCTTGGGAAAACAGACCCAGCAATCCTTCAGTTTACAGTCTGTCAACCTCTCTATAATAAATTCCAATTATAAGTTATATTTTTTCTACAAAGCTTGCCTACATTATCTGAGTTTTGAAGCAGTTTTATTTGTATTTACTTTCTCCAAATAAGATGAACTCAGACAGTGAGTGAGTAAGAGATGAAACTTGAAAGAAAAAGCACAGAGGAATTCAAAAAAGACCACTGTATTGTCGATGAATCTTTATAGATTGGTACTAGGTGAGCAAACATCACAGACTGGCAAAAACACATCACTCCTGTAGAGTCACACTGTGGGGTTTGGACATCGTCCCTGAGAGCTGTACAGAGCATACACTCATATACAGATATCTATGCACTCATAGTGATCTTTTTACCATTTTAAAGTGATTTTTCAACTAATCTTATGGGAGGAGAAATAAGCCCTAGGAAAATAGTGTGGCAGAGTCAGTAAGCCTCTTGTCTCCAGGGTCAAAGTGCCTGGTTTTAAATCTTGGTTCCTATCAGCATGTGATCTTAGGTAGTCGATTATCTTAAATTCTCAGAGCCTCAAATCTTAGGTGATTTAAATGCTTTAACTCTAGCCTCATTTTACAGATTGGTATCTAGTAAGACCTAACGGAAGAGAGGTTAAAGAGCTCCAGTCACCATCCTTTCAGAATCTGTTAATTTCTGAAAGGGAGTAGATGGGGAAGAATTACTCAATCCACAGCTGACTTTTCAGAAATCCCAAAATCTCGCACCTTGCTTGTAAAATCACTGATTCCTTACAGAAGGAAACTAAAGAAAATACAGATCCACCAGCCCAATGTCTAAATAAAATATTAATTTCCAAATACTTTCCGATTCCAGACAGGTAAACATCACCTTCTGGTAAAGGTTTACCAGGTGCTTACCTGTATCTGCAATGGTGTTGTTTGGGTGGATGGGACCGGGGTAAGCAGGTGACGGGGAGGGAGGGAAGAGGTAAATGGTCCTGTGAGAACGGGCAAGTTCAAATTGCTCTGCTAAGTGTGTCAGAATAAAGCCCAATAAAAACAAATTTTTCAATTTAACAAACTAACAAATGTCTTTAAATGAAAGGAAAAAGAAGGAAATGCGAGGAAAATAAAGCCCCCTGCAAGTGTGAGAGGTCTCCCACTTCCACTCTGCCCGGGACAAGTACACAGCAGCCTCTCACAGAGTGAGGAATTACCAGCACCGTCTAGAGAAAGGCAGTTGATGAGAAGAGCCATACAGAGCTGTGAACTCCTCCGTGGCCTGGATGAGGCCCATGGGTCTATGGAAGGAGGACGACATTATACATTTTTACAAAATTGAAGAACTAAGCCAAAATGGTCAATGAGAACTTGATTCACTCTCTTCCAAATCCCAGCCTCTCTAGCAATGGCCAAGTGGTACAGGCTTAGCTTAACTATAATATATGGAAGTTATTTACAAAAATACCTTTCATTTTATTTTAAAATATTTAACATATATTTAAAAGCTGGAGGAAAAGATTCATGATGTTTTGGCTGCAAAGTAGTTGAATATTCTGTGTTCCTAATTCTTTCCTTTGACCAACAGTAAACATGCCACCCATTTAATTGAGCATCCTTTAACTAGCAGTGAAATAAAATTCAAAGTTTATCAAAATCAATCAACTCGCAAACTATACAAATAGAAAAGAGTCTTGAATAAAAAGAAAAAGCGAAAAAAATAAGAAACAGCCAAAATAAAATAAAATACTCACAGTGGAAGGATGGTGAGGAGAGTTTGGGATTAACATTGGGAGGCAATGTAAAAGGGATGAGGAGAAGGATAGATTAGGAATATGGGATTAACTGGCACATACCAGTATATATAAAATAGATAAGCTACAAGGATTTACTATTTAAGGCCTGGAATAACATTTAATATTTTATAATAACCTAAAAGGAAAATAATCTCAAAAGACATGTACGTATACTTGAATCACTTTGCTGTGCAATTGAAACTAACACAGTCCTGCAGATCAACTAAACTTCAACAAAAAAGTGCTTATCGAGAAAAATATTAATTGAGATAATATAGGAATTATTTTAAAATCCTAAATGCTGATGTTAATGTTAATAAAATTCACAAAAATATATTAAATTGTCAATGTTTGGCTTAATTAAATTGTTTCTAAGATCAAAACTAAATTGTCTCTTCAACATAACACATAGAAATGCAACTGTGAGCACCTGGAACTCTCAATAAATTCTTCACGTAAAAAATGTACATACTTTGTGAAAAGTAAATAGATGTTGACATACTATGAGTAGACTCTGGTGAACCATTTGGCATTTATAGAAATATAGGCTCACTCTCATGTGTAACAGGACCTAGAGAGTATTGTAGGTTAATCATACTTCAAAACTAAACAAACTCATATTTGTGGTTATAAGAGGCAGGTTTGAGGGGAGGAAATTGAATAAAGGCAGTCAATAAGTACAAAGTTCTAATTATAAGATAAATGAGTACTATAGATGTAATGTACAATGTGGCAAATATAATTAACACTGTTGTATGTCATGTATAAAAGTTGTTAAAAGGGTAAATCCTAAGAGTTCTCAGCATAAGGAAAAATTTTCTCTTTTTGTATCTATATGAGATGATGGATATTGACTAAACTTATGTAATATTTATTATTGTATTTTAATTATATTATTTAGTTATATGCAATTACATATTTAGTTATATTATCATTATAACTTCATGATGTAAGTCAAATCACAATGCTGTATACCTTAACCTTATCCAGGGCTATATGTCAACTATATTTCAATAAAACACAAAGAAAAAAAGTAAATTTGTTCATCTGCATCTCAAAAGTAAATCTGATTTGCATACAACTAAAAAATAACCAAGCAGCCTTACAGTTATAGTCAGAAAGAATGAGATCACCTAGGACCCCAAACCACTCTCATGTTTTAATAGTATAGTGATATAAAGAGGTGGATGAACAGGCCTAATTTGTTGAAGAAAATGTACAGCTCTGAGAGGACCACGCAGGTGGTGGTACAGTTTGGCTTCAGGGAGGAGTTGGGTAGAAAGTGCAAAGTCTTCTATAAGGATAATATTTCTATTTTCTATAAACAAGTATGTCTGTGTAAGAATATATGGAATCTAGGGCTTCCTCGTTGGCTCAGGGGTAAAGAATCCACCTGCCAATGCAAGAGACATGGGTTTGGTCCCTGCTCCAGGAAGATCCCACATGCTGCGGAGCAATTAAGCCCGTGCACAAATATTGATCCTGCGCCCTGCGGCCCAGGAGCCATAACTACCGAGCCCACATGCCACAGCTACTGAAGCGTGAGTGCCCAAGCCCTGCTCTGCAACAAGAGAAACCACCGCAAAGAGGAATCGTGTGCCACAACTAGAGAGAAGTCCCTCTCGCTGCAGTTAAAGAAAAGCCCATGCAGCAATGAAGACCCAGCACAGCCAAAAATAAACAGATTTTTAAAAAAACAAGAATATATGGCATCTAGAAAAATGGTACAGATGAACTTATATGCAGGGCAGGAATAGAGATGTAAATGAAGGGAACAGACATGTGAACTCAAGGGGAGGAGGAAAGGAGAGGGTGAGACGGATTGGGAGATTACCATTGACATAAATACACTACCATGTATAAAATGTTAGCGGGAAGTTGTGATATAAAATAGGGATCTCAGCTCCGTGCTCTTTGATGACCTAGAGGAGTGGGAGGGGTTGTGGAAGAGAGGCTCAAGAGGGAAGGGATATAAGTCTACATACAGCTGATTCATGTTGTGTACATCAGAAACTAACAACATTGTAAAGCAATTATACTCCAATAATAAAATTTTTTAAAAAATCCCTTGGGTTATTTCTCTCTTGACCTAGTTGCAGGCCACTGTAAATAAGTCAGTCCTAGCAGATTCCCGCTTTTTTTTTCCACCCAGTCTGTCACTCAGTATTCCTGCAGGAACTGTTTGCCTGGGAAACAGCAGAGTTCACATGTTGGTAGGGGGTGTGAGTTGAAAATAGACTGCAGAGCCCATCACTCTCTGCTGCTGTGACCAGCTGACCTACCTCCCTCAGCAGCCAAGATCACATGCAATAGAAGAGGGGTAAAGAGGTCCTGCAAATATCCTCCTCTTCCACTGTAGGTTGGTTATCCCTGAGCACAAACTGGTGAGTTTTCTGGACTCCAGACTCAATTGGATGCTAGAAAATTAAGATGAAAGAAAAAATCCAGGCGGTTCATGCAGCAAGAGCATTTGGAGACTGATTCTTCTTGACACCTGTGGATTCCTCCCAGAATAAGTGTCCTATAGTGGGACTGACACCCAAGAGGCCAGGGACATCAGAGAAAGGTTGATTTTGACTCCACACCTCACACCTCTCTATATTCTTGTGGCATTTGCAACAGCAGTGTGAACAATGATTCTTAGTCATTCTTTCTTTCATATATTCATTCTGGTCTACAACCAGAGAAAGCCTATTTAGGGTTTAATTTGCCTGGTGGCAACAGAAGGAAATCAAGAAGATTCTCTATAGTTTTCAGTGAGGAGAATGGTAAAATATTATTTCTGGAGAAGAGCAGAGAAATCACATAGGGCAGACTCTTGATTTTACAGAAATTTTCATGGAAGGAAAACTCGCTTTTTGTTTCTGATTCTGCATCACACAGTTCTCTCATGGTCATATGAATGACACAGATGTCCTTATTATCCATTCAAATTCTGCGAGATAGCAAAAGGTTTGCTCTCAGGAGTCTCTAAACTTAACTGTAAGGTCTATGTCTACTAATTTAAACTAGCTTTGTGACTTTAATGACACTTTGAAGATGTATAAACTAATGTATAGGGAAGTTAAATAGTTTCTCCAGTATATAGCCTTCACTGTATACACAGAATGTGAACTTTGCACAGATGAGGTCATCCTACTTAGCCCTTGGCACGATGTATGGTATCACAGTACATGGCAATTGACAGAAGAGACAACAACATTATGATCATTATTGTAATAACGAGTTGTAGGACATCAAAACATCAACCACCTATCTTTAGTGTAGTCAATCAATATCAATCACTAATTTGCCTTTAAAGCTCCTTCTTTGTTTCTTTCCCAAACACACTGGGGCATGTTTCTTCAGGATAAATCACATTTCTGAGCTTCAGTTTTCTCTTTTTTAAATTCACCCATTTGTGCTTCATTATCACTGGTCCAACTTCTGCATTTTCCTGCTTATGATTTTTGACCCATTAGCTGCTAAATTACTGCTGTGAGAAAGTGGCAAGTGAAGGTTTGCAAACTTTTTAGCATCATGAAACTCATTCTATAAAATCAAGAATAGAAAATCATGGTTTGAAAATCACATGGGATATATTTGTATATACACTGTACTAAATAGTTTGTATTTTTCAAGTTGGAGGATCAAGTGTGTTAATGTTAAGGAAGTGGACAGCTTCAGTTAATGAGTCATATTATCTAGGAAAACAGAATGGCACTCTTGCTTACCCATAAAATAATGGATTTGTTATTGCTGAATGCTGGCTACATAAAGAGAGGTATCATTTATTCTTATTGAGATACTCCTCAGAACTCTTTCAGCGATTTCCTGACTTTGGGTCAAGGAGATACTGGACACTTAAGACCTGTGATGATTTGCCTCCTGCAGTGGCTTTACTTGCATCTCAGAAGCAAAGTGAATACCCTGAGGTGTGTCCCAAGTCTACTTCAGTGACATCTTAAGATGTGATCTTAGAAAATCTTAGAGAATAGGGAAGCTAGAGGTAGAAATCCCAGAAAAGTAGAGTCAAATGTAAAGCTGTATGATGTGGTAAGACAAACAGTTAACTCCTTACTTTCTCTTCCCTCTTCTGACAAGTCAAATTGATTATCAGAATTTTCTGGACTGCATTCTGTCCCTTCCACCCCGTACATTCCTGCCTACTTCTCTACTCAGAGAGTCTCCCATAGAATTGGTGCTAATCTTCCTGTAACTAAATAAAACTGGTATTATTTGCCCTTCTCTTCTTGGTTTATCAGCACTAGTTTATTTAGTTCTAAGACTAAGATCAGACTTGGATGAAGAAGACACTGCTGTGACTTACTCTGTGGAAGGACATTTTTTGAGAAATGCATCCCAGAAACTTACTGAGTATCTGTCTCCTGGGTGTCAGGGGAACAGTCTTGGGGAATACCAAGAAAATGAAGGCTACAAAATCAGAAACTTCAAGGTCTTAATAGCAGGAGAGTCTAATAATGCCTGCTCACATTTCCACATTCAACTCATGGAATAGTAAATGTTTCTAGGTCTTTGCTTGGAGAGTTACTACGATCCAAGTCTGTTAATTAAGGCTTGTATGTTAGTTGTTCAGTTGTGTTCAATTTTTTGTGACCCCATGGACAGTAGCCTTCTAGGCTCCTCTGTCCATGTAATTCTCTGGGCAAGTGGGAGATACTGGAGTGGGTAGCCATTGCCTTCTCCAGGGGATCTTCCCAACCCTTAACAATGCAAAAATACTGTTCATTTTTAAATAAATTTAAATAAAGAAAACAAAGGAAATTGTAAAACACAGGCTAGAAAACATATTTTCTATGAAGGCAAAATAACTATCTGTCTCTCTGCAACAGCTTGCATACTAGAAGAGAAGGTTAACAGTTGGAATTACAGTTGGTCACAGATGAGGTCTTGATAGCGATTTTCCTCTCTTCACATGGTTTGAATCCTCTTACACAAGGGAAGGATGGAATCTCAAAGCAAGGAGTTTTCTTTGTTGAATCTGGGCAACAGGCTGTTAGCCAGCTGGCTCATTTGAAACTACCCCTGCTGCTTGAATTGATGGTACCCTGATTCCCAAGCCTGATAGAAATCAATTTTTACAGAATCTTATTATACCATACACTTCTCTTTTAATACACATAGAAGTTGTGAATATACTCATTCAATGTCATGGGTATTTGATTATTTCTTTCTCCTCCACTAGACTATAAGCACCATGAATGCAAGGACCATGTCTTTTTTTTTTTTCCCCCACTTTTGTGTGTCTTAACAGTTATCCCTTTTAGTTATCACTGTGCATCCAATTCTCATAACACCTAGTGACCTAAAACAACAAATGTCTAGTAAAATGGTACAGACAGTGGAAACCAGTATAAAGATTACCCAAAACAATTATATGTAAAATTACTGCTTCTAAGTATATATCCAAAAATGATTGAAAACAAGGACTTGAACAGATATTGTATAGTCATGTTCATAGCTGCATTATCATAACAACCAAAAACAGAAGCAATCCAAGTGTCCATCAAGAATGAATGGATAAACAAAATGTGGTATACACATATAATGGACTATATTCCATTCAGTCTTAAGAAGGAAAGAAATTCTGACACATAGTACAATGTGATGAGCCTTGAAGAAGTAGTTCTAAGTGAAATAACTCAAACAAATAATGTATAATCATACAGTTTGTATGAGGAATCTAGAGTAGTCAAAATTAAAGAGACAGAAAACTGAACAGCAGCTGAGCAGAGGTGAATGGGAAGCTAGTGCTCAATGACAGTTTCAGCTTGGGAAGCTGAAAAAGTTGTGAAGGTGGATGGTGGTAATGGTTACACACAATGTGAGTATAACTTAATACCATGAAATTCTACATTTTAAAAGTCGAAATGGTAAGTTTTATGTTGTTGTATGTTTTACCACAACCCAAGCACACACACACACACACACACACACACACACCCTATTACCTTACATTTCGTGGGCCAGTAATTTATACATGATTTAACCAGGTCTACCATTTAAGGTCTCTCACAAAATTTCAAATAAGGTGGCAGCCGGGGCTAGGGTCTCATCTGAAGAACTGCCCAGGGAAGGATTTACTTTCAAGTTCCTATGATTGTTTGCCATATCTGTACCTCAAGGGATGTTGGATTGAGGGCCTTAGATCTGAACTGGTTGTTGGCTGGAGACTGCCTTCAGTTCCTCTTCAAAATGCCAGTTGTCTTCATTAAAGCATGCCAGCCAAGAGGGAAAAGAGTACATTAGCAAGACAGATGCCCAATATTTTTAGCCTACTTGTGGAATTGCACATCTCAATGCTATTGTATTATTTTGGTAAAAACCAAATTACTTAAGGGGAGGTGACTGCAGAAGGCCATAAATATCAAAAAGTAGGCAATACTGGGGGTCATTGTATAATTCTGACTGCCTCATAGTTCTAGAACTGTGAAGTTATATGCTAGAAATGGGCAATTAATTCCAAAGGGAGACATCTCTGGGAGCCCAACCAATGACAGAGGGTCAGAGTAAAACAAGATCAACCCTGAGTATCTATCTGGAAATATGAAATTACAAGCAGGATTCTGTTAGTGCCAGCCTCCAAAAGGAAGACAATTATGCCATTTCAGGAAATAATGATCAGTTGTCTGGGCCAGAGGATGCCTGGGGTCTAACAATAGTGTCAGAATGGCAGCAAAATTTAAGGTCTAGTCCAGCTCAAATGCTCTAAACATTGCCTGATGGGTCCTCTTGCAACTGTCTGAAAATTTCTTCAAATTCTGTCCCGCCCCTCCCCATATACACACACAGGCACTGGGATGAGCTCCAAACTGATTATTTTGTTGACATCTCTGAGTTTGAAAACTTTGACTGCAAAATATTCATTAAGGCAAACAACTTCCCATCTTTTTTGTAAGTAAGATTTAGAAAATACACTTCTGAACCAAGGCCATGGTAGGAACGCCAAACGAAAGCCCTGTTTTCTGATTCTTGGGCCAATAAATTCCTGGGCAATCATTGCAGCCTCTTTGATTAGAAACCTTATTTGGAGGAGTAGGGAGAAAAGGTGATGGGGCAGGAGTGAAGAAAACAGAATCGTTTTTTTTGTTGTTGTTTGTTTTCATGGAGTGTTGTCATTATTTTTTCTGTTATTGTGCTTATCATAGTAAGATATGAAACAAACAAACAAACAAACAAAAACCAAGCATCTCACTTGGTAAAAGGCAAAAAGTACACAAAGCAAAATAATGAAGAGCCTCTTCCTAATGGAAAGCCGTCTCCTTCAGTGCTCTGCGTGGCTGCCAACAAAGCTCTGCCAATCACTGAGTTATTCCATTTCCTGCAAAATGTATCCTCTCTGCTCTGCTTTAAAATGCTGGACCTGGGACTGCAAACTCCCCTTCTGCTTCATCAGATAACTTCCTGTTAAAGTCCCATAAGAAAAGCCACAAAGAAATCAAGAGGGAGAAGCAATTGCTCCTTCCTCTGGTGTTTATTGCCTTTATCCACAATAAGCTTTCACCCTATGACAGGCAGTGCTAAAGGATCCAGTTTCTCTTATTATTCCCTGAAACATCCTGCCTGTGCTTCTTCAAAGGCAGCAGAACCACCCAACTAAGATCTCTGGAAATGGTTTGGCAGTTACTTGGTACTGAATGTGATGTTGAATACTTTAATAAAGGAACAAGGGAAACTGGAAATCTGCAGCATACAGTTTCATCACAAGTAAGTGAATTATCACCTGGAGGCAAATATTCTACTAGAGCAAATGCCCAAATGCTGTGAGCACTAGAGAGTGACTGCATTTGACAGTCATGGTGGCTAGAAGCATCATAAGGGCTGTAAGATGCCCAGGGCCATTTTGCATCAGAACACTTTCTAAAAGAAGTAATAGACTTGAGACTTTAATCTCTGAGATCAACTCAACGTAAAAGTAACAGCTTCTAGCTCCAAAGATGACTGGAAATTAATCTTTCTTCTAGCCATAGGAAAACATCTCTGAAAAATAATTTTTATTGTATAGGTTGCATAGTCACTAGGCAATGAGATTTACAGATACAAATCCTGTTATGTGAATGTTAGGGCATTGGAAAGCAGAGTCTGAAACTTGGAATAGAGACATCTGGAAGAGATTAGAAGCTGAACATCTTGAAACCTTAGAAACTCTCAGTATCTCTCTTGAAAATGAAAACTGCCTGCCCTCCTATCTCTGAGGAAACTAACAATGTATTGATTGACTCTTTGCAATAACTTCATTAATCGCCTATGTTAAATTCATTTTGCTAAATACTAAGATGATTTCTGTTTTTCTGAGTGGACTGTGACTATTATAATATTCTCCTACACATTTTTACTTTCCTTAAAATATAGTGAACTTTGATAATAATCATTATCCATTATCACTAAGTTTTAACTCTGTGTTTTTCTAAACAACATAATAGATGAAAATATTTTTTAAAATGTCCATATTTTTCAATGCAGAGGTCATGTTATGATATAATAACAGCTCACAGTATACAAATTTCTGACTTCTTTCACATCTTTTCTATTTTTCCCCCTTCAATTTGCAGTGATAGTTGCTATTGGCCAGGCCAACTACTTCAAACAAAACTTAACAGTTTCCACCTACCCTAAACCTGCACCTTTTCTTGTTCTACCAGGTTTAACTTCTTGTTTATCAAATTAATTGCCAAATTCATTTCAGCTCAGCAAAGATTTTAGGACAACTGGGTGTCAAGTATGGTGCAAGGCGCAAACCTGAGGCAAACATTAAGCCTATGTAACCCTATCCATTCCTTCTACTCCACCTTAACAATTCCCTTACCAGGCTTTGTGCCTCATTTCTATTTTTTTCACAAAGATTGTGTTTATTGGAAGTATTCTCACTGTCATCTCTAAAAAGCCTATATAAAATTTATAACATAAAAAGACATCAACTTAGACCAAGGTTGTGGTACATGAAGAAGTAACATATGCCCTATCTTACATGCCATCTGACTTACTTTGTTTTTAATATAACAGTAGTTGATAGATGTAGAATATTCAAATATGCAGAATTATGTAACACAACAGTTCATCTTCTTTCTAAAAGTATTCTATTTCTAGATTTAATGGTATAATATTTACAGCATCATGCCAAATATATCTATATACTTATTTCTCTACGTATCTATATAAGTTCTACATAATTCACTTTGCCTCAGAAATATATGCAATTCTATAATATAATATATGCATCATTGATCACTTCTGATGGCATTTCCAAGCTTCTCTGTTTGATAAAAGAGCTGAAGGAAATAAAAGTTTTCTGTTGATTTGCTGATAATGAAGAAAAAGTGCCAGGCTGACCTTTATGTACTCAAAATCTTTTTCATGTAGCAAAATTTGGTGTGCTTAATGTTAAAAATGAATTTCACATTACTATTTTCTAATATTGGAGAAATAAGTAAATTGAATAGGTGAAGAGAGCAGAGCGGCCTGATACTCCTACCTCTGAGAAACTGAAATGTCCAACACCAGATCTTTTTTCATTTAGAAGACTTATGGGTTTTAGACATTGAAGGGAATATTTGTTAAATTATTTGCTGACCAAGAGGGTTTCCAGAGTTGCCATATTGTATTATGTAAAATGTCCAGTTTTCGACAGCAATCAATATGAGATATACAAAGAAAGTAGAAATGCGGCCAATGCTCAAAAAATAAAAGCAGTCAACAGAAACCACCACAGAGGAAACATAGACATTGGATTTATTAGACAAGATAACTTATTTAAATAAATTCAGATAACTAAAGAAAACCACATCAAAAATATTAAAATTATTTTTGTTTAGTTTGAGTTGAGTTTAGTATGAGAATGATGTCTTGGCCACTACTTAATACACAGACCTTTAGAAAGTGAACCACACAGAAATTCTAGAATTGAAAATTCAACAATGAAATGAAAAAATCAATCAGTTCAGTTCAGTTGCTCAGTCCTGTCCAAATCTTTGCGACAACATGGACTGCAGCATGCCAGGCTTCCCTGTCCGTCACCAACTCCCTGAGCTTGCTCAAGCTCATGTTCATCAAACTGGTGATGCCATCCAAGCATGGCATCCTCTGTTGTCCCCTTCTCCTCCTGCCTTCAATCCTTCCCAGCATCAGGGTTTTTTCTAATGAGTTAGTTCTTTGCATCAGATGGCCAAAGGATTGGAACTGAGCCTCAGCACCAGTCCTTCCAATGAATATTAACGGTTGACTTCCTTTAGGATTGACTGGGTTGATCTCCTTGCTGTCCAAGGGACTCTCAAGAGTCTTCTCCAACACCACAGTTCAAAAGCATCAGTTCTTCAGCACTTAGCTTTCTTCATGGTCCAACTCTCACATTCATACATGACTACTGGAAAAACCACAGCACTGACTATACGGACCTTTGTTGGCAAAGTAATGTCTCTGCTTTTTAATATACTGTCTAGGTTGGTCATAACTTTCCCTTCCAAGGAGCAAGTGTCTTTTAATTGCATGGCTGAAGTCATCCCTGCAGTGATTTTGGAGCCCCCAAAAATAGTCTCTCACTGTTTCCATTGTTTCCCCATCTATTTGCCATGAAGTGATGGAACCAGATGCCATGATCTTAGTTTTATGAATGTTGAGTTTTAAGCCAACTTTTTCACTCTCCTATTTCACTTTCATCAATAGGCTCTTTAACTCCTCTTGGCTTCATGCCATAAGGGTGGTGTCATCTGTGTATCTGAGGTTACTGATATTTCTCCCAGCAATCTTGATTCCAGCTTGTGCTTCATCCAGCCTGGCATTTCTCATGATGTACTCTGCATATAAGTTAAATAAGCAAGGTGACAATATACAGCCTTGATGTACTCCTTTCCCAATTTGGAACCAGTCTGTTGTTCCATGTCCAGTTCTAACTGTTGCTCCTCGATCTGCATACAGATTTCTCAGGAGGCAGGTAAGGTGGTGGTATTCGCATCTCTTTAAGAATTTCCACAGTTTGTTGTGATCTACACAGTCAAAGGCTTTGGCATAGTCAATAAAGCAGAAGTTGATGTTTTTCTGGAACTCTTGCTTTTTCTATGATCCAACAGATGTTGGCAATTTGATCTCTGGTTCCTCTGCCTTTTCTAAATTCAGCTTGAACATCTGGAAGTTTCAGTTCATGTACTGTTGAAGCAAGGCTTGGAGAATTTTGACCATTACTTTGCTAGCGTGTGAGATGAGTGCAATTATGCAGTAGTTTGAATATTCTTTGGCATTGCCTTTCTTCGGGATTTGAATGAAAGCTGACCTCTTCCAGTCCTGTGGCCACTGCTCAGTTTTCCAAATTTGCTGGCATATTGAGGGCATCACTTTCACAGCATCATCTTTTAGGATTTGAAATAGCTCAATTAGAATTCTATCACCTCCACTGGCTTTGTTTACAGTGATGGTTTCTAAGGTTCACTAGACATCATGCTCCAGGATGTCTGGCTCTAGGTGAGTGTTCACAGCATTGTGGCTATCTGGATCATGAAGATCTGTTTTGTACAGTTCTGTGTATTCTTGCTACCTCTTTTTAATATTTTCTGCTTCTGTTAGGTCCATACACTTTCTGTCCTTTAATGTGCTCATCTTTGCATGAAATGTTCCCTTGGTATCTCTAATTTTCTTGAAGAGATCTCTAGTCTTTTGCATTCTATTTTTTCCTTCTATTTCTTTGCATTGATCACTGAGGAAGGCTTTCTTATCTCTGCTTGCTATTCTTTGGAACTCTGCATTCAGATGGGTATATCTTTCCTTTTTTTTTCTTTTGCCTTTATCTTCTCTTCTTTATTATTATTTGTAAGGCCTCCTCAAACAACCATTTTGCCTTTTTTATTTCTTTTTCTTGGGGATGGTCTTGATCACCGCTTCCTGTACAATGTCACAAACTTCCATTCATAGTTCTTCAGGCACTCTATATATCTAATCTAATCCCTTGAACGTATTTGTCACTTCAACTATATAATTGTAAGGAAGTAACAGGCAAATTTGGTGCTGGCATATAAAATGAAGCAGGGCAAAGGCTAACAGAGTTTTGCCAAGAGAATGCACTGGTCATAGCAACAACAACCAGAGATGACTCTACACATGGACATTACCCAGTGGTTAATACTGAAATCAGATCGATTATATTCTTTGCAGCTGAAGATGGAGAAGCTCTATACAGTCAGCAAAAACAAGACCTGGAGCTGAGTGTGGCTCAGATTCTAAATTTCTTATTGCAAAATTCAGACTTAAATTGAAGAGTGTATGGGAATCCACTAGACCATTCAGATATGAGCTTAATCAAATTTATTTTCTCCTCTCTTCGCAAACCTTACAGGTATTTGAAAATACTTATCACTACCCCTTTAGTCTTCTTTCTATAGGATGATTTATTCCACATTGAAGTATCACCCTCTTGATTTTTAAATGCCTGCCAAATATAACACCACTGTGGGAAAATCTGTTGTTCACCCTTCTGTTCCTTGGTATATGGGCCAGCTTTGAATTTTGCAATGTTTTATTATAATCACTCCTTCCTTTGAGTTCTAAGTACAGAACACTGTCTTATGAGATGCCATTAGATGTCTCTCATGTAATTTTTATCAATGAGTTTTTATCTCCTCATTGTAATCAGGCCTAAGACCATTACTTTTATTATGGGAATCTAAAACTCCTAGTAGTTTAGCAGCTTATGTAACATTGATAGAGTCACTTAAAAACTGAGATATTGCTTACTCATTTGTATAGTGAATATGACAGCAGCTTTTAGAAAAGACGCTTGATAAATATTTATATTGAACATTATTGTAGGCTAGGAAATGGAACCAAGATCTCCTAACTTCTAGAGCATAATTTTTTCTACTCTGAGCCCTTTTCCCATCTACCATTTCTTAGGTGCCTCCCTAGTTCCTAATTTCTGTCACTTTTCAAAGTAAAAGTTTTGTGGAATGGCAAGATTCTGAAAGGTCTCCTATCCAAGCACTTAATGAGCAACTGAAGGTTTGCAACATTCTGTGTTAACCACATCCACCCGCAAAGATTTTTATATAGAAACTCTTGATTGCCCTGTGTGGGTGGGGCTCATTGAGTCATATATTTAATTTCATCCTGAATAGGACTAGATGATTTTATGTCCAATTATCCATGATTGTTACAGAATAAAAAGAGGATAATCAAATTTCATGCTTCACTAAGTAAATCAATGGCTGTGGAAGTGCAGCTTAATCCATTTTCAAATGTTGCTAACAGTCTTCCACAAGTCATTGGACATCTAAGTGGGCGGTTTACCTCTGTAAAATCAGCAATGTATGAAATTTACACCAAATTCAGAATACTCAGCCCTATGACGGGGGAGGGGTTGTTGGTGCTGGGATGGGAGTAGACAGATTTTGTAGCCAGACATCACATTCTCAGTATTCCATCTTCTTTCTCTAGTTTTAGGCACTTGAGAAAGGGAATATTTCCTGCCATATCAGTAGGCAAAGGATGTCACAGTCATCAGCAACTGCAGCCACAGCCTATGGTGAGCTGGTGAGTATCTCAGGAAGAAAAGAATACTTGCCATCTAGCAGCCATCAGATTGCAGCCACTCCCTGCAGTGAGCCTTGAGGAAACTCAGGTTATGGAAACACAGTATACCAGCCCCAGATAGCTGAGGTATATAACAAAGGAATGATTTCAGTGACTCCAGACACTTGCATCTTCCCATACACAGAAAAGCATTAAATTACTTAAATTGACATATCTGGTTTTTTTAATTAACAGTAGTCTTATGAGCTCCCCCCTTGCCTCCTTAGAGCAGTTTTTTCAGGGTTACTTGATATACTGCCTCCTGGGCTTGAAGTTCTAAAAATTCTCACCCATAATACTCAGCTTTCAGTCAACACACTTGACCCTAAATTTTTAATATACCATTAACAGTGGTATGACTAAATATTGTATATGAAAATTCAGAATCAATGAGCAGAGGTTTACCTTCTCTTGTTTTGTTTTTGAGACAGTATTTTTTAAAGCCTCTGGAGTTTCATGGATGAAAGTGTCTTAAGCGTGCATAGAAGCATTAGCTTTTTAGAGCTTGTTCCTTGGCTCATCTGCCTCATAATTACCTGATGTAATTGTAAATACAGCAACAAATATAATACCATATATAAAAAAATAAATAAAAGAGGAGGTGAGGAGAAACAGAGGGAGAAAAGGGAAGGAAAGAGAAATATTTTAGATTTGCAATGAAAAAAAAATTATAGTCTGGAAAGAAGAACCCAGGAATCTGCCTTTTTAACATACATCTCTGATGAAACTGATACACATAGAACTATGAGAGTTTCTGAGCGATTTAATCAGTAATTCAATAATTCAATTAATTATGAGAACTTAAGAACTGTTTGAGATTTAAGAAAATACACAGAGGAAACACACGATTGGTATTCCTCCAGTAATACATCTTACCATGCATCAGTGGGACTTCAAAGTTACTGAACCCACCTATTAGGAGGGTACTCTTTACTTAACCTCTTTATGTGTAATAGAAGCAGATGCTAATGATTAAGTCATAAACTGGGTAATGCAGACAGTATGTGTCATATTGAATTCAGTTATGAAGATCTGAAAATAAACCAGAATACTCTATAAAGGAAGGTGTTATGATTTGTGATACATTTAAAAATCTGGTCAAGATAAGAAAAAGCAAAATAAGGCAGGATTTTCCATGTAGAGATGGACAATATGGAAGAATAGAGAGATGCTCCTATGTGTTGTTTTGGGATGATAAGCAAAGAAGTGAATAAATGGGAATAAATAGACAAGAATATATGTACTGTTTCCAAAAATACTCATGTCAAGAATACTTTCATACTGCACCATAGTTGCCTGTAGCAATGCAAATCTCTGGATCCAGCTTGCAGAGTACCCAGTGTGCAACAAAGACATTTGACCCAAAAGTCTCCTCCATCAGAGTGGATCATTTCTACTTTGGACCTAAAGCAGTGGGGGAAAAGACAGAACAGAATGAAGCCCTTGAGACAGCAATCAAAACCCCACTAGGCACTGGACAAAGTGATAAAGCAGAACAGAGATGAAGCAGAGATTCACCTACCTCTGCTCATCTCTAGCTGGGACTCAGAGGGCCATTTTTATGGGAGTATATATGTAAAAGAAGATTAACACACAAAACTTAACACAATAAAATGCTGCTAAAACAGGACAGGAATTGGAAAAGTCATCCATTTTAATAAGCTCTAAAATGCAGAATTATATAATTTCTCAGGATTTTGGTGCTAAACTCTAAATAGCTTGGAAACGGTACAGAAGATTAATACATTTTCTTCTTTTTTTCTATTTCATAAAATCAGGAAAAAATAGTCTTTGCTATTTCTTTTTTCATCTCCTAATGAAGGCAGTACTGTTATTAACAGAGACTTCCCAGGTGGCACTAGTGATTAAGAACCCAGCTGTCAATGCAGGAGATGAAAGAGATGTAGGTTTGATCCCTGGGTTGGGAAGATCCCTCGGAGGAGGCCATGGCAATCTGCTCAAATATTCTTGCCTGGAGAATTGGGCAGAGTCAGACATGACTGAAGTGACTTCACACACACACACACACACACACACACACACACACACACACACATTATTCACAGAGTTCTGGAAATGTGATCAGTGGTGCTTGAGGCACTGATGTATAGGTAGAATCTACACATGTAGATTCATCTCCTAAAGAAATTGCTTGGATCCTTAGCTGTATATATGCATGGTGATTAACCATCTAAGAATGCTTCCTCAACAACCTGCCTCCTGAGAAACATGAATACAGGTCAAGAGGCAACAGAACCAGACATGGTACAACAGACTGGTTCAAAATTGGGAAAGGAACATGTAAATGCTCTATATTGTCACCTTGCTTATTTAACTTGTATGCAGAGTACACTATGTGAAATGCCAGGCTGGATGAATCAGAAGCTGGAATCAAGATTGCCAGGAGAAATATCAATAACCTCAGACATGCAGATGATACCACCCTAGATGTCAGGAAGCAAACAGGAGCTAAAGAACCTTTGGATGAAGGTGAAAAAGGAGAGTGAAAAAGTTAGCTTAGCGCTCAACGTTCAAAAAATTAAGATAATGGCATCCAGTCCAATCACTTCACAGCAGATGGGGAAAAATGGAAACAATGACATATTTTATTTTCTTGGACTCCAAAATCACTGAGGATGGTGACTGCAGCCATGAAATAAAAAGATGCTTGCTCCTTGGAAGAAGAGCTATGACAAACTTAGAGAACGCATTAAAAAGTAGAGACATAATTTTGGTGACAAGGGTCCCTATAGTCAAAGCTAAGATTTTCCCCAATACACAGGTACGGATGTGAGCTGAGCACTGAAGAATTGATGCTTTTGAATTGTGCTGCTGGAGAAGACTCTTGGGAGTCTCTTGGTGAGCAAGACGATCAAACCTGTCAATCCTAAAGGAAACCAACCAGGAATTTTTATTGGAAAGACTGATGCTGAAGCTGAAGTTTCAATACTTTGGCCACCATGTGAAAAGTCGACTCATTGGAAAGACCCTGATGCTGGGAAAGATTGAAGGCAGGAAGAGAACTGGGGGACAGAGCATGAGATGGTTGGATGGCATCACTGACTCAATGGACATGAGTTTACTCTGGGACATAGTAAACGACAAGGAAGCCTGCCATGCTGAGTCCATGGGGTCACAAAGAGTCAGACATGATCTAGTAACTGAACAACTTAAGAAATATTCAAGATGGTAGGAAGCAAGGGAGATAATATTTTTGATCATGACTACTTGGCATGAAAGATTACTGATATACATTATTTAAAAAGCCACAATGATGTTACTGTAAGGATGAGAGTGAGGCTGAGAAAGCTTGAATGACTTTTAAATATTACAGGCTTGTTCCTCATATAGCTAACACATGTGCCTTACTCCAAATTATTTTTAAATTATATCATATATTTACAAATAAGTATAATACAAGGGAAATAATTAGTTATTTATATGAGATGGGAAAATGTCGTAAAAGAAATCATTCAAACATTGTCTGTGTTCAAATTTGTGTAGCCAATACCTGACATGGAACCTGGTATAAAGATGGGAATTAACAGACACTTGTTGAGTGAATGCCCCTGCTTATAGTAACAGGAGAAAGGAATATTTAGAAAAGCCTTATGAAAAAAGTAGAATTTGAGCTTGGTTTTAAAGAATGAAAAGTGAAAGTGTTAATCACTCAGTCATGTGCCACTCTTTGGTCAGGCTCTCAGTCCATGAAATTCTCCAGGCCGGAATACTGGAGTGCGTAGCATTCCTTTCTCCAGGGTATCTTCGTGACTCAGGGGTGGAATCTGGGTCTCCTGTATTGCAGGCAGATTTTTTACCATATGAGCCACCAGAGAACAGACACAAATCAAGAGCTAAGAGGATAGAAGTGATTTCATGGAATCTGGACCAAGATGAATAAAAGGTACTGAGATGGGAAATTGCAGATTGAGTTTAAAGAACAGTGTATACTAAAATTTGAATGAATCAAATGCGTACAAAAGGGTAGTGTAAACGTCCTTCAGTTCAGTTCAGTTCAGTCACTAGTCATGTCCCTCTCTTTGGACACCATGGACTGCAGCCGGCAGGCTTCCCTGTCTATCACCAACTCCTGGAGCCTACTCAAATTCATGTCCATAGAGTAGGCAATGCCATTCAACCATCTCATCCTCTGTCGTCCCCTTCTTCTCCTGACTCCTATATTTCCCAGCATCAGGGTCTTTTCCAGTGAGTCCTTAAAGGGACACAAATCTGATGGTGGAGTATCAGACATTTGCCTATATTTGCATAAATAAGGAGACAAATATTGTTTGAATAAAATATATTACTCGAAATGAAATCACTCCCTCCATAACAGTCTTGAGAATTTGTTGGTGGAAATAGAAGCTTCACTTGAATTGATATGGAAAGCATAATATTTCTCTGAAGATTATGACTTTTTCTTCAAAAACAAGGGGGGGTTATATTGTGTTTTGTCATATAGTAAATTAATGTATAAGCATCTGATAGGTTCATGTTTGCCTTAATATAACACAGTCCCAGAACATTATTAAATCATATGTATCCATCAAGATAGATCATATTTATGCATTGTCTTAATGTATCCCAAGGCAGAGTACTGCAGAGCACAAAGGCAACAATAAGTGTAATCTTGTTAGATATTTACTTGTTCTATATGGGTGTGTATATATAAATATATATACTTGGAATGTGAAATTAAGTGGGCCTTAGGAAGCATCACTACGAAACAACGCTAGTGGAGGTGATGGAATTCCATTTGAGCTTTTTCAAAACCTAAAATATGATGCTGTGAAAGTGCTACACTTAATATGCCAGCAAATTTGGAAAACTCAGCAGTGGTCAAGGACTAGAAGAGGTCAGTCTTCATTCAAATCACAAAGAAGTGCAATGCCAACAAACATACAAAGTACCACACAATTGTAATCATCTCACACGCTAGCAAAGTAATGCTCAACGTTCCCCAAGACAGGCTTCAATAGTACATGAATTGTGAACTTCTAGATATTCAAGCTGTATTTAGAAAAGTCAGAGGAACCAAAGATCAAATTGCCAACATCCGTTGGATCATTGAAAAAGCAAGAGAATTCCAGAAAAAAACATCTATTTCTGCTTTATTGATTATGCCAAAGCCTTTAGCTCTGTGGTTTATAACAAACTATGGAAAATTCTTAAAGAAATGGGAATACCAGAACACTTTACCTGACTCCTGAGAAATCTGTATGCAGGTCAAGAAGAAACAGTTAGAACTGAACATGGAACAACAGACTGGTTCCAAAATGGGAAAGGAGTACATCAAGGCTGTATATTGTTACCCTGCTTATTTAACTTATATGCAGAGTACATCATGAGAAATGCCAGGCTGGATGAAGCACAAGCTGGAATCAAGATTGCTGGGAGAAATAACAATAACCTCAGATACACAGATGACACCACCCTTATGGCAGGAAGCCAAGAGGAACTAAAGTGCCTCTTGATGAAAGTGAAAGAGGAGAGTGAAAAAGTTGGCTTAAAACTCAACATTTAAAAAACTAAGATCATGGCATCTGGTTCCATCACTTCATGGCAAATAGATGGGGAAACAAAACAGTGGCAGACATTATTTTTGGGGGGGGCTCCAAAATCACTGCAGATGGTGGCTGCAGCCATGAAATTAAAAGACATTTGCTCCTTGGAAGAAAAGCTATGGCCAACCTAGACAGCATGTTAAAAAGCAGAGACACTACTTTGTCAACAAAGGTCCATCTACTCAAAGCTATGGTTTTCCAGTAGTCACATATAGATGTGAGAGTTGGACTATAAAGAAAGCTGAGCACTCAATAATTGATGCTTTTGAACTGTGGTGTTGGAGAAGACTCTTGAGAGTCCTTTGGACTGCAAGGAAATCAAATCAATCAATCCTCAAGGAAATCAGTCCTGAATAGTCATTGGAAGGACTGATGTTGAAGCTGAAACTCCAATACTTTGGCCACCTGATGGGAAGAACTGACTCATTGGAAAATACCCTGATGCTGGGAAAGATTGAAGGCAGGAGGAACAGGGAACGGCAGAGGATGAGATGGTTGAATGGCATCACCGACTCGATGGACATGAGTTTGAACAATCTCTGAGAGTTGGTGATGGACAGGGAAGCCTGGCGAGCTGCAGTCCATGGGCATCACAAAGAATAGGACATGACTTAGGACTGAAGTGAACTGATGTTATATTTGTAGTAGAAAATCAGTATAAATAATAAAAACAATATAAGACATTTGTTTTCAGTTTTAGAGAAGTTTAACTTACTACCAAGAATTCCAAGGTTATCTGGAATCATTTTGTGGCTCCACAAAATCAAGATTGGAAATGGCAAGCTTAAGAAAATCTTTTGAGTGGTATTCCATGCTCCAGGAAATTGTTTTAAGGGACAAACTCAGGTCAGCAGTGTACAAACTACAAAGCAAAAATTTTATCAGTTGGTCATTGGGGCATGAAGAAACAGTTTCAGCAGAATGACACCTTTTGTGTGTGTTTATTTTCTCCACAAACCTGTTTTTCTCTAATGTATAGATTCCTCCCTGTACTATTTTCTTATTGTTACTGTACCAAATTGCCACCAAGTTGTGCTTTAAAACAACATAAATGTATGATCTTATGGTTTTAGAGGTCAGGGAGCCATATGGGTCTTCCAGGTTAAAATCAAGGTGTCAGCAGATATGTGTTCTATCTGGGGGCTCTAGGGAGCCTTGCATTTTCCAGCATTTAGGAGCAGCCCACATTCCTTGGCTCTTGGCATCATCACTCAGACCTCTGATTCCATTATCGTACCTCTGACTCCTATCCTCTTGCCTCCTTTTAAACACCCTTGTGATTACATTGTACCTATCTGGATATTTCAGGATAATCCTCAACTTAATTACAACTTCGAAGTCTCTTTTTCAACCACAATTATCAATAACCTACTATGTGATATGCCCTGCTGAAAATATAACAAAGAAGATTCTCCCCTACCCTCAAAGGAGCATAAAGAAACATGCACTCCTATAGAGAAAAAAAAGGGCAAAATGATAGTCTGTTTGTGGCACAGAAAAAAAGGAAAGGTATAGTATGTATAAGTTTAGAATAGGAAACAAACACCTCATCATCTCATGAAATGCTTACAATCTGTCTGGGCCTGTGTCTCACGCTCTCTCTGTCTCTCTCCCTCTCTCTGTCTATACACACACACACACACACACACACACACACATATTAGACAAGGCTGGTGTTGTTGTTGAAGCAGAAAAACTAAATAAATCATCCCAGATCATAAAACTATAAAACTAAACACTGAATCAGGATTAAAATCTCATCACCTGATCATTAATTTACTATTCCAAATTTCCTCTGAAAAAAAAGAGGAGGTGTAAAAATATAAGGAAAACACAACACAATAAGCAGACAAATGCTAATGCTTAGATCTCAGAATATAGCAATGAACAAATTATGCTGGCCTACATCCAATTACAAATTTGAAACTGAGTTCAATATTTGAGTTATGAATCAGACAACTCTGTTAATGAAGAGACAATTTAAACCTTAAAAAATTGTTACTTCCCCTTAGGTAATCCTCTTCCCTTTTTTCCTCTATATTATCCCGCATTGCATCTTGGAGGAGTATTTACATATTCCATAAATACATCATTATATTTCTACAGAGAGAATGATGTGACTCAGGCCCATGTGTTACCACATGAGTCCAGCTCTGGAGCCCTTGTGCAGCTTTTTCCGTATTTTCATCATTTTTAATTTGATCCTTTAAACAATAAATACTTTGCATAAAAGAAATTAGATACATATAATGTAGTGTGAATACAAACAAGTTATGTATAGTGAAGTGGAACATGTTGCTATGTGAGCATAAGGAAAGATGAATGTGACTCTACAACATACATCCACATTCTCTGTACCTTGACTTCTGCTTTTTTCATTTTTACTGAAATTTTCTGTCATTGGAAATAATCATGACTTTGCCTATCAGTTTTACTGCTCTGTTGTCAAATGTTAATCTTTTAATATTTAAATGATGTGGTGGTGGAAGGCGCTTGGTGCTACAATAGTCTTCTGGTGTTTACTCTTTAAGAATTTTTAAAATTTTCTACATACTCTGAAAGTAAACATTTAGGGGAAAAAAATCACAGCTGTAAGATTGATGTGGAAATTAGATAAGATATTGTACAAAAATAGAGAGACCAACTAAGGATGAATAAAAACAATCATAAGCCTGCTTGTGAGGGAGCAAATTAAGTAGCTAATGAGTAATGCACAGTGGTTCTACCTTCCCATCTCAATGACTTTTAGCTCCCCTAAATGTTGGAGACCCTAGAGCAGAGGGGTGCAGACTTGTCATGTCAGACTGCCTGGACTTGAATCCCAGCTTCACTAGTTACTACCTGCGTAATCATCAACACTTTAACTCTTCTAAGCCTCAGTTTTCTTATAGGTTAAGTGGGTTATAGTAATTACACCTAGTTCATGCTGTGAATACTTAAAAAAAGAGAGAGATCATGTTTAAAGTATTCAGAATACTGAATGCTACATAAAATGGGCTTAGGAAATTTTGAGTAGTGTTACCAAGCTAGTGACTTGCAGAAATGTCTGAATATATCTCTCCAGGAAGCCAAGGGTCAACTATTCATGTAGTAAATGCCAGCATGGTGACAACAGGCTCTATATTTCATGATATAATTTCTATAATTGGTTTTATACCAAACTATTGCCCATCCTGCAGTGTCTTTAAAAACAGGTAGAAGTTAAACATTAAAGATGCTGCTACGCTACTTGCTAACTCATGCCAAACTAAGATCAATAAATCCCAAAACTATTTCTGAGTTCTGGAATGTCCTTAGAGTACTTCTCAACACAATGAAGACTGTATTAGTTTACTGTTGCTGCTCTAAAAAATTACCACAAAATTGTTGGCTTAAAGGAACAATTTTTTTCTCTTATTGTTCTGTAGACAAGAAGTTCAGATTTTGGGTGGTTAAAATCAAGGTGTCAGCAGAGCTGATACCTCTGGAGAGTCACTGGAGAATTTGTTCCTTGCCTCTTCCAGCTTCTACTGGCTGATGACATTCCTTGGTTGTGTCCCCATCACTCTTGCTTCCATTGACCTGTCTTCTACTCCCTCTTCTGTAGTCAAATCTCTCTGTATCCCTGTTTTAAGGATACTTGTGATTATCTTTAGTTCTCATCCAGATAATTAATGATAATCTCCCCATCTCAAAACCCATTGTTTATTCCCACCTGCAAAGTGTGTTTTGTCATTTAACACTGGAAGATGTTCCAGAAAATAGAATATGAATATCTTTGGGGTTATTATTAAGCCTACCACAACCATAATTAATTGATAAGAACCAGCATATGAGACTCAGAAATTATGGACTTGATGAAGTCAAGATGACAAATTTGGGTAGAAAGAGAACAAAGAATGACTGATGTCCCCTATAGCACCTGCTGTGGCTGCTCCTGTTGTGAACACACATCTTTATTATCCCAGCAAGATGATTTGTAAGAACATAAAGTTAACTCATTTTCAAAATTTGTCAATGGAAAGGTTTGGATAATAAAATACTTAGATTCATACAGGTGCTGAAGTAAAACTGACAGAAGGATTTATCTTACAACTGGGTAGTGGAAGAAAGAATGCAAAGAGTGAGAGATGTCATCTTTCTTTAAAATATGGAGAAATGTTGCTCCATTTCTTCAACAATTTATGGGGTGATTAATAAACACTTAGTGTAATAATTATAGAACAAAAATGATCACAATATATTTTAGGTAACTTGATTGGGAGAATAGCCTTTGGGTAAGGCCTTTGATTTGAAAACAAGGAGAAGAGAAAATACCTTGCTCTTAAATTAAAAATTGACTATTTAGGTGTGAAATTACAGTATAAGTGATGGAAAGGTCTATAATCCTGTGTCATAATTAAATGTGGAAAAAAGTACTGGGTGACTTTTGATAATGAGACTCTAGTTTACATTCACTATTTCCAGTGCTTCCAACTTAACCCACTTGATTTGTACCAAGTCAACAAGGGGGATAACTTGCCACATACTCACCAATAGTTCTTTCGATAGCTGAAAAGGGTAGGCTTGTTGTCACTTATATCCATATAGTTAACTTTTCATTATTAATAACTTAAAATATCTGCCCATCTCAGAATGGTCCCCTAAACCACAGGATTGAAGACATAGAAAAAGCTACTGTTTTGATGCTGAACCTGCCACAGATGATTGGACGACAAGGAAGCACTAAGTTCAAGTTGAGTCAATCATTCATATAATGATTCAGAAATTTCTATGAAGCTTTGACCGAGAAAGTCTTTGTATAGGTCTGGACATGACTAGACACATCTGGGCTGGCCATGTATGCACCTCATTATTTAGAAGTAGTGAGAGCTTGTCTGGAAAGAGTGAAAGAGGAGGGTGATGGGCATGGATGATTTCCAAAAAGGTGTGCTATATTTGCTGGTGGTAATTGACAGAGGCCTTTTTGGAAACTAGACGTAAAATATAACCTATCAAAGTTACTTAGAAATCCATCTTCTTGCTGTGGCAACATAAAAGGATGTGATATTCTGGCCAATAGCTAGTGCTTGGCCAAAGCTAGCCATCTACGCAGACCGAATCTTATTCTACTGTTTATATTTCTGTAGATTTGAAAATATCTCTTCCAACTCATCTGCTATAAAGCATACTTACTGAATAGCTATCCTACCTTAAGAGATCCTATTGCCTTGAACTCAGTGTATTCTATTTTTCCATTTCTGTGCTGATAATGTCATACCAGATTTAAATCTAAATGGTAAGGATGTGAGCTAAATCCTGTTTTGAAGGAAAAAGCTAAAGTTAATTAGGCCACCCAGGAATTTAATACATCCCTATGGATCTCATAATATGTATTATCAATGGTCAACATAAGTTTTAATAGCATTTTTGGCACATAATTTTGCAATTCTCTTGATCTGAGTCACCAAAGAATTATCTGAGACAATCTAGAATCTATGAAAGTACAACCATTACATCAACATACAGTGACCCAATGGACCCTGAATGCTTTATTTATTTACTATTAAATTGTAATTCAATCTAAAATGATCATATAAGTTCCCAACGAGGTGCTGATATTCTTTCATAGAGATAATGAGTAAGAGAACAGTCTTGGGATATTGAACAAATTTTTTCTTCTCTCTCACCAATGCCTCTACCAGTATCCCACCATATATACCTTGTTAGTTCCTTGGTGACCTGAGCATTCAGAATGCCATATTCTACCCTTGTGCTTATTATGAAGACACTCTAGTACATGAAACTATCAAGGAGATTCTGATGACCTCAGTAGGCTCCCTTCAGTGCCTAAATGTCACAATAAAACCAGCCATGAGATATAATATTGATAATGCAAGTGCATTTTGGAGAGTAACAGTCACAGTGAACATTTGAAAGATATCATCTAATCATAAATAAACTCTTCAATATACTGAAGCACTGAGCCAAATAACAAAGCTAATAAAATGCCTGTGAAAGAATAGCTAGGGAAAACAAGTAAATGAGGCAAGAGAATACGCAGGGGATTTATAGAGTGGTTTTTACAGTACAGAGGTATGGTTGGGAAAGCACAAACTCATAAAGTCCTGACTCAAAAAGGCTGTGACATCAGAATGAAATGATTGAAGTATGTAGTGTCATTTGTTATTTGTGTCTGCCCCAAATGCATCTTTGGTTCTTAAGAGATTATCTACTGAGTTTATTTGTTGAACAAACTGTGTTGTTAGGTGGGTAGGCATTAGCTATGGAGATTACATGTAGCTCAGATATGTCTAACCAGAATATCATATCATATTGGCCCTAGTATGTAAGTAGAATAATATACAACCATAGAAAATGATACTTAATTCTATGCCTTATGTTGAAAAGGGAACTATTTTTTCTGCTGGGCAAAGAAATGAACAAGGTTCAAACCTGTGGCTCTAAGAGGAGACCACGTTTAAGAATGAAGCAAGGATATATATATACATATCAGTGCATATGCACACATGTGCAGATCCAAAAGATGAAGAGAAGGCAATTACTAATAAAGCTGCCAACCCCCTATTCATTTCCCCTATATTATTAACATATAGGAGCAAATAGTCACTTTTGCTTTGAATTAGTTTGTGTTCATGGCATCACTGACTCAACTGACATGAGTCTGAGCAAACTCTGGGAGATAGTGAAGGACAGGGAAGACTGGAGCACTGCAGTCCATGGGGTCACAAAGACTTAGCAACTAAACAACAAAATTGGGTTTCATTTCTATCACCGACATTCCTCAAAATAGTCATTATATACACAAATTTTTAAGCATCTGAGTTGCTTATTTCTCTTAAAATACAGAATCTAACAAAAAAGCTCTTGTATAGCCTTGTATACAGTTAATTTATCTAAGGAAATAATTAAAATGAATAGGTGTGTCAACAAGGTAGTAATTGAGTATTAGGGAAAGTTAACTTAAAGATGTGTTACCAAATTTAACATTTCCATGGACCACTGGTCATCAATGCTGCTAAGAACATTTCCAGTACTGCTCATCCAAAAAGTGGAATAAGAGTAGCTACTGACCATACATTCAATATACAATGGTAGGGTAAACATAGGACAATCACTATTGAGTTTCTTTTTCAAAACTGTGAAAACAGGAGAAAGAGAGCAGTCAATGGTTCAAAGCAATTTTGAATTTAATAGATCTGGTCACTCAAGGGAAAAAAATCCATAGAGCTAGGTCTTACTTTAGCCATGATCACCCTTGAGTATCTTTTACATGGTAGATTTATGTAATTTGCACAATCAACACTGGGTTTTCAACTTATCCTCATGATAAGTGATTATAATTACAATGAGACACAAATTTGAGATTAGTATAAGAGGAATCAGTAAGTAAATGGGCAACTCTCCAGCTTCTATGCTGCAGCGGTGAATTTATTGTCTATTTCAACTGGGCAGTCTTAGTTATTCAAGTATAACAGGAATCCATAATTAATGAATAAAAGAAAACCCATGAAACAAATTTTCTTAGGTAACATGGAAAAAGAGCTGAGACAATGATACTAACTCTGATCAGTTGAGAATACCTGCTTAGAACATAGATTTATGTGAGTTTCTGAGGCCATACTGTGAAGAATAACTCCATCTTTCATCAGAGGATGAGAGAATGTTAAGGATTAGCAGACATATCTTTTACTTGCCTTCCTGAAAAAGGGCTGAAAGGGATATTATCTCAGGGATAAGAGAGGGGAGAATTTTTGTAAAAGCTTTCATTCTGAATTTGACATATGTAGTTCAGTTCAGTTGCTCAGTCGTGTCTGACTGTTTGCGATTAAATGACCATTGTCCATCATCAACTCCTGGAGCTTACTCAAACTCATGTCCATTGCGTCAGTGATGCCATCTAACCATCTCATCCTCTATTGTCTCCTTATCCTCCTGCATTCAATCATTCCAAGCATCAGGGTCTTTTCAAATGAGTCAGTTCTTCGCATCAGGTGGTCAAAGAATTGGCACTTCAGCTTCAGCATCAATCCTTCCAATGAATATTCAGGACTGATTTCCTTTAGGATTGACTAGTTGTATTTCTTTGCTATCCAAGTGACTCTCAAGAGTCTTCTCCAACATCACTGTCCAAAAGCATCAATTTTTCAGTGCTAAGCTTTTCTTATAGTCCAACTTTCACATCCATACATGACTACTGGAAAAACCATAGATAGCCTTTACTAGATGGACCTCTGTTGGCAAAGTAAAGTCTTTGCTTTTTACCATGCTGTTTAGGTTGGTCATAACTTTTCTTCTAAAAAGCGTCTTTTAATTTCATGGCTGCAGTCACCCTCTGTAGTGATTTTGGAGCCCAAAAAATAAAGTCTGTCACTGTTTCCATTGTTTCCCCATTTGCCATGAAGCGATGGGACCAGATGCCATGATCTTCCTTGTCTGGATGTTGAGTTTTAAGCCACATTTTTCACTCACCCCTTTCACTTTCATCAAGAGGCTCTTTAGTTCTTCTCATTTTCTTCCATAAGGGTGGTGTCATCTGCATATCTCAGGTTATTGATATTTCTCCCAGCAATCTTGATTCCAGCTCATGCTTCATCCAGTCCAGCATTTCTCACAATGTACTCTGCATACAAGTTAAATAAGCATGGTGACAATATGCAGCCGTGACGTACTCCTTTCCCTATTAGGAACCAGACTGTTGTTCCATGTCCAGTTTTAACTGTTGCTTCTTCACATGCATACAGATTTCTCAGGAGGCAAGTCAGGTGGTATGGTGTTCCCATCACTTGAGGAATTTTCCAGTTTGTTGTGATCCACACAGTCAAAGGTTTTGGCATAGTCAATAAGCAGAAATAGATGTTTTTCTGGAACTCTTACTTTTTCGATGATCCAATGGATGTTGGCAATTTGATCTCTGGTTCCTCTTCTTTTTCTAAATCCAGCTTGAACATCTGGAAGTTCAAAGTTCATGTACTGTTGAAACCTGGCTTGGAGAATTTTGAGCATTACTTTGCTAGTATGTGAAAGTGAAAGTAACTCAGTCGTGTCTGACTCTTTGCAAACCCATGGACTATGGAGTCCATGGAATTCTCCAGGCCTGAATACTGGAGTGGGTAGCCTTTCCCTTCTCCAGGGGATCTTTCTAACCCAGGAATCAAACCCAGGTTTGCCACATTGCAGGCAGATTCTTTACCAACTTAGCCACAAGGGAAGCTTGCTAGCATGTGAGATGAGTGCAATTGTGTGGTAGTTTGAGCATTCTTTGGCATTTCCTTTCTCTGGGATTGGAATGAAAACTGACCTTTTCCAGTCCTGTGGCCATTGCTTAGTTTTCCAAATTTGCTGGCATATTGAGTGCAGCACTTTCACAGCATCATCTTTTAGGATTTGAAATAGCTCAACTGGAAATCCATCACCTCCAATAGCTTTGTTCATAGTGATGCTTCCTAAGGCCCACCTGACTTTGCATTCCAGGATGTCTGGCTCTAGATGAGTTATCACACCCTTGTGATTATCTGGGTCAATGAAGATCTTTTTTCTATAGTTCTGTGTATTCGTGCCACCTCTTCTTAATATCTTCTGCCTTTGTTAGGTCCATACCATTTCTGTTCTTCATTGTGCCCATCTTTGCATGAAATGTTCCCTTGGTATCTCTAATTTTCTTGAAGAGACCTCTAGTCTTTCCTATTCTATTGTTTTCCTCTATTTCTTTGCATTGATCGCTGAGGAAGACTTTATCTCTTCTTGCTATTCTTTGGAACTCTGCATTCAAATGGGTGTATCTTTGCTTTTCTTCTTTGCCTTTTGCTTCTCTTCTTTCTGAGCCATTTGCAAGGCTTCCTCAGACAACCATTTTGCCTTTTTTCAATTTTTTTTCCCCTTCGGGATGGTCTTGACCCCTGCCTTCTATACAATGTCATGAACTTCTGCCCATAGTTCTTCAAGGACTCTATCAAATCTAATCCCTTGAATCTATTTCTCACTTCTACTGTATAATCATAAGGGACTTGATTTAGGTCATATCTGAATGGTCTATTGGTTTTCCCTACTTTCTTCAATTTAAGTCTGAATTTGGCATAATGAGTTCATGATCTGAGCAACAGTCAGCTCCTGGTCTTGTTTTTGCTGACTGTATAGAGCTTCTCATCTTTGGCTACAAAGAATATAGTCAATCTGATTTCGGTATTGACCATTCGTGATGTCCATGTGTAGAGTATTCTCTTGTATTGTTAGAAGATGGTGCTTCCAGTGCAATCTCTTGGCAAAACTCTATTAGCATTTGCGCCGCTTCATTCTGTACTCCAAGGTCAAATTTGTCTGCTCCTCCAGGTGTTACTTGATTTCCTACTTTTGCATTCCAGTCTCCTATAATGAAAAGATCATCTTTTTTGTATGTTAGTTCTAGAAGGTCTTCTTGGTCTTCATAAACCATTCAACTTTAGCTTCTTCAGCATTATCGTTCAGGGCATAGACTTGCATTTTTGTGATATTGAATGGTTTGCCTTGGAAATGAATATAGACCATTCTGCTATTTATGAGATTGTATCCAAGTACTGCATTTTGGACGCTTTTGTTGACTGTGATGGCTACTCCATTTCTTCTAAGGGGTTTGTGCCCACAGTAGTAGATATAACGGTCAACTGAGTTAAATTCACCATTGCAGTCCATTTGAGTTTGTTAATTCCTAAAATGTCAGTGTTCACCCTTGCCATCTCCTGTTTGATGACTTCTAATTTGCCTTGATTCATGAACCTAACATTACAGGTTCCTATGCAATACTGCTCTTTACAGCATCGGCCTTTGCTTCCATCATCAGTCACATACACAACTAGGTGTTGTTTTTGCTTTGGCTCCATATCTTCATTCTTTCTGGAGTTATTCCTCCACTGATCTCCAGTAGCATATTGGGCACATACCATCTTGGGATTTCATCTTTCAGTGTCCTATCTTTTTGCCTTTTCATACTGTTCATGGTGTTCCCAAGGCAAGAATGCTGAAGTGGTTTGCCATTCCCTTCTCCAGTGAACCACATTTTGTCAGAACTCCCCACCATGACCCATCCATCTTTGGTGGCCCTACACAGCATGGCTCATAGTTTCACTGAGTTAGACAAGGCTGTGGTCCATGTGATCAGATTGGTTAGTTTTCTGTGATTGTGGTTTTCATTCTGTCTGCCTTCTGATGGAAAAGTATAAGAGGCTTATGGAAGCTTCTTGGTAGGAGAGACTGACTGAGGGGGAAACTGGTCTTGTTCGATGGGCGGGGCCATGCTCAGGAAATCTTTCATCCAATTTTCTGTTGATGGGTGGAGCTATGCTCCCTCCCTGTTATTTACCTGGGGTCAAACTATGGTGGAGATAATGAAGATAATGGTGACCTCCTTCAAAAGGTCCCATGTACGCACTGCTGCAGGCAGTGCGCCAACCCTGCAGCAGGCCATCGCCAACCCACGCCTCCACCAGAGACACCTGGACACTCGTTTACAAGTCTGGGTCAGTCTCTGTTGGGGTCACTGCTCCTTTTTTCTGGTCCTGGTGTGTACAAGTTTTTTTTTTTTTTTTTTTTTCTTCTGTGTGTGTATGCCCTCCCAGAGTCTGTTTCCCAGTCCTGTGTAAGTTTGGCAGCTCAATGGTGGGGTTAATGGCGACCTCCTCCAAGAGGGTTTATGCCATACCCAGGTCTACTGCATCCAGAGTCCCTGTCCCTGCAGCAGGCCCCTGCTGACCCGTACCTCCACAGGAGACACTCATACACAGTTCTCTCAGTCTCTGTGGGGTCTCTGGGTCCTGGTGCACACAAGGTTTGTTTGAGCCCTCTGAGCGTCTCTGGCAGGTTTGGGGTTTGAGTCTAAACGTGATTTCGTCCCTCCTACCATCTTGCTGAGGCTCTTCCTTCGCCCTTGGACATGGAGTATCTCCTCAGTCACTCCAGCACCGCACGGCCACCACCCCAGTGCTGCGCAGCCATTGAAGAGTAGTTGCAGTGTGCTAATTCTCCTGTAATTCCAAGTAGCATTTATACATTCAACACACATGATGTCCTGTAAGCATCTTGCATCTTGGCACTGGAGAAGCCCCAAGGCAAGAAGTGAGAAATATATGGCTCAAGGTCTGGATCAACGTATTGGGTTGGCCAATATGTTCATTTAGATTTTTCTGTAACATATGATGGAAAAATCCAAACAAACTCTTTGGCCAACCCAATACTATGAGGATGCACCATCAGAAAGCTTGTTACCATAGTCGTCATCACAGCTATGGAGATGATATAACATCATAGACAAGAGAAGTTAAATCAATATCCCAGTACACACAATTGATGAAATTATAATCTATAATACCCTGTGTTGGTGAGTCAATAAATTCCACAGGGTTTTACCAAGACAAAAGAGTAGCACTCCTGCTGTGATACTTTAAAAATATATCTAAGTATGTATTACAAATATGTATTTTATCTTTAAGCAATATCATATCTTTCAAGCTTAGAGTACAGCTGCTCTCTAGAGGAGAGGCAAGGAAATAAAAATTAACAATGCAACGCCCAATAAAATGGGGAAATCCCAGCATTCTTCTTCAAAATGATAAAAGCCTGACCCACATTTATTCTTGCCTTCTACAAAAGTTGGTGTTTTCCATAAGTTTTAGAGAATAAAACCAAGAGACATGAAGCATAAAAAAATGGCAAATGTTAAGAAATTAAGGTGCCTCATAACGAGTTATAAAATTGTACTTCTTTGTTGTCCAAGCCCTATAGATGAGCTTGCAATATTTTAGATCACTTTAATTTATGATGAAACAGTCTTAGTTCTTTCAGCAACAGCAGATATAATCTCCTTATCTATCATTAGAATAGTTTAATACTTTCTTTAATTCACACATCATAAAGCAGAAAGTGCATTTTATATCTATTCCAATCATTCACAGTTTCTGCTCCAGAACAGTAAGCACTGTTTTCTGTTCATTCCAAAGGTAGGCTTAAGTCTAGTATCTTCATGATCCATCACAATCAGAGTGGGAAGATACAGAGACAGGGCTTCTATTGTCACCACTTTTTCTTTATAGCCATGATTAGGGATTTGTTAGGCTTTGGAAAAAATCAGAAGCACATTGCTGATTTCCACTGTTACACATCCCGCATTGCAATGTTGACTCCTGGGAGAAAGGAACTTGTTTTGTTACAGAATACACTGGAGACATACAGAGGTGCTCCCGTCATCCCTTGCCTCTTTTCTCAATGGCAAAACCTTTCATGAGAAGAGCATATGGGCTAGGTATGAAAGTCAGAGGTTAAAACAGAGTTGAGGACATTTGAGTCATTGTTCCCAGAGGAAGCTCGACGATTACCTTACTCCTTTCATCTATTGAGTATCTCCTCAAAAGATCCTGTCCCCTATACAGAGCATCTTTTCTTTGTATTCAAAATGTATTGGAAAGAGGAAAGAGTCATTTATAACACTGTAATAAAAATTATTCAGTCCTTAAATGATACAGACCTCAGTAAATTTTAAAATTTGGGTGAGTTTCTAAAATTTTTGTAATAGGAAGCAAAGCATGTACTATGAAGAAAAAGTCACTGATGAAATGGGAGACTGATCACTGACCATAGTTTAAAAGAGGCTCAGAACATTCTGTGCCAAGAGAAAGCCTGATAATTTAGTCTCATCAACAATTTTGGAAATGATGGATTCTAGCCGTCTCATGAAATAATATGGGGCAGAACACCAAGAATGTAGGATTAAGAATTTAATAATGAGGAAAGAAGAGAAATAATCAAGGGATTAAGAATTTAATAACGAGGAAAGAAGAGAAATAATCAAAGAGAAATAATCAAATAATAAATATAACCTATAGTGTGAATGGAAAATGCATAGCACTCCTATCTTCTATCCTAAAGTATTATTAATATACTAAAGAACTCTTTCATGTAAAGTACCAAGAAAATCTCAAAACCTTCAGCAACATAAACCTCTAAGCAAACATTCTCAATGTTTCAAATAGAATTCTATGTGTAATCTTTGATCTATAACCATATACAATTTTGTCTCACATTCTGAGCCCCAATATAATGCCAAGTATGGAGGGAGCATTAAAAGTGAGTTTAAAAAGAAAATAGCTTGTATTTTCATACCTGAAATGTTTCCTTTCACCATTTTAGAATATCTAGTATCTGTCACTTTGGCATGTATTACCATGTGCATATGATATTTTAAATTGTACACAATTCTTTCATACATATTATATTTCTGAACCTCACAACAAATACATAAGGTGAAACAAGGTGAGTTTCAATATTACTAATATTTCAAAATTATTAAAAGTAAAAGCAAACCAATAAACAGAAGAATAAACAAAGCAACTACCTTTGAGACTGATTATTTAAGATCAGTGGCTAAAATGAAGTTTAAGAATGAATCATTATTAAAATTATTATTAAGGTCCATTCCAAGAAGAGCAGCTAAGAATACGTTGGTGACAGCTAAGAATGGTCTTCCTAGTTTTCCTGAGGTCTTACATACAGCCTATTTGTAATTAAGGATTACCCTTTCCAGTACTTCAGCCACCTGATGCAAAGAACCAACTCATTTGAAAAGATCCTGATGCTGGGAAAGATTGGGGACAGGAGGAGAAGGGGTGACAGAGGATAAGATATTTGAATGGCATCATTGACTCTATGGACATGAGTTTGAGCAAACTTCAAGAGATAGTGAAGGACAGGGAAGGCTGGCAGGCTGCAGTCCATGGGGTCACAAAGAATCGGACATCACTGAGTGACTGAACAACTACTCTGTCCAAGTCAGCAATTCTATCTCATAAATAGTATCTCGAGATGCCAAGATTAGAGATACCCAGATAATTCTCTCTGATGGCTCAGATGGTAAAGAATATACCTGTAATGCAGAAGACCTGGGTTTGATCCCTGAGTCGGGAAGATCCCCTGGAGAAGAGAATGCCAACCCACTCCACTATTCTTGCCTGGAGAATTCCATGGACAGAGGAGTCTGTCGGGCTATAGCCCATGGGGCCATGACACAACTGAGAGACTAACACAGATAACTGCACAATAATAACTTGTGGAAAAATACTCTTCTCACTTTTCAGGGCAATTTTTAAAAATATATTGAAATAGGATATTTACTCTTCTCGCTATATATGTGACTGGCAATAAATACTATGCACAGGTAACTACTATGCTATAACAAGAACAAAATCACTGAGAAAATCTATCAACTGTGACTTGGTTATGAACAAAATAGAAAACGAAACTTTAAACACAAATTATAATTTTATCAAACTACTTGACACCTACTCCATAACACAGTTAAAAGTATCCTATGATGGTTAATGGTTCACATGCCTGATTATATACTATGTTTCTTTGCCCCACGGCTGAGCACTATCTGAGCAGGTCACTTAAATTCAGTTTCCCAGCTTCTTCTATTTTTGTTCATTTGCTTTTGAAACATAGGAGACTCTACATCTTTGAACTATTATAAGGACTAAATAAATTAGTTTGTATAAAACACATAGAATAGCCACTATCACATTTCAAGTGCCACTTAGGGTTCATAACACAGTATAGGAAGCAGTGACCAAAAAAAAAAAAAAAAATCTCAAAGAAAAAGAAATCCAAGAAGGCAAAGAGGTGGTCTGAGGAGGCTTTACAAATAGGAAAGAAGAGAAGTGATAGACAAGGGAGAAAGGGAAATAAACGCCCAACTGAATACAGAGTTCCAGAGAATAGCAAGGAGGTCTATGAAGGCCTTCTTAAAAGAACAATGAAAAGAAATAGAGGAAAACAATAGAGTAGGAAAGACTAGAGATCTTCTCAAGAAAATTGGAGATACCAAGGGGACAGTTCATGCTAGGATGAGCATGGTAAAGGACAGAAATAGTATGGACCTAGCAGAAGAGATTAAGAGGAGGTGGCAAGAATACACAGAAGAACTACACAACAAAGCCCTTAATGACCAGATAACCACAATGGTGTGGTTACTTACCTAGAATTGGGCATCCTGGAGTATAAAGTCAAGTGAAACTTAAGAAGAATTACTATAAACAAAGCTAGTGGAGCTGATGGAATTCCAACTGAGCTATTCAAAATTCTAAAAGATGATGCTGTTTAAGTATTGTACTCAATACATCATTTGGAAAACTGAACAATGGTCACAGGACTACAAAAGATCAGTTTTCATTCCAGTCCCAAAGAAGGGCAATGCCAGAGAATGTTCCAACCACCATACAATTGCACTCATTTCACATGCTAGCAAGGTTGTGCTAAAAAATCCTTCAAATCAGGTTTCAGCAGTACAAGAAGAATATCTAGATGTACAAGCTGAATTTCAAAGAGGCAGAGGAACCAGAGATCAAATTGCTAACATCTGTTGGGTCATGGAGATACCAGGGAGTTCAAGAAACACATCTACTTCTGCTTCATTGACTATCCTAAAGCCTTTGATTGTGTGGAGCATAACAAACTGGAAAATTCTTAAAGTAATAAGAATATCAGACCACCTTACCTGTCTCCTGAGAAACCTATATGTGGACCAAGAAGCAATGGAACCAGACATGGAACAATGGACTGGCTCAAAATAGGAAAGGAGTACATCAAGGCTGTATATTGACAGCCTGTTTATTTAATTTATATATAGAGCACATCAATGTGAAATGCCAGACTCAATGAATCACAAGCTGGAATCAAGATTGTCAGGAGAAATATCAACAACTTCAGATATGCAGATGATGCCACTCTAATGGCAGAAAATGAAGAGGAAATAAAGAGCCTCTTGATGAGAGTGAAAGAGGAGAGTGAAAAAACTGGTTTAGAACTCAACATTCCAAAAACTAAGATCATGGCATGCAGTCCTATCACTTCATGGCAAACAGAGGCAAAAAGTGAAAACAGTGGCAGATTTTATTTTCTTAGGCTCCAAAATCAATGCAGACAGTGACTGCAACCATGAAGTTAAAAGATGCTTGCTCCTTGGAAGGAAAGCTGTGACAAACTTAGTTTATTAAAAAACAGAGACATTACTTTGATGACAAAAGTCCATAGAGTCAAAGCTATGGTTTTTCCAGCATATATGGATGTGAGAGTTGAACCATAAAGAATGCTGATCACTGAAGAACTAATACTTTTGAATTGTGATGCTGCAAAAGACTTTTGAGAGTCCCTTTGACTGTAAGGAGGTCAAATCAGTCAATCCTAAAGGAAATCAACTCTGAATATACAGTGGAAGGACTGTTGTTGAAACTGAAGCTCCAATATTTGTCCACCTGATACAAAGAGCTGACTCATTGGAAAAGACCCTGATGCTCGGAAAGATTGAGAGCAAAAGGAGAAGGTGGCAGCAGATGAAGAGACAATTAGATAGTATCACCAACTCGATGGTCATGAATTTGAGCAAGCTCTGGGAGATAGTGAAGGACAGGGGAGCCTGGTGTGATGCAGTCTATAGGGTTGCAAAGAGTCTGACACAACTTAGTGACTGAACAACAATGTTATTATTCACCTGACTTTTACTCATTTTACTCATTCTAAGTCTAAGCCAGTATCTATGTTAATACTCATCATTCATCATCCTCTCCTTATTGATAATGCCCCTGCTGTCTTTTCTAATGGAATATTTATATTTGGAATATGTTTTTGTTTCACAGAAGTCAGTTGTTTTCTCATCTGAAAGATGCTCAGATGAGAGATTTGTTTCCCCAAATGGAACTGCTCACATCCTTGCTCAGCACAGACTTTGAGGGAATTAATCAGTTTACTTTTCCTTAGGATAAGATAGAGCAATAAATCTGATGCTTTATTTATATAGCATGTACCCAGAAAATAATTATCTTCTTTTTCAATAGTATACTACCCAGTCCTTCAAATGAAGTCATTGGAAATGACAGTTTACCTTGAAATTGAAAATTAAAAAGCTTATATAAAACCTCAGCAGATTTATTTTACTCTGTTGCTCCACTCCACACACCTCCAGGGTAGTTACATATGATTAAATTTACCTTTCTGTCCCTTAACTTTCAGATGTTTGTATATATTAGCTTTTCCCTGTTTGGTCTCTTAAAGGTTTTTTCTCTGGAAACCAACCTGTTTATGAAATCAATTGATAATGAGACTAGAAATGAGGCCTGGAAAATTTATAACCATATGCTATTCGCAGCTACTCTGAAACTTCACAAGCTTACAGTATAATTAAATAAGCTTAAACATAATACAAGTAGACTATTTAAAGACTCTAAGACCATCTAAAAAGATTCTTAAAATATTTTATTACTTTAGAAATTAAACCACTTTGGTCAGCTAGTAAGGAGATTAAAGCTATATTTTAAAATATATTTAAATTAAAATGTATTTAAAGGGTATAACATAATCACTTAAAAGTCTCATCTGGTTCAGTAAAACCTAATAATGGAAGTAAATGCCTTTTGCACATTTAGGCATGGCATATGGTATCCATATTACGCTGAAGGAAAAATAACAATGTTTGCAGCTCAATGAGAATACCAAAATTGATTTAAGCTTCTTTTCATTAGAGCAAAATTTATTACATTCAGCATGAGCAAGTGAGAATTTAATTTCCTAATAAGACTTTTATTAGCATTAAAAAAAAAAACCTGTTTGCTTTCTCTACAAAGGATATTTCCAAGTCATTAAAAATGGTTACATTTTTTGAATTAAAAAGTTAGGAGTTAGAAGTAATTTTTTAACTAGAAATGAAATTGCTATAGATCATTCCAATTGGAAAATCTTTGAAAAATAATCTTCAACATTTTATAAAAATGAAAGAAGTAAGGTACATGAACTTCTGGTTTTTTGTATAGACTCTAGCAAACTTGAAAATTGCCACTTTCTGCTAAAAACAGGTAAAAAGCTCAACAAAATCAACAAGTTTTCTTAGATCTGGCAGAGAAGAGGTCTCAGAGAAAAACTGCTGCTTCCATATTTGAGTGACACAGCAGATGGAGAGAATCAAAACTCACCGGCAGTGACTTTCCTGGCAGAAACTCAGGAGCAGAAACTTCCGCAGGAATAAGAGGCAGGGTGAGGAAACTGAATGTTGAGTAAAACAAATTGCTGGAGGCTCAGCAGGGACAAGTCAGAGTTAAAAGCTCCAAGAGAATCTACTAATAAAGGGGGCTTTACACTTTTGTGAGTTTTTCTCTGAGTTCTAAAAGGTGCTCACAGTGAGTATCAAATAAAAATCTCCTCTCACTTCCAGCAGGGGGAGGAGGAAAGAAAGGAACCACTTTGAAATACCTCAGAGCATTTCTTTTCTCCTTACCGAGACTTACTCTCAGGAGAAACTATTTTACTGTAACCTAGCCTGCTGGGGTTTTTATCAGACTAAGGTAGGGGGCAGATATCCAACTGTAGTCAGCTCTGATTTTTCACCTGAGGGAAGAGAACTACCCAACTCTAAGCTCGCAAGCCTTCTACATCAGGGAAGGGAAATACACAATCCAGTCTCTCCAGCTATCCCTACTTAAGAGAGATGGGGGGGGGGATACTGAGAAGATCACAGGTGATGTTCACAGTCTAGGGGCATAAGCTCTCCAAAAGCCTGAAACTTAATCATGGGACATAGAATGTTTCACCTCCCCATCACACAACACTACTGAAGACTATTCATTACAGTTCCTTTAACCTAAAACATTATGTCTGCCTTTGAATAAAATAGCAAGTACAAAGCATACTAAAAGGGAATATGAACAAATTTCTGAGACTGAATGAACACCATAATCAGAGGCAGACATAACAGGTATATTTGAATTATCAGAGCAGTAATTTACAAAAACTATGATAAGTATGCTAAAGGTTTTCACAGGAAAAGTAGACAGCATGTAAAAACAGATGGATAATGTAAATGGGAAGATGGAAATTCTAAGAAATAATTAAAAAGAAATGCTGGAGATCAAAAATACTGTAACAGAAGTGAAGAGTTCTTGATAGGCTCATTAGCAGACTAGACACTGGTGAGAAACAAATATCTGAATATAATCCTAAATGTAAAATGCAAAATTTTAAAACTCATAGAACAAAGAAGAAAACCTGGATGACCTTGAGTATGCTGATATATTTTTTAAACACAATAGGAAAGACATGATCCATGACAGAAATAAATGATAAGCTGGACTTCACCGAAATTCAACACTTCTGTTCTTCAAAGACACATCAAGAGAATGAGAAGGCAAGATGTAGACTGGGATAAAATATTTGCAAAAGACAAACTCAAAAATAAGAACACAAACAACCGAATTAATCAGTGGCACCAAGACTTTAACAAGTACCCCACCAAAGAAGATATCCAGATGCCAAATAAGCATATAAAACTAAGTCCCACATCACATGTCACCAAGAAAATGCAGAGGAAAAGAGCAAGACATTGTTAGAAAGGAAAAAACTAATAACATTAAATTCTGGCCAGATTGGGGAGCAATAGCAACTCTCATACATTGCTGGTAGGATACAAAATGGTGTAGTTACTTTGGAAAGCAGTTTGGTGATTATGTATAAAACTCAATATACTCCTATCATACCATCCCTCTACTGTGCTCCTTGGCATTTACCCCAAAGAATTGAAAACTTATGACCACGCAAAAATTTGAACAGGGATGTTTATGGCAGCTTTATTGATAATTGCCAAAACATAGAAGCAACCAAAATGTTCTTCAGTAGATAAATGGATAAATAAACTTCTACACAAAGGCAATGCAATACTATTCACTGCTAAAAGAAATGAGCTATCAAGCCATTAAAATATATGAGGGAAACTTAAATGCATATTGTGTGTGAATGTTCAGTCGTGTCTGACTCTTTTGCAACCTCATGGACTATAACCTGCCAGGCTCCTCTATCCATGCAATTTTCCAGGCAAGAATACTGGAATGGGTTATCATTTCCTTCTCCAGGGGATCTTCCTGACCAGGAATAGAACCCGCATCTTATGTGTCTCCTGCATTGGCAGGTGGATTCTTTACCACTGCAGCACCTGGGAAACCTAAATGCATATTACCAGGTGAAATAAGCCAGTCTGAGAAGGCTTCATACTATATGATTCCAAGTATATAACATTCTGTAAAGGGCAAAACTATGGAGACAATAAAGAGATCAGAGGCTGCCAAGGATCCATGGCTGGGACTTGGGGATGAATAAGCAGGTTAATAGAGGATTTTTAAGTGCAGTGAAAATACTCTGTATGATATTTAATGATAGATATATGTCATTTTTACAAACCTATAGAATGCACAAAGCCAAGAGGGAGTCCTAAGCTAAACTAAGAATTTCTGTGATTGTGATGTCAATTTAACTTCATCCTTGGTTTTAAAAATGTGCAATTCTGGTGGTAATAGAGGAGTGTATGCATGTATTGGGCCAGGGAGAATAATATGGTAAATCTCTGTACTTTCATTCCTACTGTAAACCTACAATTGCCCTAAAAAATAGTCTTTAATAAAATGAAAAAAAAAAAATACCATAATCTATCTTAAAACTTTCTGAAATATTTACTTAAGTATATTCAGAATAACTGAACTATCCTAGATTCAAAAAAATATTATCTCAAATAGTATAATGCCTTCTGCCTCAGTTCAGTTCAGTTGCCTACTACTATGTATATAAAACTGCTAGAGTGTGGGGTTCAAGAATACTGAGAAAAAGAGAAAATAAATATAACATTCAGAAGTCTCCCAAAAAGACAAGGGATATGCACTGAACCTTCTTATACTAGTACAATTTGAATGAATGTAGTCGGGGGAAAAAAAAAAAAGGATGAACCTGTGCAAATTGTAAGAAACATGGTGTAGGATAGGAGGCACTTAACAGTAATTTTTGTGATCATCAAAATCATGCTGATCATGGTCTCTACAGCAACAAACAATGAAAAGTAGGTTTGAATGAATATTGAGTCTGTTTCATTTTAAGAATTTTTTTTAAGTTTAATCTGGATTTTTATTTAAAATACTAGCTTGAGAGAAACATAAAGAAATCATTGATTAATTTCCAGATTGAATAAGTAGTAGGCTGAGTATTCCATACATGAATAAAAAGGGATCCAAAGTCATACCTGACTAACTTTTGGAATTCAAAAAGTAAAAAGATCATAAAGATTTCCAGAAAACTAAAATAGGATAGAAAATAAAATGCCATCGGGAATCTCAGTAGGCTTATTAGTGAGAGAAAACATAAGATACAAGCATTCAATAACATTATGATAAAAATTACTTTGAATCTAATATCATATATCCAGCAAATCTCCAGATTCAGTGTGACAACACAGCAAAGAGAAATATCAGACATGCACAATCTCTCTTCTCCCTCTCCATTTCCATTTTCTCTTCCTCCCCTCCCCCCTGCCCCCACATATCTTTCCTCAGGAAACTACTGACCTAGAAGTTATCCAATCACAAAGATTAAACAAAACAAATAAACAGACAAACAAAGATTAAGAGATCAGAATCCAGGAAACAACAGCCATACTCAGTTGATTCAAAACATAAAGAAACCAATCTATTTTTCAGTAGGAGGTCAGAAGTCTCCGGAATGTTGATCTCCAGGAGAATAAAATTGCAATCAATAGATTCTAAGATACAGTTCTGAATTCGGAAACAGAAATATTGACTGGCATACAAGAGGTCAGATACAGTTCACAGAAAGCTTTACTTTGAACTGAGCAGTGCCTACAGGACCTACCAAGGTAAACAGTGACTAGTTACTTAACTAAACATTATTATATACATGCTGGATGTTTCCAGGCTAGCTTGGTTAAGGTGAGAACTTAGCTAAGCTAGAGCTGTGTATCACAGAATGCCCACCTTTGTATGATACCAGGTTAGGGTTAAAGAAAAGAGAAAGATACGTGAGAGTTGGAAGAAAAAAATACAACTGTCATTAATATTAAAAGGCTCTCTTGAGCAGATATGCTTACAAACAGGTATAGATCAGCTTGTCCAACTTGTCTTTGATGTCCCCTGCTTTGTATCTTGATTATTTCCCAGACTACAGACCTAACTTCTATCAACCCTCTATAAGATGAACAACTGCAGAACCACAGAGGTGGTAATTATGTAATAGCACACCTTCCTGTCACTGTCCCCTTGAGCTAACCTTTATAGTTCTATTTTAACTGCTAGATTTTGGTTGGCTTTTCAGATTTCACCAAAAGCTCTGACTTGTTCAGCTGTGCTGGTCCTTCAGAGGAGCAATTCATGATACTTCCTCTAATTCTCTCTTACTTTCTGACCTTTATTTCTCCAGCTATTGTCACAGATCTAATATCTGAAATCAGTTCTTTAATCTCATAATACTCCACTCTTCAGTTCAGTTCAGTTCAGTCGCTCAGTTGTGTCTGACTCTTTGCGACCCCATGAATTGCAGCACGTCAGGCCTCCCTGTCCATCGCCAACTCCCAGAGATTATTCAAATTCATGTCCATCGAATCGGTGATGCCATCCAGCCATCTCATCCCCTGTCGTCCCCTGCTCCTCCTGCCCCTAATCCCTTCCAGCATCAGGGTCTTTTCCAATGAGTCAACTCTTCGTGTGACGTGGCCAAAGTATTGGAGTTTCAGCTTCAGCATCAGTCCTTCTGAGGAACACTCAGGACTCTACTCTTAGTCTATGTCTAAAGATTCAGAGATAAAGATTTTGTTATCAGCAATGGCTCCATGGAAAGAGACACTTAAGGATAGAAATGTATAACTGGATTATCCATCTGAAAAGATTTAGCTGGGCTAATGAGACCACTGCTGAGGATAAATAGGACATTCCTAGTATTTGTTATGTCTTGGCAAGAGTTACTAAAATTAAGATCTTTAGCCACTTGGAGTAAAATGCTTTCAGAAGGCAAGGCTGTGGGCAATCAACTAACTGTTACCACAGAGACAAATAACAACTTAGTGGAAGTAAACAGTATAATAATTACAGGTGTTTGTAGTTGCTTCTAAACTGATATAGGATGAAAAATGTGGAGCTTAGGACTTCAAATTCCCAATAAAAATTTGAATAATAAACCAGAACACTTCTATTCTGCCCTGAAAGTAACCTGTATCTCTTCTAGTCTCAGTGTTAAGACTTAAAAATCTAAAAATCAAGACAAACATTGTAGATTATTTTATATCAATATTAGGATATTCTGTGAAGGAGTGGAACACTGGAAATTGTAATGAAAATACAGTGGAACTCAGATGAGACTGAGCACTTTGAAGTTCTGCCAAATCTCAATTACCAGTAGAAGCAGCTCAGTCTTCCCCATGAATGGATTCTTTTTGCTTTTCCTGAAGAACTTATAACAGGTTCTCTTGGAATAGTTGCCTTGTGAATTAACAGGGATCCTGCTCAAGACAGATTCCTGGGTCAGGAAGATCCTCTACAGAAGGAATAGGCTACCTACTCTAGTATTCTTGGTCTTCCCTTGTGGCTCATCTGGTAAAGAATCCGCCTGCAATGTGGGAGACCTGGGTTCAATTCCTGATTTGGGAAGATCCCCTGGAGAAAGAAAGGCTACCTAATCCAGTATTCTGGCCTGGAGAATTCCATGGAATGTATAGACCATGGGGTCACAAACGAGTTGGACGTGACTGAGTGGCTTTCATTTCACTTCACTACTGCTCAAGACATATCTATATAATATCTCATGACATCTAGGTTTATAATCAGATTTAGTATAAACAGGCCCCAGGAGAATGGATTGGAATGTGAGCCCTGAGAAAAAGCTGGAAATTAGTAGAATTACAAGATTTTGCTAATTTGCTTCATCAGAACTGGAATACATATGAAAGTGAATTATGAGGATTTTGGATCAGAATGGAAAGAACATATTGTTTAGTAAAAGCAACTGTTCCACTCAAGGAAATGAATCCTGAATATTCATTGTAAGGACTGATGTTGAAGATGAAACTCCAATACTTTGGCCACCTGATGCAAAGAAGTGACTCATTTGAAAAGACCCTGATGTTGGGGGAAATTGAAGGCGGGAGGAGAAGGGGATGGCAGAGGATGAGATGGTTGGATGGCCTCACCAACTCAATGGACATGAGTTTGAGTAAACTCTGGGAGTTGGTAATGGACAGGGAGGCCTGGTGTGCTGCAGTCCATGGGGTTGCAAAGAGTCAGACGTGACGGAGTGACTGAACTGAACTCAACTGTTCCACTTGGGTATTATCTTCCAAAATTGCTGGTTTTAATAAACTGAACAGTATGGTGCAGGTCTAAAAGCATTCTTATATGTTTGAAAACTGAACTGAGATGTGGTCTGTATTGAATCAAGCTGAGATGTTGGAATGTACATGGTTTACTGAAGAGATTTCCTCAAACTTAGGATACTTGAGTTGCTTTATAATAGAAGGTGTTCAACCCAGAGGACAATAAATTTTGCCTTTAAGGAGAGATGGCCAAAGATATGGAACTATTCTAATTTGTGAACAGTGACTAATGGTATGTTTGGATGCTCAAATATTTTGCTGGAAGACAATGGGAAAACTAGTGACAATGGATATGGGAAGTAGTATGCCAATGCTCATTAACAGTAATAACCTCACCTAAGAGAGACTTGCAATAGTATCAATAATCAGGTACATAAAATAAAAGACTTAATGGATGTTAGTTACCCTCTCTCCCCAGGCCTCTTGTCCTTGCTTAATGGCCTTATGAACTAGCTGGCCATGGTGACAGGGTTTAAGTTCACATATGGGCTCAGAAACTTGGATTTCACTTCTTCAAGGCTGATACGGCTACAGCTACTGATGAGAACCCAACTGCCAATGGCACAGATTAACAAGAATCTACAATTAACCAGGGCCACCAACCAGCCACTAAGTGGTTAATTGGTTACATTAGTCTGTTTCTATTATGAGCTTCCCTGGTGACTCAGATGGTAAAGAATCTGCCTGCAATGCAGGAGACCTGGGTTTAATCCCTGGGTTGGGAAAATCCCCTGGAGGAGGGCAAGAGACCCACTCCAGTATTCTTGCCTGGAGAATCCTCATGAAAGAAACAGTACTTTATTCTCATTGAAATTGGCATTTGTTTTTATTATATATTTTGTTTCCTGAATACAGTGATTCTACCAAAACCCCCACCTGACGACATTGCTATGCATACCACTTTAGTGTTGCTTCTCACTAGGGAGTTCATTTTATAGAAAATAATGCAAACTAGTAGATCAAATGGGCTTCCCTGGTGGCTCAGTGGTAAAGAATCTGCCCGCCAATGCAGGAGACGTGGCTTAGATCCTTGGGTGGGGAAGATCCCCTGGAGAAGGAAATGATAACCCACTCCAGTATTCTTGTCTGGGAAATCCCATGGACAGAGGGAGCCTGGCGGGCTACAGTCCTTGGGGCCACCAAAGAGTTGCCACTTTAGCAACTAATCAATAACAACAAGTAGATTAAAGCAAATGCAATTCATTGCTCTTACAACATTTCCCACCATCATGAGACAGCTGGCTTGACAGATTAGAAGACAGTATTTTAAAGATGCCCTGAAAACAACAGAGCATGAAAACACTTAGAGACATTGAAGTTTGTATCTTCTAGGGTGTTATAGTCTCTGAGTCTCTGACAAATATACAGCAATCTTTCTCCTACTTCCAGAATCCATGGATCCAGGGATCAAGGCATGAAAATGGTGAGTGCTATTCTAACTATGGCCACAATGCACCATTAGAAAAATTTTCCTTATAAATATACAGATTTGGGCTTTCTGCTTTAGAAATTTTGTCCAGAGTGGATGAATACTTCCAACAGGTGACAAAATAAAATTATTCTATTAACCAGATGATGAGGCTGCCACTTAACAAATTTGGGTTTTTCATGCTGATGAATCCATAAGCAACAAGCGGAGTAACCGTACTACTTGGAGTGACTGATCCTTATTATTAAGGAAAATTAGATTTTTTTTCTTATAAAATAGAGATATGGATGTAGCATGTCTTCCAATGAGTCTTCTGTTGGCATAGATTTTTCCTTAGCTTTACCCTTTATTAAAACATGCATGCACTAAACACTTCTTGCAAATTGTTTCACTGAATATTTTTAAGGACCCAGCAAAAGATACCATGTCCTAGTTTCAGAGATGGAAAATCAAGCGTCCCTGAGATGAGGTAATTTGCTCACAGTTGGCAAGCAGAAAGTGGTGGAGTCTAGATTTAAACCTTGGTCACTTTGATACCAAAACTTTTTTTTTTCCTAGCATCTCCTGCTGCATCTCCTCCTGACATTTTCCCCCCTCTTTTATTTAAGAAAGCTTCTCTGACTTGGAGGCAAACATAGTAAACTACTTCTGGCTTTAAATTAAATGGCTGAGGCTAGACCAACACTATCCATTTAAAATATCAAATAAGATGCATACATAACTTAAAAATTTCTAGTGGTCACATTGAAAAGAATAAAAATATACAGGTGATATTAATTTACATAATGCTTTATTTAATACTATACTACAAATATTACCACTTCGACATGTAATAAATACAAAGTTACTGAAATATGGAGTACAATTTACATTTATAGGACACTCAAGACTAGCCACATTTCAAATGCTTGATGGCCACTCCTGGCTATTGGATATCAAATTGGTTCATAAAGCTCCAGACTAAGCCTCCAACAGAGATTCCAATTACACTGTCTCTTATAGGTGATATATTTGAAGAGGAGGGCAGAGTGGGGACGTTGAACAAGACAACTTTGCCTGTACCTAATCTCTTAAGCCATTCAGAGGAATAAATTGCAAAAACCCCTGAGAATGGATAATGTCAAAGTAAAATTGTATCATGCAAAGATAAACAGTCAAGTAGGATTTTATTTAAGATTACTGCAAGTAAGGTGTGGACTAATTGTATTTACTCATTTAAAATAAAGTATAACAGTTGGTACACTGAATCCTGGTCATTTATTTTTCGTGGCTGAAATCTCAGTATTATGTGTGCTTTTGTCTTGGAATGGACTTCAATTTTATACACACATACATCATTCTCACTTCTCAGCTATAATTAATTATAACCATCTTCAGTCAAATTCAGGAGCCAAAGATATAAATGATTCTCACTAGATTTTAAGCTAAATTTGGGCACAAGTATGCTACAGAGAATTCGGGTGATATATATCCAAGTTCTGATTATTGGGGCAGAACCAAGGACACACACACACACATGCACACATGCAATTTCTAGGAGTATTTTTAACTATAAGTTCACAAAAGCAAGGAGAAAGTTTTTTATGTTAGATAACAAGATTTTGGGTAAATCTCTTCTGAGTATTGAATAGGACCCATAATTATGAATAGTGGGTAATACCTCATTTCCCCAGAGAGGTCAGGGACTTTTTTCTCCTGTAGGTCCAAGAGAATAATGTTACCTCTCCTCTGGGTCCTAGTCCACACTTTAGACATGTAAGTAACAGTCCTTTTTTTTTTTTTTCTCTCCTTTTGAAGTTAAAAGCCCCCTAAGTACACATGATTCTCAGTATAGTCCATATTTTATGAGGAACTCCTAATCAAGTTTATATAAATGGCACAGACTATTTCTTAATGTATTTCTTGATGTATTTCAATCATCCAGTAAGAAAACTAGTGATTTGGGAATTGTAAAATAAATATGAAAATATTGGTTTTTAAAACACTAGAACATATTTCATAACAAAAAATCTCTGGTACTTAAAAAAATAAAAAAATAAATAAAACTTTCAGTTGCATTACAAACTTCCTAAGCTAACAAATCACATCCTGAGGCAAGACACTTTCACTCTTCGACCAAGCTGTTGACTCCAAAATTCCAGGTTTGATACCTACCCAACCTTTCTTCCCAAAACATTAACAAGATTATAAAAAAGAACTAGGTTAATGATTCATAAAAAGCTGGGCATTTTCTTTCACTATTTTATCAGCTAGCTATTTTATCAGTCATGCTGTCTTACTTTTAAATCAGCCTTAACCTCATTTTCTATTGTCTACTTCCTGTTGTTTCAAAATAAGACTAATTTTATTTCATGCAAATCACTGAGTAGTAGCTACTGAAATATGCTCGCTTTGAATCTCTTAAGCAACCACTCCTTTGTTCTTTATCAGTGTTTATAAAATTAGTCTCTTATACAATTCAATTTATGAATATTTTAGAGAGCCTTAGGCTCCTAAAATAATCCATTAATTTTGAAGCACATTTTATATGGTTTTAGAAAATTAAATATCCTAAAAAGAACTCACGTAAAGAGAATCATTACTCTGCCTTCCCCTAAATTCTCCTTGGGGAATACAAGCTAATGGTTATTTCTGTGTGGTTCCATAGAGAATATTGTCAATATTGATTGGTAAAAAGCAGCACATGTAAGAATTACTCATCTGTAAGAATATTTTCATTCCATTCTTACCAGCATAAAATGTTACAAACAATGTGTTTAAGTGAAACATGATAATATTGATATTGATGTTTTATCTATATCCATTTAACTTCTGAACATTAATAAGTGTTCTGCATACTTTACAAATATAGGTTAATATATTGAGTTGACATTAATTGATTAGTTCATTAAAAATTAAGCAACTAATAAGTACTATGCACTTTTCTAGATCCTGTTTAGTTCAAGAATAGTGTTTATTTTCACAATTTTCCTTTTAAAATCAAATATAACTTATTTTCCAAGGCAACATGAAAGTATGTTTAATTGATTCTTTAAGATTAAATAAAATGCTTAAATAAATTTATACATCTATGGGCCCGCATCCCAGGTAGTTCAGTGGTAAAGAATCTGCCTGCCAATGCAGGAGACACAGTAGACTCAGGTTCAAACCCTGGGTCAGGAAGTTCCCCTAGAAAAGGAAATGGTGACTCACTCCAGTATTCTTGCCTGGAAAATTCCATGGACAGAGAAGCATGGCAGGCTACAGTTCATGAGGTTGCAAAGAGTTGGACATGACTTAGCAATTGAGCACACATGCATATACCTATGGTCAGTTAATCTACAACAAAGGAGGCAAAAATATACAGTAGAGAAAAGACAGTCTCTTCAGCAAGTGATGTTGGTAAAGCTGGATAGCTATAGGTATATCAATGAAATTAGAACATTCCCTAACACTATATATAAAAATAAGATCCTTTCCCTTCTCCAGGGGATCTTCCCAACCCAGGGATTGAACCCAGGTCTCCCACATTGCAGGCAGATTCTTTACCAGCTGAGCCACAAAGGAAACCCAAGAATACTGGAGTGGGTAGCCTATCCCTTTTCCAGCAGATCTTTCTGACCCAGGAATCAAATCCAGGTCTCCTGCATTGCAGGTGGGTTCTTTATCAACTGAGCTATCAAGGAAGCCCCCAAATAAAATCAAAATAGTTTAAAGATCCAAATATAAGACATGATAATGACACCATAAACTTCCTGAGAGAGAATATAGGCAAAGCATCCTCAGACATAAAATGTACCAATATTTTCTAAAACCAATCTTCTAAGGCAAAAGAAAGAATAAACGGGATTTAATCAAATTTAAAACTTTTACACAGCAAAGGAAATCATCAATAAAACAAAAAGACAGCCAAATTAGATTGTGATTAAGAACCAAATTATCATATGACCTGATCATCACTTCTTGTTACAGAGTAAGGCAATAGTCAGTGTGCTTTCTTTAAGTTCAGCTGGTCTTGAGGGTCAGTCTGGCCAGCAGCTAAAATGTATGTGTCCAGATACAAGCCTAAAAGCCACAAGCACATTACTGCTGTCAGGCTAAATCCCAAAGTCTTTTTCCTAAAGATACCAGCATTCCTCATCAAGCCATTGGAGAAGGCAATGGCACCCCACTCCAGCACTCTTGTCCATCTTGAATGGACTTCACCATATAGGCTTGAAAAGCAGCCCCTGTATGATCTGGTGCTTTTTTTCCCCAGGGATCACTTAAATAAGAACATTAGTGGGATTGCAGCAGAGCCCCTGCCAGGGCAGCTATCTCAGGAAGGCAGATGATGTCATTTTCTCCCTCTTCTACTATAAATCCTTGATTCTCCCCACATTCAGATAGTACTTGTAATGCTACCAGTGGCTTTACCTTGAAGTGTGAGCCAGACCTTCACTTCTAAGGGCTCAGAATACCCTGTCAACATGCTCTTCCTAGGCTTGGGTTGCTACGCCTATCCATAACATCTCAAACAGATAAAGACATACTAACATACTAAAATGGGTTACTTGGGTCTCAAACATGTTTATTTATCTGTCAACTTATTGTGTAGCTCTGTTTTCTGCTGACGAACCAAGATACTCATATGAACCATTACTCATATGGTGGTTCCTTTTCTGGGTTCCAAATTCTGAGGCATTAAAAAATCAAAGTGTCCAAGCTGACGTCAGTGGGACTTTAAGTGTCATCTCTTAGTACTGCAGTAACTTCACTGTGGTTACTGGACCTTGACCATCAATGTATGCAAATGGAAAAATAATTTAGGTATTAGAGGACTTCCAGGACAAAATGCTGATTATGATAAAACAGTGTAATTGTATCACAAATGTATGGAACAACTCCACTGAAAGTGTGAGGAAAAAGGGTCCTGACTCCGGTCAATTGTCTAAATAAAGTCTTTAAATCAAAAAGTAGCATGAACTGCATATCAGCACTGCACTCTATGTGTCAAGGTGTTTCCCATATCATGTGGGTGTGGGTAAGCCACTCGGAAGCCAACATAGACACCCATGCGCAAACACACACACCATGTATGTATGCATGCACACATGTGCACACACACATACACACACACACACTGGAATTGGACAATTAAATAAATGGATAGCAGATACCTGTAGCCAGTTTTCTCACTGTTGTAATAGGAGGTTATAGATAAGAGAGAAAAGAGGGCTAGAGTGATCCATATGGTAATGCATTAAAGCTGGAGATATCAGTATAAATTATACATTAGCTTGATACAGACATAGACATTTAAATATAGAAATATTTATAGATATATGTATTTATATATATTAATATATACACATTGCCTTGTCCTATTAGCTGAGTGGGCCCAGAAGCAATGATGCTCCTTTAGGAATGAATACAAGTTACACCCGGATCTTGAATTTTAATTCCATTCTCCAACAAAAGTAACCAAGAATCCTGGAGAATTACTGAATACACTGGGGCAGGGCATATACAAGATGAGTTCTCAGGTCCTTGTAGCATCAGAAATTAAAGAAGCACTTGAAACACAGATACATACCCACATACACGTGTGCACACAACAGACACACACACAAACAGATGGAGACATGACATAGAGATACAGGAATCAGCTGAAAGAGTTCCTAAGAGCCAAGTCAAACAGAATTTGAACAATAAGACAAAGTAATACTTGATTACAATCCAAAATATAATATTTGATGCTTATAATAATATAAATGAATGATCAAAGAGACAAATGTTGAAGAATATATTTCCCTAGAAGATGATGTAGGTGGACACTCTGCCCTTGAGGAGGTGGAGACTAGCACTTAGGTGTGGTCTGTGCAGAGTGACTTCCCTCCAGAGAACACAGGATGCAAACAGGGGTCAAGGGTGAGGAAGGATCACTGCAGTGGAGGGAGCTGAAAAAAAAAATACCACTCTAGTCTTGTGGTCATGCTTAACATTATCAGTCACAAATGGTGTCGATAGTTTATACCCTTGATACACAACAACTTCAGATATGCAGATGATACCAGCATAATGGCAGAAAGTGAAGAGGAACTAAAGAGCCTCTTGAAGAAAGTGAAAGAGGGACTGAGTTTGATATAACAGACCTTCCTTAATTGACTTTTTAACTCTTTTGAATGGAGATGTTTCTACTCAGAGTGTTAGATGTGAGGTCCAACCTTCAACTTTCTCAGCCTTGATTCTGCAGGAAGAGAGCTTTCTGGCACGCAAATAAAAGAGGCTTTCACATCTGGTTTTCAAAAGTCTAGTCTTATCCTCAGCTGTTCATTTCCTTTGGTCAGATCATCAATGTTACTTAGCAATAACCATCCAATCTTGTTATTCTTATAGCTACTATTTCCTCCATAGCCTTACATGTGTAATGCATTCTACTTGCTTGCATATTCCCTCCATCAGTCCAAACTCTCCATTTATTATCAGTGAAAATGTAACAGTTAAACCAACATTTTTGCTCCAGCAACTACCAGTGAATGGATCCTCACTACCAGCAGAGAAGTGAGTGATTCCCTGCTAAAATCTCATCATATTACCTGCTTTCTCAGACCGCTGCACTTTCATTGCTGACTGAAGTAGTTTGGGTAGGCCAGGGGAAAAAAAAAAGAAAAGCTGAAATAGTGCCTAAAGTGTAAGATATTGTTGTTTAGTCGCTAAGTTGTGTCTGGCTCTTCTGCAACTCCGTGGGCTGTAGTCCGCCAGACTTCCTCTGTCCATGGGATTTCCCAGGCAAGAATACAGGAGTGAGTCACAGTTCCTTTCTCCAGGATATCATCCTGACCCAGGGATTGAACCTGAATCTCTTGCATTGGCAGGCGGGTTCTTTACCACTGATCCACCAGGGAAGCCCATAAAATATTAGTCAGAGATTAATACCTTTGAAATGAAGAGAAGAAAAACAGGGCCGCACAGAAGAAATAGTGATGCAAGCCCAGGAAAGCTTTGGCCAACCCAGTAGGCAGCTCTGGAGTAAACATTCCCCATCAGAGGATCCTGGTCAGCTACACATCCCTCCGTATCCCTGCCCTGTTGAGTGACTGAATTCAGGTCACCCTGGAAAGGCATGATCACAGGTAAGTGACCAGCATCTGGCACAGACCCTGAAAGGGTCTGATAATAAATTGAGAGTTTGGACTGATGGAGGGAATATGCAAGCAAGTAGAATGCATTACACGTGTAGGGCTATGGAGGAAATAGTAGCTATAAGAGTAACAAGATTGGATGGTTATTGCTAAGTAACATTGATGATCTGAGCAAAGGAAATGAACCCTGAAAGAGCTGACAGGTAAAGTCTGTGATAAGAATCATTAACCCAAACCTGGAAGGCCACACTACCCTCCAACATTAACACCAAAGTACAGCACCTCTTTCTTTCCTTCCAGAATCACACTCCACTCAAGCTTGAAATAACTTCTGAATCTCTGGAGAAAAATTTGGACTTCCGGAGAAATCTGAATGGAACCATTGGGAGGAATTCATGAATAGCACTTTCTCCAGACTGAAAGATAAATTAACAGCTTAGGGCTTTTTTTAACTTGTGGTCAGGAAAGTGACCCCCTTATCTGAACTGAAAACAGCTAATTGTCATGGTTAATGGGAGCAAATCATAAATACAAGTTCTCATTTATTTCCAAAGAGGGATACCACCAACATCCTAATCAAAGCCAGCCTAGGCCAGTTCAGGGTACAGATTCCAAAAAGTAAAAATACTCCCACTGCAGAACTTATGAACTGTAGTTGTAAAAAAAGAAAAAGATTATAAAAGTAATTCAAGAAGATTGTTTGCAGGCAAAACCTGTCACTTTCAGGCAGGCAAGGGCAATTGAGATGCTCTCAGGGTGCCTGAAGAATAATGGGTTGTTTGCAGACAGCACCAGGAGGGAAGCTCTCCAGATCCATGTGACACTCCTATTCAGTCTTTCCTGGAGGTGTGGGGTGGTGATGGTTGGACAATAATAAATTAGTTCATGTAAAGCCCTTTTTCTACTCTTGAGTCCTGGTGCCCAGGAATTGTAAGTTTGAATCAACTCACTGACAGTTTTACATGAGGTTTGAAAAATTGGATATTGCAAAAACCAACTTCTATAACCCCCGCCGGGCCTTTCTTTTACCAAGAACAATATTGCCCTGAACAAGAGAATTTGAAGGAAAATGATCTGAAATATTCTTTCATGTGAGAAGCTCAGGAAGATTTATAAGCACACACCTGACCTTCTCTGAGAAATATTTTGATTTAATCTCTTTCATATTCTGCCTTTGCAAGAGGTTTCTGTGAAATTTTCTCAGGATGGGTAGAATATAACTCATGAATAAAATTTGCTTGGCTTACAGGCTACTGCTGAACTCTGAGTTGTTGCAGGAGAAAATAATTTAATGCTTCATCCTAAGGGTGAGAGTCAGTCAAGTTTCTCCAACCTCATGATATTAAGGATGCCATTCAGTATAGCATCAAATTTCAAACCCTGCTTCTTCCACAAAACCGCACCCCAACCTTGTCTTACTTCCCTGATACTCATTAATATTTTCTTTCCCTCCCTCTCTCTCCCTCTCTGTCTCTCTGTTCCATACCAGCCACATTGCTCTTCTTTCTGCTATTTGAATGTCTCAAACATATTTTCTCCTTAGTTCCTATGCACAAGCTACTCCTTCTCCCTAGAAAGTTCTTCCCTTTGACTCAAAACCATAACTTTCCTCCTTTGTTTCCTTCATCAAACAGGTCACTTTGTGTCCTTTACATTAAGCTTCATTTCCTCTGAGGGGATATTCTTATTCCTAAAATAAACAATATTCTTTTAGTATTTCTTTCTTAGGATTTTACACTTTGCTTCATAACAATTGCATAGTGTATTTTTGCTTGTTCTGTATAATTCCCCTGGCATTTTGTACCTCACTTATTCCAGACATTGTCCCATGTGCCTTTTCCCTTTGCTGATTTTGATCTGTATTACTTCATTATAATAAACCATAACTATGAGTATAACAGTTTGTGAGTCCTGTATGCCATTGTAGTGAATCACTGAGGATAGTTCTGGGGGGAGCCCTGACAAAACAAATGCTCCCTAGTTCCTATAACTAAATGCTCTGTGAATTATTTTAACTCAAAATAGCAATGTCAAAGTTACAGGATATAAAGGAAACATAAATTGGACATAAAATTATTATTACTGATCTGTTATTGTTGTTGACATCATTTTTAATAGGGATGGCAGGAGATGCCCCTTTTTGAAGCTGTAACTGTATATACGATCATGAAGATATAAGTCAGACTTACAGATAAATGACTGCTTTGCACATCCTACAGGATCCATGTCTATGGACCAGCTAGCATTAAAGTTATTCTACAATGGACAGTCACTCCTCTCATCAAGTAAAATTTGAATTTGTCTGGATTCTCCAAAGAAATAGAGACAAAGGAAAAAAAATTCAGTTGACCCTTGAATAATCACGGATTAGGGGCACCAATCTTGTGTACAGTCAAAAATTTGCATAAAACTTCACAGTCAGCCCTCCACATCCACAGTTTCACATCCACAGATGCAAGCAATCAGGAATTGTGTAGTACTGTGATACATATTTACTGAAATAAATCCACTTATAAGTGTATAAGTGTATTGTGCAGTTCAAGCCCAGGTTGTTCAAGGGTCAATTTTGCACACACACACATAGTTTTTGAGATGAAAATCCCAATATCTGCCTTCAGGAAGCTGAAGATGCAAGATAACTGATAGTATAGTTCCAGTCTGAGTCTGAAGACCTGAAAACCAGGAAAACCAATGATGTCAGTTCCAGTACCAGTGTAAGTCTGAAGGTAAGAGAAGACTTATGTTGTGCCAACTCAAGACAGGCAGAGAGAACAAATCCTCCTGACACAGTCTTTCAGTTCTATTCAGGCCTCCAATGGATTTGAGGTCAAAATAAGATAGAATTATTATTTTGTGCTCCCAAACTCTTTCTACTCAGAAATTGTGGATATTTCTATCCATATTCTTATTTTGACCCTAACTCAAAGACTCTGGCTTAACGCCATGTCTTGGATTTAAACACCATTCTCATTTTCCAGTCCTAGTTCTTACACAGATTGCTGATTTCTGTCCCTCAGCTGTGGTCCCTTGTCAAAAGTGGATAATGCAGATCTCTGAATCTCCAAACTGACATGGGGACTGTGTATGCCAAGGAAATAGGAACTTCAGTGCTTGAAAAGCCCCTTATTCTGGGAAGACCCACCCTGACAAAGACAACATGAATGATATCATGAATGATCTCTTTTTATCTCAACCAGGACATTCTGAAAACTGGAATTTCAATGTAGTCTCTTCTGAAAAAGAAATTTTAACAGTAAAGGCTGTATGGTAACATTGGAAAATTCTTCTCAGTGTTCAGACTTAAAGAAGTTCACCACAGGTAGGATATTCAATATTCTCTATCACACTTAAAGAGACTCAATTTTCATCCTGTCTATCATGGTTGAAGGTCTGGACTCATTTTAAAATCCACACTCCACACTTCTGCCACATACACCTGTTTCAATGACCAACAGTGTCTAGTCACACTAATTATTGTGTCCTGCTATTTATTCCACACATATTTGAGGAGCCAGGAACTATTTTATCAATGTTAGTATAATGGCCTCAAGAATTCAGGGTTAATTAAACAGGATATCATAAAATAGGGCTTCCCTGGTGGCTCAGATAGTAAAAAAAATCTGCCTGTAATGAAGGACACCTGGGTTCGATGCCTGGATTGGGAAGATCCCCTGGAGGAGAAAATAGCAACCCACTCCAGTATTCTTGCCTGGAAATCCCATTATAAAACAGGTATAAAATTATATATTTATAATTTAATTGAAATTTAAAATCATGGCATTTATAATTATGTAATGATAATAATATATAGAAAGGAAATTTAACAGGGATAAATGAATAGCTTTACAAAGGGCTCTAATTTAGAACAAGGGGTCAGAAGAGGTTTGACTATCAGCATCTCAGCAAGAAGAGTTCTGCTGATTTGCACCTACATAAAACTTGTGAAAATTATTAAATAAATAATGAAAAACCCTGAAAATCTCTGCAAATGGTAGTAAGGACAAAGAGCAAATGAAGAAACATTTATTCAAGAATATCTATGCAAATTCAGTAAGGAAAACAATAATCTGTGGCATGTGAACAAAGAAGACTCTCTCCTCACCTAGCCTTCAGATCAGCAAAGGAGAGACCACTCCAGATTACTGGAGCCAAGAACCTATAGCATCCGCTCCCTCTAGTATCAAGCAAGAGAGTATTCTTCCTAGAAGAAGTAAGACTTCACAATCCCTCATCTAGTCTCCAAATACCTGCTGTTGAGACTAAGTCCTGAATTTAAATGTCCTTAATGAATTTAAAAGGTGAGAGCTCCCTTCTTTGTTCCATAAAGAACATGATTTAAAGAACATTTTTCCATATTTTCATAAAGAACATTTCCATAAATAAATGCTTTAAAAATAAAGTTCTGGAGCTGAAAAGTAAAATAACTCTAATTAAAAAAAAATTACTAGACATGCTCAAATTGGTAGATTTGAATTTCAGAAGAATTAGTGAAATTGAAGGTGAGTGATAGAGACTTTCAGTCAAAGAACAGAGAAATAAAAGAATGAAAACAATTGAAAAAGCTTCAGAGAAATGTGTGACACCAGCAAAACACCAATGTAATCATAATGGGAGTCTCAGAGGCTCTGGAGAGAGAGAGAGATTAATGAGAGAAGAAAAATATATAAAAAGTGAAAAGAAGTGATAATTGCAGGAAACTCCCCAAATTTATTGATAAATAATTTCCTACAAATCCAGGAAGCTAAAAAAATACTGCAAGGTAGATAAATACAAAGAGATTCACAAACAAAAACATTACAGTAAAAATACTGAAAGTTAAAAGGCAAGGAAGACATCTTAAAAGCAGCAAGTGAAAAAGAACTCCTTATTTATAAAGGAATCTTAATAAGATTAACAGCTGACTTCTCAGCAGAAATAATGAAGTTAGAATGCTGTGGATAACTTAATTATTGTTATTCATGGTAGTTATGCTCTAAAAAGTCATCATGAAAAACGAATTAACAAATATTGGACTACTGTTCCTATATTAAAGACACGTCACCTTGCTGACAAAGGTCCATATAGTCAAAGATATGATTTTTCCAGTAGTCATGTATGGATGTGAGAGCTGGGCCAAAGAGAAGGCTGGGCACTGAAGAATTAATGCTTTTGAACTATGGGGCTGGAGAAGACTCTTGAGAGTCCCTTGGACTTCAAAGAGATAAAGTCAGTCAATCCTAAAGGAAATCAACCCTGAATATTCATTGGAAGGACTGATGCTGAAGCTGAAGCTCCAATACTTTGGTCACCTGATGTGAAGAGATGACCCATTGGAAAAGACCTTAATGCTGTGGAAGACTGAAGGCAGGAGGAGAAGAGAATAACAGAGGATGAGATGGTTGTATGGCATCATTGATTCAATGGAAATGAATCTGAGCAAACTCTGGGAAGTTAGTAAAGGACAAGGAAGCCTGGTGTGCTGTGGTCCATGGGGCGGCAAAGAGTAGGACACAACCGAGTGACTGAACAGCAGCAGCTCCTGAAAGAAAAACAAGTTCAGATGTCTATGAGCCTCAGGTCTCAGTGTTTTTGTCAACTACAACACATTATTCAGGTTACATTATAGGTTTGTTTACCAGCATTCTTATAAAACAAGCTAGTTCCATCAATGTTGAAAACTCTTCACATAACTTTCTTCTTCTATAATGCTAAGTACTATTTTATTAAATTCCTCCATAGCCTTTTTATTAAATTCTTCAAAGTCATAGACTTCTGACTTTGATTTGGTAAATAATTCTTAGCTAGTATATGAAAAGGACAAAGAAAAATTGATTAATTGAACCTCATTATTTTTTTAAATACCTGAATTAGTACTTCAAAGGATACCATAAAGAATATGACAATACAACTCATAAATATAATGGCAGAAATGTTTGCAATTCATATATCTGATAATGAAATTGCATCTCAAATATATAAATAATTCTTAAATGTATAATCATAGGACAAACAATTAATAAACAGGCCAATGAGTTGGATACAAATTTCTGCAATGAAGATACACAAATGGCCAATTTCACTTCAAGGTATATAACCACAAGAAATAAAAAAATAGGTGCACACAAAAATTTATAATGCATATTTATAACAGCATCATACATAACCGCCAAAAGATGGAACCATCTCAAAAGTTCAGCAATGAACAAATGGGCAAGCAAAATGCAATATATCAATAAAATGGATTGTTATTCAGTCATAAAAACAAGTGAATTTTATACATGCCATAACATGGATGAATCTTGGAAACGTTATGGTAAGTGAAATAAGTTGGCTATAAAATTGCACATATTATATTGATATGAATGTCCACAATAGGGGAAATCTATAGAGAGAGAAATTAGATTAATGGTTGGTTAGGATCACATATATATCTGAAGACACTAAAACAACACTGAACATCTTAAATGGGCAAAATGTATCTTTGAATTATATCTCTGTGAAGTGAAGCTGAAGCTCCAATACTTTGGTCACCTGGTGCAAAGAACCACTCATTGGAAAAGACCCTGATGCTGGGAAAGATTGAAGGCAGGAGGAGAAGGGGATGACAGAGGATGAGATGGTTGGATGGCAGCAATGACTAAGTGGGCATAAGTTTGAGCAAGTTCCAGGAGATGGTGAGTGACTAGGAAGCCTGGTGTGCTGCAGTCCATGGGGTTACAGAGTCGGACATGACTGAGCAACTGAACAACAGTCACTGGAAGTTCTCTTACAATATCTTAAATGTGGGTTATGTAGCTTCCCCTGGTAGAAAAGAAAGTTTCAAAAATTGGATTTTACAGCATTAGCTCCTTTACTTGGGACATATCATTTACTACTTTGCCCAAGCTTACTTCTCCAGTCTCACTTCCTTATATTGTCATTCCCCGTGAGGTCTCTAGGCTCCAGACAAACTGCTATTCTCACCCTTCTCAAGAGTGTATTGTCATGCCTTTTTATAACTCCAGGTCTTGGTGAACATACTGTTTTTCTGCATACAATGTCTATTCCTGTACGTTCACCCAGCAAACTCTTCTCATTCTATAATAACTCAAAACTGAGATCTCCTTGGTAAATCCTTGCCCTGTTTCCCTGAGAAAAACTAATTGCTGCACTTATCAACACCCCTTCATGCTCTGTTTCTACTTCATGAATTTACTTAACATGAATTTAACTTAACAGCAGTTTTTTTTAAACTATAAGAAAGGTTAATGGGTTTCATTAGCATAAAGGAAAATCATTGTTGTTCAATTGCCAAGTCCTGTCCAACTCTTTGCAACCCCATGGACTGCAGCACACCAGACATCCCTGTCCCTCATCATCTCCTGGAGTTTGATAGAACAAAACCTTGATTTTTTAGGAAATAATGAAATACATTAGAAATGGTAAAGACATGAATTTTTATGAAAGACTGTTTTTATTAAAATTATTTTATTTGAAAGGTAACTGCTAAAGCAAATATAATAATATGGAATTTTGACATTTATTTTGTATATATTAATATATATATATATAACAGTGACACAAATATGTGGGTAATACATGTAATTTTACTGTTTTAAGGTTCTTATATTTTATATGAAATGGTACACTGCTAACTCTGAATAGACTGTGACAACTTAAAGATACTTAGTATAGTCATACAGACAATAAAAATAATACAAAGCAGTATAGTTAGAAAGACAATCAAGATTTTAAAATGAAAATTAAATAAAAAAAGGAAATGACAACCCAAACAAGTTAGTAAAGGAGGAACACAAAGACAGAATAAATGAAAAATTACTTAGACACACAAATGAAACACAAATAGCACTACTGAATTTCTAATCCTACCATAATGAATATTATAAATATAAATGAACTAAATATTACAGTTTTTAGAAAGATATTTTCAGACTGGAGAAAAAGAAAGGTGAAATTATACATGCAAGAGACAAATAACAAAGACACAGGGCAAAAAATGGTAAAAAGATATGCTGTGTGCTTAGTTTTTCAGTCATGTCCAACTCTTTGCGACCCCATGGACTACAGCCCACCAGGCTCCTCTGTCCATGGGATTCTCCAGGCAAGAATACTGGAGTGGGTTGCCATGCCCTCCTCCAGGGGATCTTCCCAACCCAGGGATCAAACCCAGATCTCCCACAGTGCAGGAAGATTCTTTACCGTCTGAGCTACCACAATAAATACAATAAATGCTGCCTATATTTATATCAAGCAAAAGATCTAACTTATCAAAAAGGCACAACAACGTATAAAACATTCACCACTTGTAAAAGAACTGAAAAAAATACGAAGGAAAACCTTATAGGATTAATGAAAAGTAGACAAAATCCTGAACTATATTTGGAAATTTAATACTTTCCTTGAAGTATTTGATAGAACAGATTTGAACAACGTTGTTGATCAATATGGCCTGACATATATTGAAGGAGCCTATAACTCAGATAACATAATACTTTTTAAGCACACATAAAACAATCATCAACATGTATTTCAAGACAAAATAAGTTTTAACTGAAATGTCACATAATAAGTTCTCTTATTGAAATGGAATTATATGAGAATTAGATTAGAAATCAATAGCAGTAAGGTGCCTAGAAAATATGCCAATATGACATTAAACAATACATTTTATGCAAACTGATGGGTCAAAGAAGAGATCAGAAATATATTAACATACTTTAAATCAATGATAAAGAATATCAACAAAATTTGTGGAAAGCATAAAAGGAAATATATAAAATGTATAGCTAAAGACATATATTAGAAAATAATAGATATGTTAAGTGATTTAAATTTCCTCTTCAAGTATCTAGAAGTAGAAGATAAAATTAAACCCAAATTAAGTAGAAAAAAAGAAAATAATAGAGAAGGAATAGAAATCAATGAAGTAAAAAAATTTAAAAACCTATATAAAAAAATCAGTTTCTTTAAAACTATTAATAAAATTGATAAATCTTTGGATAGACTATGTAACCAAAGAACAAAAAAACAAAAAAGAAAGAAAGAAAGAAAAAAGAGAGGAGATAGAAATTATCTGTATCAGGAATATAAGAAAGGACATCAGCTCATATGTCGTAGACATTAATATATCAATATGACTGCTTTGATGAAAAGGACTTTGTCCTTGTTACACACAAAACAAAACTGATCGAAAAGTAGAAAGTGTAATACCACTAAGACTGTGAAAATCATAGTTTGTAATTACCCTGCTCCAAAAATATCTCTGTAGCCTCAGATGGCTTCAGTCTTAAATTCTACAAACCATTTATTTTAAGTTCAGTTCAGTTGCTCAGTCGTGTCTGACTCTTTGTGAGCCCATGAATCACAGCACACCAGGCCTCCCTGTCCATCACCAACTCCTGAAGTCCATCCAAACCAATGTCCATTGAGTCGGTGATGCCATCCAACCATCTCATCCTCTGTCGTCCCCTTCTCCTCCCACCTTCAATCTTTCCCAAGACCTCTCTTTTCAAATGAGTCAGCTTCGCATCAGGTGGCCAAAGTATTGGAGTTTCAGTTTCAACATCAGTCCTACCAATGAACACCCAGGACTGATCTCCTTTAGGATGGACTGGTTGAATCTCCTTGCAGTCTAAGGGACTCTCAAGAGTCTTCTCCAACACCATGGTTCAAAAGCTTCAATTCTTCGGCACTCAGCTTTCTTTATAGTCCAACTCTCACATCCATACATGACTACTGGAAAAATCATAGCCTTGACTAGATGGACCTTTGTTGACAAAGTAATGTCTCTGCTTTTCAATATGCTGTCTAGACTGGTCATAACTTTCCTTCCAAGGAGTAAGTGTCTTTTAATTTCATGGCTGCAATCACCATCTGCAGTGATTTTGGAGCCCCCAAAAATAAAGTCTGTCAGTGTTTCCATTGTTTCCCCATCTATTTGACATGAAGTGATGGGACCAAGTTAAGCCAAGTTTTTCACTCTCCTCTTTCACTTTCATCAAGAAACTCTTTAGTTCTTCTTCACTTTCTGCCATAAGGGTGGTGTCATCTGCATATCTGATGTTTTTGATATTTCTTCTGGCAATCTTGATTCCAGCCTGTGCGTCCTCCAGCCCAGCGTTTCTCATGATGTACTCTGCATATAAGTTTAAACAAGCAGGGTGACAATATACAGCCTTGACGTACTCCTTTTCCTATTTGGAACCAGTCTGTTGTTCCATGTCTACTTCTAACTATTGTTTCCTGACCTGCATACAGGTTTTTCAAGAGGCAGGTCAGGTGGTCTGGTATTCCCATCTCTTTCAGAATTTTCCACAGTTTATTGTGATCCACACAGTCAAAGGCTTTAGCATAGTCAATAAAGCAGAAATAGATGTTTTTTCTGGAACTCTCTTGCTTTTTTGATGATCCATTGGGTGTTGGCAATTTGATCTCTCATTCCTCTGCCTTTTCTAAAACCAGCTTGAACATCTGAAGTTCATGGTTCACATATTGCTGAAGCCTGTCTTGGAGAATTTTAAGCATTACTTTACTAGCATGTGAGATGAGTGCAATTGTGTGGTAGTTTGAGCATTCTTTGGCATTGCCTTTCTTAGGCATTGGAATGAAAACTGACCTTTTCCAGTAATTTTAGATAAAGCATCTCAGCAAATAGAAGAATAAACCTTTCCTGATGCATTTTATTACTTAAGAATAATACTCGTAGTATCAATATTGGCACTAAAACTTGATAATTACCAGAAAATACTATTAAAAAATAATTACTGTCTATGAACACAGACTTAAAAATTCTGAACAAAATACTAACAAACTGATCCAAAGATATAGCTTAAAGGAGAAAGCATCTTGATTAAGTAGGTTTCAAGGGTTCACTGCATGAATGCAAGTTTGTTTTAATATTTAACAGTTAATTAATATACTACATCACAATAAAAAATATGAGTAAAGAGAATGAGAAAATGCTTTCTATAAAGTCAGAAAAACAATTGATCAAATTCAATAGATGTTCTTGCTAAAAGCAGATGCAAACTTTCTCAAACTTCCAAAGTGCTGCTTACAAAAACCTTCAGCCATACATACAGGAGAAAGAATGAATATTTTCCTGCTAAGATTGGGGACCAAAAAGAGTGCTTCCTTTCCCTATTTCTATTAAACAGTATGTGGCACAGTTCAGTTCAGTTACTCAGTTGTGTCTGACTCGCTGCAACCACATGGACTGCAGAACCCCAGGCCTCCCTGTCCATTACCAGCACCCGGAGCTTGCTCAAATTCATGTCCATCGAGTAGGTGATGCCATCCAAACGTCTCATCCTCTTTTGTCCCCTTTTCCTCCTGCCTTCAATCTTTCCCAGCATCAGGGTCTTTTCCAATAAGTCAGTTCTTGGCATCAGGTGATCAAAGTATTGGAGTTTCAGCTTCAGCATCAGTCCTTCCAATGAATATCCAGGACTGATTTCCTTTAGGATGGACTGGTTAGATCTCCTTGCAGTCCAAGGGACTCTCAAGAGTCTTCTCCAACACCATAGTTCAAAAGCATCAATTCTTGGGCACTCAGCTTTCTTTATGGTCCAACTCTCACATCCATACATGACCACTGGAAAAACCATAGCCTTGACTAGACGGACCTTTGTTGGCAAAGTAATGTCTCTGCTTTTTAGTATGCTGTCTAGGTTGGTCATAGCTTTTCTCCAAGAAGCAAGCGTCTTTTAATTTCATGGCTGAAGTCACCATCTGCAGTGATTTTGGAGCCCCCGCCCCAAATAAAGTCTGTCACTGTTTCCATTGTTTCCCCATCTATTTGCCAAGAAGTGATGGGACCAGATGTCATGATCTTCATTTTCTGAATATTGAGTTTTAAGCCAACTTTTTCACTCTCCTCTTTCACTTTCATCAAGAGGCTCTTTAGTTCTTCTTCACTTTCTGCCATAAGGGCGGTGTCATCTGCCTATCTGAGGTTATTGATATTTCTCCAAGAACTCTTGATTCCAGCATGTGCTTCATCCAGCCCAGCATTTCGCATAAGCACAATACACGACCTCAATATACAAAAAGCAATTGTATATGCCATCAAAGAACAAGTGGAAAATTAAAATACCAATTTGAAAAAGTGTTTATAAAAAAAATACAGCCAAAGAAATGTAAAACTTGTTGAAAATTACAAAATATTTTTAAGAAAAAATGAAGAACTAAGAGATACGTTATGTTCACTAACTGGAAAAATCAATACTACCAATATGTCTATTTACCTTATTTTATTTATAGATTCAAGAAAATATTGATCAAAATTTGGATAGTTGGTTGTGTCTATGGAACAAAGAGCAATTTTTGGAGACTATTTGTCCACAGGTATAGGCTCTTGTAAAACTCAGTTCCTCCTTGGTAAGCCTATCACAACCAATTGAATCATTTCCCCAAAGGAACTCATGCTTATATTAAGCATGCTTACATGTTACATTAATTAAACATTAAGTAGAAATAATATTTTAAGCATCAATCACTTTAAAAGACCTTCTTTAAATCAAAAAGACTCTGGAATTAACTGGAAATGAGTGTTAATGGTAGCTTTCCCCACCCCACCCCCCATATCCATCATTACCAGAAGGCCCTTGACTGGCAACTGATGCAAACTAGTCATAAATAGAAGATGATTAATCTTTTATTTATACATTAAAGGTTTAAAAATAACTTTAAACTCCATTATTTCAAGCCAACCAAAGTTCACTAATGTGTTTCTTCAACCATAATCCCTGCTCTTTGGAGCCTATTTCATGCTAAACTTCTTACCACTTTCCACAGTAAGAGGCTTTAATAATGTGTTTTAAAAAACTACCAAATATTTTAATTTTAGGGCACTTGAATTAGTATTTTTCATTAACAGTTGAAAAATGAGATGAGTAGGAAAATCTTACCAGGTACAACAACTAACTGGGACTAAATACTTAAATTTATGCAGGACCAGGATAACATAGATTATATAAAACCAAGTTGGCAGATATTTTGATTTCCTTTTCATCTTGAAAGTGAAACAAACGCACATTCATGAAGCAAAGATGAAGTCATTTCTTGCATAAAGATTTCTCATCTTTCAGAGACTTGTTGGAAAAGCTAGCCTCCACAAAATCATTTAGACATTTATTTCACTTTTCTTAACCTTGAACTTATTCCATTAGAGTCACAGAATCTAACAAAGTAGCCTAAACAAATTTGTTGCAAACAAGTCTTTGACATGCAAAATGGATTTTTGTCTTGCCCTACCTAGTTCTTATATTTCATTATTATTAAAAAGTGTCAGTAATATTTTGCCTGCTGGGAATACCAATTTTCCTTCAATGTTTCAATCTTATTCAAAAGCCTGTATTGAATATTTTACAAGTTGCAGTGGATCTTTGTTATTGCTTTTTAAAATTACAAACTATGATGCCTATGTTGGCATTTTGCACATGCAGACTTGTCAAGCATTTATAGAAACAAAAATGAGAAAACTATTCTTGGATGATTCTAATCTTGCATATGACCTTCAGAATAAAAATATGATAAGGCTTCATCAAGACAGTATGCTGTGTTCCTCCACAGTCCACACACACACTCAGCTCATGGTGCGTCACGTACTGCATCAAATACTTCAAATACTATAAACCATCTCCCTCTCCTTCTGTCCTCCCTGCCTACCCCTTCCCCATGTAACACTGAGAGATCTATTGATTAGGGTCATGTGGAAAAAACTGAAAATTTCCTCATTTCATTCTGTCTTACCTGTTGGTTTACAAAGTGTTTATCAATTTTTACTGGTGCCTTCAGAACACTAAGGCTGCCCTAAGAATTCTTAAATCTTCAGCTGGAAGAAATGAAAGGGGACTCAAGGAAGAAATGAAATAAAGTGTTTGTGAGAATGAGTGAATAGAGGAACACAGAGATTTTAGAAAATATATGTTAAATTATTGGGGTTTGTGCAATAATGTTATTGTAGCTGTTATTCAGTTGCTAAGTCATGTCCAGCTCTTTTGCATCTGCATGGATGGTAGCCCACCAGGCTTCTCTGTCCATGGGATTTCCAGGCAAGAATACTAGAGTGGGTTGCCATTCCTTTCTCCAGTGATCTTCCTGACCAAGGGATCAAACTCATGTCTCCTGCAATGGCAGGTGGGTCTTTACCACTGAGCTACCAGGGAAGCCCAATAACATTATTAGCAAGATTGAAAAGGATTAAAACAGTAAGTATTAAACTCTATGTGTGTGTGTGTGTGTATACACACACATATATATCTATATTTCTGAATATGCCCATTTATTCATAAATTTAAATATATATATATACACATATCTATATCTAGATGTTCAAAAACACATATTCACACTAATACCTTCAATTTTATTCCCATACCATAGCACTTATTCTAACTTCTGACTTTCCAAAATTTTATTTTCTGACAAAATGAGACTAATTTTCCTTTCTCACAATAGAGTCACTTAAATGCTCAATTCTAAGAGATACACTATGTCATTTCAGAACAACTAACTCATGCTCTTAAGGAAAACAAATCTAGCAACCAGAGGCATTAAACACACACACACACACACATACTTTTTTTTTTGTCTTTAGCCTGAGGGTAAACCAAGTATTGTATTCCAGAATTATTCCCCATCTCTAATCTGTTTATACTGCTCATTTGAAACAGATTCATGTGTTCCTGTTTATATTCCAAGTTCTTGCTGTTTCTATTTATTATTTGCTTGTTCAAATATATGAAATACAGTATGGTTCTATTTTTTATTTCCTGGTATTGTAATGTTGTAAGTGAAACTTTATAAACACAAGAAAACAAATGTAAACATAAAAAACTGTCCTTGTGTGTATCTTTTTCTACTTGCCCTTTTCTCCTGTCAGCACAGTATACATACCAACTAGAGCTCTCAGTTATAACTGGGCTTCTCTGCTTTCCTTTCTCTTCATGAATGTTTCAGTATTTATACTTCTGCTTAATATACTAAGATGGATAGCATTGCCTCTTGATAGATACCAATATTGGCTCCCCAGTCCCTGGGATGTTTGCTTTCTGCTCTAATTTTCCTATAATACCTAAAGTTCATTTTCACTGCTCATATCCTTATAGATCATTTTTCAAATATCTATCTTCCAGTATAATATTTTCAAGGTAACAGCGTTTACCCAGAGAGATTATTTGATTACTGCACAGCAGGAGATTACAATGCTGCATGCATTCAATTCAGTTTCCTCCAGTTTCTTTAATATTCCAAATAAACACTTTGCCCTGAAGTTCTGGTCTAGGCATACTTCTGAGTAACCCAACTAAGATGTATTATACATGATAAACTCAGATAACCAGTTCTAAATTGGTGTGCTTTGTTGTGTAATTCATCAACATTCATGCTTATTATACTCTACTGCACCACTTTCCTTTAAGGAGCCAGAAATGGACTCCTGATTCATTGATTCCAAATCTGACAACCATGGTGCCACAGGCTTACATCTACTTGATGGGAACTGTTAGATTCAGGGGAATCCTTTTTATTTGACTTATTTTAGTTATAGATGACTTACTTTCCTAATTAGATTTCATTCTATTTAGTCTAAAATCAATTCTTATTCCTAGACATTGTCATGTAACTGAAATGGTTGAAGGTTGACCACAAATATATTAGATGGTGGGAGAACTAGCCTGGCAATGACCTACTGCTATAGGGGAATAAGTTAAGTCCTGTAGTCACATCTTGAGAATTCACTCGTGACAGGAGCTGAACCTTCCTGTGGGTGCATCTCAGAATGGTCACAATGTACCAGGACTCTGGACATGATACAGCGCTCATATCTCAAGGCAAGAGCCGCTAGGATCCATTACTTCCCCTTGACAGTGTTCTGTATTCATTTTAACTGTCTAACAGTTGTTATTTTTTTTAGTATTATTACAACTTTTTATCAAATTATTTCAAGCATTTATTTTTAAATGGTATATTGTGCCAATTTTATTAATCAAAACAGTAACAATCTTAGCTATTTCCTTTTCCATCTCTCTCCTCCTCACACTTTGTTTCCCTGGAGATAATCCCTTTCAACTCAATAAGGTAGTTTATTTTTTTTGACATAACTATTTAAAATAAAATTTCTCTATGATTATCATCTGTCCTTTCAGTCTTCAAGACAAGAACAGCATTGTGCTGAAAGATGCTGGTCACTCTGGCCTAACATTCTCTTCAGCTTGATGAAAGTTTAAACCGATTTCTTCCTGACAGAAAACCGCTGGCCTCTCCTTTCTTAGAACATTTACTTTAGAAAATTTGCAAATGTAAATTTTTTCTGTACTGCTTTGAGGTTTAGAGGATCTGCCCAGTTTTACAACCCAGGAAGGTCTAGCTCAAGGACTTGGTAGTTAGCTTTTGAAGTATAATCCTTGAGAAAGATACAGTCTCTCTCTCCCAGTGTCCAGGGAAAGACAGGAACCTAATAACTGATAAATACCAATGAGCAAACACAGATGATCTTGATCACATTGACCAACTTCCTATCTTCATGCCCCTGCCCCCAGTACTTTTCCACTAGCTACCCTAGCACTTAAAAACCCTACTACCATTTGTTTCAGTGAAACTGAGTTCAATCTCTTTTGCCTACTGCAGTAGTCACGAATAACATCTTCCTTGCCTGTTTAACTCTGTTCAGTGCAGTTTTTCTTTAATAACATTCATCCCTATTTTGTTGTAATAACCTAAAATACAGAGAACAAGAGAATACAGGAGAGCACAGAAAGGTTTGAAACAAGCAGCACTGCATCAAACGAGTTTTCTTTCTCCATGTCCTCATCAAGGCAGCATTAGGTAAATAAGACAGGTAGACTTTATATAGCCATTGGCCCTTACTTTCATTCCTCTTGCATTCTACCCTGCTCTCTATCATCATTTGGACATGGCATTTCATTTCTTCCTCAGCTCCACTTTTACCCTCTCTCTCAGCCATTCTTCTTTAACCCAACATGGATTCAGATTTCCACATGAAGTGGGCAATCACCAGTTATAGCTGGGCCAAAAGGCAATAGGGGGGCTTTGAAGTCTTGGTTTTGCTTTGAATTCGGACTCTGCTATGCTGATAATGGTGACCTTTGGGATGTGATTTGATATCTCTGAGCCTCAGATACACATTTTCACAAAATGAGAATAGTATTACCTAGATGCCATGATTTCTATGAAAGCAAATGTAAAGCATATAAAACAAATGATACAGAGAACAAACAACTGAAACATGAACATGAACCAAACATTCTTCTCCTGTAGTGAAAACTGGTGAATGAAAAGAAAAAAGAAGCATTGAAGGTAGCAACAATTTCTAATCAATTTAGCACAGATCTTAGTCATTAGAGTCTAGACTTTCCTTCCCAACTTGACACTGATTTGCTGTGAAAAGTTGATTTTTTGAGGACTGATTTACTAGAGAAAAATATGTTCTGTGTGTTAACAGTCATTAATGAACATGAGATAGTTGGATGACATCACTGACTCAATGGACATGAGTTTGAGCAAATTCCATGAGATGGTGAAGGACAGGGAAGCCTGGTGCACTGTAGTCAATGGGGTCATCAAGAGTCAGACAAGACTGTGTGACTGAACAACAACAACAAATTAACATTAATAGCTGTAAGAACCCAACTAACAATATGCCATAAGGACATGTTAATTTATAAATTGTAGCTGTAGCAGAACCTGAGATCTCTTGAAAGTCTCAAGATATTTTCAGAAGAATAGTGAAAAATAATAGTGGTTAAGGTCCCAGATTCATTCATTCCAAAATACAGATAGCCCTGCCCTTAAGTGAGACTTGTAGGGGATCTTTTATTGGTGGGATCCTAGAAGTTTCATATATAATTAGGAAGCTACTGATATTGAGTGCACAGTAGGAATTTGTGTGTGTGTGTTAGTTGCTTAGTCGTGTCTGACTCTTTGCAACCCCATAGACTGCAGCCCACCAGGCTCCTCCATCCATGGGATTCTCCAGGCAAGTACACTGGAGTGGGTTGCCATGTCCTTCTCCAAAAGGAACTATAGAAAGAAAGAAAGTGATGTCGCTCAGTCATGTCCAACTCTTTGTGACCCCCATAGACTGTAGCCTATCAGGCTCCTCCATCCATGGAATTTTCCAGGCAAGAGTACTGGAGCGGGTTGCCATTTCCTTCTCCGATAGTAGGAATTTACTTCTCCCCAAAAGATAATTAGATGTATTAATCACAATTTTAAGAGTAATTCACTGTGAATTCACAATGGGTAATTGTGTCACCTTCATGTGGGGCCAAAAATGATAGTTTCAACACATATTTAGTCATTTAGAAATTCAACTATTTACTGTGGCCCCCAAACTCCTCTGAGGTGAAATCCCAGGAAATGCAATAGAGTTAATAAAAACAGATGAATGTTTACAGTAGTTCTTTAAAAAGAGTTTATTTTTAGAAAGCATATAAGAATATTTTTAAAAGCAGATTGGTTATTAGAGTAGATATCTAGCAAAGTCAAATGATGTACTAGAGCTTTTTTTCTCTTCATCTTCAGGGTCCCATTTTCCCCTGTACAATGTGGCAGTGATCCAGAGAGTGTGAGACCAGAGACCCTCTCTCTCAGCCCAGATGTCCTGAGGCCACAGTAAATGCACCAAGCAGCCCAGCTCACAGGTCAACCACAGCCCCGGGCAGTCCTGCAGCTGTGCTGCTTCCAGGGCACCAACAGCACATCTACACCTGACAGAAAGTCACGGACAAAACACCCCTCAGTACCTCCAGGGTCTAGGAAAACCAGGACTTCTCAGTGGTCAGAATAAGCTTACCCAACCTCCACTTCCTGTGAATGCCAGAATGTGGAACTTAATCAATTGTCCAGACAGGCCTACAAAATTGTGATGGGCTTTATACATTCACATTTTACTAATAATACTTTTTACAGACACTGGCACACACACCAAATATTGTACTGCAACTGTCTTAGTCAGAAGAAATCCAGGACTAATAAAATTTATTTTATCATGCACCACAGTGTTTTTCAGTAATGGCATCCAAGATTAAAGTTGATGAATGAGCATTTTCTATCAATTCAATTAAGATATCTCTACTAATTAATGTGTAACCTTGTTTGGATTTAGAATAATCCACAAATAATTTGAGAATCTTCAAATGCCACCTTACCTCCGTGATAAAAGTCATAGGTATTAACAAAGGACTCATGAAAATACTTTCTGAAGAAAAAATGGACATACTACTTTCTGACTCCTTAACATAACTTTAATTAGCATTTTGAAGACCAATAATTCCAACTCATTTCTGGGGTTACAACAAAACCTTCTCTTTTTTTACCCAGGGAAATTATTAATTCCATCTTTCCTATCTTGTCAATTATAAATCACAAACTATTAAAGCTCATTAATTAGAGTAGGCCAAATAATCATACAAAATATGTACTTTTCATTTACAGAGGGCATAACCATAAAATCTCACTGTGCCACACATTTTGGATATATATGAATTTGTGTGTGTATGTGGTCAGTCATGTCCAACTCTTTGCAACCCCATGGACTGTAGCCTGCTAGCCTCCTCTGTTCATGGTAATTTTTTTAAGCAAGAGTACTGGAGTAGGTTGCCACTTCCTCCTCCAGGGGATCTTCCTGACCCATGATTGAACCTGAGTCTCCTGCTTTGGCAGGCAGATTGTTTACCACTGAGCTACCTGGGAAGGCTGATATATATATAATGAATACCGACTCTCATATCAATGACTGTTCAGGTAACAAAAAATATGCAAATTGCTTGTCTAGGGTGACCGAAGAAATTTTATAATGATGACGTTAAAAAAAACCAAAAAACCTGTCCACTAAGGTATGAAAGGAATTAATTACTGTCTGCATAAATAGTGTGATTTAAAAAGCTAAAAAATGATTCAAATTCCTGGGCCACTGAACATTAAAATAGAAAAAAAAAAAACAGCACATGCTCATTGATTTGTTTTAAGATTTATGTGTAAAATGAAGTTCCAGTGAAGTACAAGGCATGCAATTGATAAATAAAGGGATTATAGTCAGATCACTGTTATTCAGGGATTTATTAAGAGTGGTTAAGCAAGACTATTACTAATAATAGGTACTGCATTTTCAGAAAAATACAAATGTATTGCAAATTAGTTAAACTGTTCCTAGATCAGATGACAACTCTTCTTTGAAATATGACAAAATTCAGTCTCAGATCAGCAAACAGCTATAGTAGCTTGTGCAATCAATTTTACTCTTGGGATAAAATATGTCCATGAAAAAAACACAGTTAATGTTTTGATTGTGATGTATAAAAGGTGGAGTTCTTGATCTTGAATAATTGTGACAACTTTTATGCTCATTTGGAGCAGAGAAATTTAAAAAAATAAGAATGAGGTAAAAGGATTCACTGATGAAAATAAGATATCATGAGAAGCACAGGTTCTAGGTGCTCAGCAAAACCACTTTTTTTTCTTTTCCCTGGATGTAAAGTTACTCTTTATTTCCCAGACCCTCTTGCTGTAAGTTTGACCATGTGCCTGAGTTCTGAACAATGAAGAGAGCAGAAATCGTGTGCTACAATTTTAGACATGATTAACGAAAGTCCTCCCGTGATGAACTCACACCATACACAAAAGTAAACCCAAAGAGGAATAAATACATAAATATAAGACTTAAAATCATAAAACTCCTAGAAGAAAACATATGGAACACTTTTTTTTTCATTTATTTTTATTAGTTGGAGGCTAATTACTTTACAATATTGTAGTGGTTTTGACATAAATCATAACAATATTTTTGGTCTATTTTCTAAAGCAAAGGAAATAAAAACAAAAGCAAACAAAAACTATGAGGTCTCAAAAACTATGGGACATAGTTAAACCTAAAAGCTTTTGCATATTACAGTAAACCATCTAAAAGGTAAAGGACAGCCTACTGAATGAGAGAAAATTTTTCCAAATATGACTGATAAAGGGTTAATATTCAAAATGTATAAAAAGCCCTTACAATTCAACATAAAACTATTTATAAATGGATAGTAGACCTAAAGGAAAATGTTTCTGAAGAATGCATACAGATGGTCAATAGAAACATGAAAAGATACTCAACACTTACTTATCAGAGAAACCCAAATTAAAACCACAGTGCAACATTACCTCATACCTGTCAGAATGGCTATCATCAAAAAGAAAACAAATAACAAATGCTATTGGTGTGGATGTGAAGAAAAAGGAATCCTCATACTTTGTTGGTGGGAATGTATGTTGGTACGGTCACTATTGAAAACAGTGTGGTGGTTGTTTAGTAGCTGAGTCACACTCAAAGGGGTTACTCAAAAAACTAAAAATAGAACTAACATATGACCTGATCTAGAAATTCAACTCCTGGGTATCTATCCAGAAAAAAATAAAAACACTTATTTTGAAGAGATACCTGAACTTTAATGTTCATAGCAGCATTATTTGTAATTGCCAGGATATAGAAACAACCTAAGTGACCATCAATAGATGAATGGATAAATAATATGTGCTATGTACACACACACACACACCCTGGAGAAGGGTATGGCACCCACTCCAGTATTCTTGCCTGGAGACTCCCATGGACAGAGGAGCAGGGCAGGCTACAGTACATGGGGCTGCAAAGAGTCAGACATGAGAGCAGCAACTCGGCATTCACACATGTATGTACTTATGCACAATGGAATAATACTCAGTCACAAAAAATAATGAAAATCTGTCATTTGAAATAATAAGGATGTACTTTGAAGGTATTTTGCTAAGTGAAATAAGACAGACTAATACTGTGTAATATCGCTTATAGTGGGATCTAAAAGTAAAACATAGTGAGCATAACAAAACATAAGTAGACTTATAGAAAACAGACTTGTGGCTGTCAGTAGGAAGAAGGAGGAGGGAGGGAACAGATGGGCTAAGGTATCAAGAGTTACAAACTACTAGGTATAATCATAGAAAAAGCAGGAAAGTTCCAGAAAAACATCTACTTCTGCTTTATTGACTACGCCCAAGTCTTGACTGTGTGGAACACAAAAGACTGTGGAAAATTCTTCAAGAGATGAGTATACCAGATCACCTGACCTGCCTCCTGAGAAATCTGTATGCAGGTTAAGAAGCAACAGTTAGAAGCAAAAATGGAACAACAGATTGGTTCCAAACAGGGAAAGGAGTACATCAAGGCTGTATATTGTCACCCTGCTTATATAACTTATATGCAGAGTACAGCATGTAAAATGCTGGGCTGGATGAAGCACAATCTAGAATCAAGATTTCTGGGAGAAATATCAATAACCTCAGATATGCAGATGACACCATCCTGATGGCAGAAAACGAAGAGGAACTGAAGAGCCTCTTGATGAAAGTGAAAGAGGACAGTGAAAAAGCTGGCTTAAAACTCAGCACTCAAAAAACTAAGATCATGGCATCCAGGCCCACCACTTCATGGCAAATAGATGGGGAAACCATCGAAACAGTGACAGACTTTATTTTCTTGAACTCCAAAATCACTACAGATGGTGACTGCAGGCATGAAATTAAAAGACTCTTGCTCCTTGGAAGAAAAGGACCAATCTTTTGCTAATATGCTATGACCAACCTAGATAGCATATTAAAAAGCAGAGACATTACTTTGCCAACAAAGGTCCATATAGTTAGAGCTATGGTTTTTCCAGCAGTCATGTATGGATGTGAGAGTTGGGCTATAAAGAAAGCTGAGAGCTGAAGAACTGATGCTCTTGAACTGTGGTGTTGGAGAAGACACTTGAGAGTCCCTTGGACTGCAAGGAGATCAAACCAGTCAATCCTAAAAGAAAACTGTCCTGAATATTCATCAGAGGGACTGATGCTGAAGCTTCAAAACTTTGGCCACCTGATGCAGAACTGACTCATTTGAAAAGACCCTGATGCTGGGAAAGATTGAAGGCGGGAGGAGAAGGGGTCAACAGAGGATGAGATGGTTGGATGGCATCACTGACTCAATGGACCTGAGTTTGAGCCAGCTTCAAATGTTGGTGATGGACAGGGAAGCCTGGTGTGCTTCAGTCCATGGGGTCTCAAAGAGTTGGACATGACTGAGTGACTGAACTGAACTAAACTAAAGCTTCAAGGATATATTTTATTCAGTTCAGTTCAGTTGCTCAGTTGTTTCCGAGTCTGTGATATGTTATACATTTTATAGCATGGGGAAATATAGCCAATATGTTTAATAACTATGGGCTTCCCCGATAGGTCAGTTGGTAAAGAATCTGCCTGCAATGCAGGAATCCGAGGTTCGATTGCTGGGTCGGGAAGATCCGCTGGAGAAGGGATAGTCTACCCACTCCATTATTCTTGGGCTTCCCTTGCAGCTCAGCTGGTAAAGAATCCACCTGCAATGTGGGAGACCTGGGTTCGATCCCTGGGTTGGGAAGATTCCCTGGAGAAGGGAAAGGCTACTCACTCCAGTATTTTGTCCTGGATAAAGAGTCGAACAGGACTGAGTGACATTCACTTTCACTATAATAACTATAAATGGAGTATAACCTTTAAAAATTGTGAATGACTATGTTTATATCTATAACTCATACATATTTTATGCTATGTTGCTGTTGTTCAGTTGCTAAATTTACATCAATTATACCTCAATAAAAAATCTAGTAACAACACACAAAATAATTACTGCAACCTTGTTGCATCTCTGTTGTATTGTGCCATTGGTTCTTCTCTATACCTTAATTCTTTCCCACATTCCAAGGCCTGATTCCAAATTTCCCTCCTTCAGGAGTTTTTCTCTTAATTTTCTGATGTGTGGTTTCCTGCTTTTTATGAAATCCTATATTATTAAGAGTCTAAGCATTAAGCCCTCAGCCTAAGACTACCTTGCCATTACTATTTATATGTCAGGATTAGAACACAGAAGCAGAACTACTAGAAGTCGTGAAATACACACATACAAACACAGACATATATATACACTCACTCACAAATAATTTATGATTGGAGTTTGACTTTAAGAGATGATGAAAGTGAAAGCTGCTCAGTTGTGTCCAACTCTTTGGGTCCCCATGGACTACATAGTCCATGGAACTTTCTAGGCCAGAATACTGTAGTGTGTAGCTTTTCCCTTCTCCAGGGGATCTTCCCAACCCAGGGATCAAACACAGGTTTCCCACATTGAAGGTGGATTCTTCACCAGCTGAGCCAAAAGGGAAGACCAAGGATACTGGAGTGGGTAGCCTATCCCTTCTTCAGCAGATCTTCCCGGCTCAGGAATTGAACCGGGGTCTCCTGCATTGTAGGCAGATTCTTAACCAACTGAGCTATGATGGATGATAGGAACTGGTTAAACAGTGCTATGAGGTGGTTATTTCTGTGTCAGGTGTTGGGAACTGAAGTCCACAGGGTCAGGCATAACTTGAAGGAGTAAGAAATAACAGGTAGGAACCTGCAAGGCTGAGCTTGGTACCCCTTGGGAACTAGAATCCATGTTAGTCTCTCAGTGCCTCTAAGCTTCCACCTTCTATGACACTGGTTTACTGCAGAAGGTTGTGCCCTTCATCACAAAGCTAAATATATACCTGGTCCAGAATTTAAAAGCTGAAGTTGAGGATAGAGACACAATAGCAGCTGGACGAGTTTCGGATCTCTAGCTCTGTATTCACCGGGGGAGATGAGACAGGACACACAGCACAGGAGTCGCAAAAGCACCTATGCTCTGTTTCTGGTTCCCTGGCGACCTCTGTGGAAGTACTGACTTAAACAGACATCGTGACTTTGTGGGCATCTGGAAATAGTCTATACCTTGATGTTTTTGTGTTTACCCAGTTGATTACATATGAAAAATGTATTGAGGTATGTACATAAGATACTTCACTATGCTTTTAATTTCAGCATAGTTCAGTTCAGTTCAGCCGCTCAGTCATGTCCAATTCTTTGAGACCCCATGGACTGCCGCATGCCAGGCTTCCCCATCCATCACCAACTCTTGGAGCTTGCTCGAACTCACGTCCATTGAGTCAGTGATGCCATCCAAACATCTCGTCCTCTGTCATCTTGCTCTCCTCCTGCCTTTAATCTTTCCCAGCATCAGGGTCTTTTCCAATGAATAAGTTCTTTGCATCAGGTGGCCGAAGGATTGGAGCTTCAGCTTCAGCATCAGTCTCTCCAGTGAATATTCAGGAATGACTTCCTGAATAAGGAGTGTGATATTTTATGGGTAATAATAACAAGTTTTACTCACTTAGGCCGTTAACATGTACTAGTGATTGTGCAAGCACTCGAGTATACTATCTTACTTAATGTTGAGTTATTAAGCCCACTTTACATATAAAAAAACTAAGGCACATAAAATTAATATGTATTTTCCAAGATCACCAGCGAGTGAGTAGAAGGCCATGATTAAACCTCAGGATTTTTCAATTCTGAAGACTCTAATCCCTGGCCTCTACAAAGCCTCATCTTCATGCTGGAAGTGCAGAGAAGGAAGATATTCACAGAGGGAGGAGTAGAACAAGACTGTTCTGGAAGAATGAAAAAAAAAAAAATGAAATGTTGAAGGAAAGTGAAGGAGTTCCATATGTGTAATCACAGATTTGGATTTAACTTTCTACCAAAAAAAAAAAAAAATTAAAAAAAGAGAGAAGCAAAATAAACATACTTAACCAAACCCATTAACATGTCTACCCCTAAATTCCAACCTGAATGGTTCTCCTACATTTTAACTTGTTTAAATCCTATGAACTACCAAGTCTCAATTTATATCTCCTCCTATAATATGCCTGCACTAGTACAATATTCTTCACCACCAATTCTCTTCTGTCCACTATTATCTCCTTTGATCATGCATTGTTTTAAATTTTTTAAGTATAGTTTAACATTTGTAAAACAGCCATAATAATTATGATATTCAGTACTATGAATTAACAATAACTTTCTAGTACCTGAAATTTGAGCCACAATGCTCGATGCACTCTTTGTAAACACAGTCTGGGAATAGATCTTACAAAGGTGGTATTTAGCATCACTTATGTGAAAAACATTGAATAACAAACTCCAAAGATAAGTGCCAAGGTTATATACTCCTTACTTAGACTCACTGATATATGTGTTGATAAAGGAAATCAGCCCTGAATATTCATTGGAAGGACTGATGCTGAAGCTGAAGCTAAAATGCTTTGGCCACATGATGTGAAGAGCCAAACTCATTGGAAAAGACTCTGATGCTGGGAAAGATTGAGGGCAGGAGGAGAAGTGGGCAACAGAGGATGAGGTGGTTGGATGGCAGCACTGACTCAATGGACATGAGTTTAACCAAGCTCTGGGAGATGGTGAAGGACAGGGAAGCCTGGTGCACTATAGTCCATGGGGTCACAAAGAGTCAGACACAACTTAGCAACTGAACAACAACAAATACATATAACACACACATACACACACATATATATACACCATGATGCAAGTGCAGACCCAGTGCATGTAGTATAAATGACAGGAATTTGTCTCCCATACATTGCTATAAGTGAGCACGAAGTGAAAAGACCATTGTTGTTGCTCAGTCGCTAAGTTGTGTCTAACTCTTCATGACCCCATTGATTGTAGCCAGCCAGATTCCTCTGTCCATGGGATTTCCCAAGCAAGAATACTGGAGTTAGTTGCTATTTCCTTCTCCAGGGGATCTTCCCAACTCAGGGTTTAAACCTACATCTCCTGCATTAGCAGGTGGATTCATTAATGCCCAGTTGCCAGGGAAACCCAAAAAAGACCATTGCTTCATCTCTCTAACATTTTACTTAAAGTAATTTCTTAGAGAAAGAAGAAATTTACCAAATTTACAGGAGTACCTTTTATTGTTTCTAGAAGGCAGAGGAGTTTATATTTCAACATAGGTTTCTAGATCTGAAGCTTGTCAAATCAGGCACTGAAATGATTAGAACACTAGCTCACTAATTTAGATTAATTAAAATGACAATCAATTGAATTGCTGGAAAGGCCAATTTTTAAGGCATATTTAAAAGTTACAATAACTAGAATCTAATTAACAAAATGTTATAAGAAAATGCTCCACAGAAATTACCTTGTTTAATGAACTCTTCTTGAAGATTTGTTATTAGCATATTTATTGTTAGGGTGCAATGTTCCAGAGTGATGGAAAACAGCTTTTTCACTGAAGTTAATCAACATATTCTTTTATACTTGTAACATTATTTTTATTTAATTTAACCTCAAACTGGTTCCTTTATGTGTAATGCTTTGCAGTTCAAAAGTAAATTCTCATTTAAACCTTGCATGACCTATCTATCCGATGTGTGCTGTGCTGTGTCGCTCAGTCGTGTCCAACTCTTTGTGACCCCAAGGACTGGAGCCTACCAGACTCCCCTGTCCATGGGGATTCTCCAGGCAAGAATCCTGGAGTGGGTCTCCATGCCCTCCCCCAGGGTATCTTCCCAGCCCAGGGATGGAACCCAGGTCTCCTGCATTCCAGGAGGATTCTTTACTGTCTGAGCTACCAGGGAAGCCCCTTACTTACTATCAGATAAATAAGCACAATTGTTAGCTTTCCACAAACAAAAATGTGTGTTTTACAGTTATTTCATGACTTTCCCAAGATCTAAAAACCAATGAATCACAGGATGTGACAAAAAATCAGTAGACTCAAGTTTATTCTACTATACCAAGTACCTACTGATCTGAGCTGCATCAATTTTAAGGCATTGCTATCTGAATATATTATCTTATACTTCAGAGATTTATGCTGAAGTACCCACAGGAAAAACTACAGAATGAAATCAAACATGCAAAAATCTTCCTTTTTTCTTAGACTAATGAAGTTCTTAGAGATAATGTATAGGAGGCATTATGGGCCAGGAGCAAGTGAAGTCCATTCTGTTGATTTGGGCTGAACTCAATTGTGCTAAACATTTTATCATGTTTCTTTTTCTTGATATGATATATACATATGTATGTTTATAGGCCATACATAAATTTATATATATGTATACAAATATGTATATATAATCCATATATGTTGTATAATGTATGATTATATAAATATATAACATTTGCATCATACATACAAAATAATTTATATTTAAATAAATTAATGGCATTTTCTTAATTATTTACCTCATGAGAGCAGATAATTGGACTTAATTACACTTTGCATTTGCATGCAGTATCCTGTCTGTTCTCCTCCTGTAGATATGCTTATAGAGGAAATTGGATTTACTCTTTGCATAAACCAACACATTTAGTAGGTGGCTGTGCAGGTCCAATTAATTCCTCTAACAATACAAGTGAAATGAGGTTATTGGATTATGTTACTAGAGAGTTGATTTAGTGAAATACTACTTCTTGTAAACATATTCAAAGAAAATGTATCTAAAACTACTATATGGAATGGCAAGGAGAACTCAAGATAAAACTGATTTGTTTTAGATAAGGAAGTGTTAACATATGATCACTCATTTATACTAAGAGATAAAGAGAAATGTTTCTTTATTCTTGTTATTTTGAAAACACCAGGAAAATGTTGGGGATGAACTTGGAAGACATCTAATTGGTATTATTGACCTTTTTATCACCAAATCTTAAGATGCAGTATCATCTTTATGGAGCTCAGTATGGACAGTTCAATACAAGGTTGGAAATCAGTAGACACATCCAAATATGAACTCCATGGTTGGTTAAGTCACAACCTCTCTGAACTTCCTTTTCCTCATCTGAGAAGTGTAAGTAATTATCCTGTTGGATAAAGATTGAATAGGTAATAAACACTGTGCACTTTGAAGATCATAAATTGCAAAGCATAAACAATGACATTAGAGTAATAAGGAATTCTTCTGAAATTATTTTAAAGTACAAAAGCCTTGCTTTCCACAATACTGTTGTTGCCAAGAATGAAATTTCAGATAGAATTTTTGTTTACCAAACCACACTTTAAGTGTGAAGTTGCACAATTAAGCCTCTCCTGCTGCTGCTACATTTTGTAAACATAAATGGGTAAAAATCCCAGATCTTGTGAAAAACAGTCACAGTGCTTAGCTGGATCGACAGAAACACAGAGGGTTTTTAAGAAAACCAAAGGTCGTGCCAAAGGCTAAGTGAGTGACAGTAAACAGAGGAAAACTAAACACTTCAGCTCTTGGCTTCCCATCACTCATCCGTATTAACTGAAATTGCGGCTCAGTCTTTATCCGATAATAGAAATAGAAAATCCTCCTAACAACACTTCTGGATTATTATAATCCTCATTTCTAAAGAGAAGAAAGCTGAAGTCCAAGGAGATTAAATAAGCTCTCTAAGATCATACAGCTAGTAAGTTAAAGAGATAGAATTTGAGCCAGACTCTACCTGGGGGGTGCAGGCTTATTTTTTCCCCTACTCCCAAGGCTGAACTAAGAATCAGTTATTTCTTTTACAAAACGGAGATAAGCTTTTTCCTTTGTAACTTGCCTATGCTTAGCAATGATCTGTTTTCTTACTTAGTACCCTGCCCCTTGCTTACTTATGAAGAGAATAGTCAACTTCTACAAGCCATCATATATAAAACAGATGGTGTAAGACCAAGCGGCAGTTGGGCTTCTTCTATTCCTCACCTGGCAGTGGGAGCTGGCTGAGCTATAGAAGGGGGTCACTGAGCAGCTCAGGATGTCATCTGCCTAAACATCTGGTTGGTGTGTGGGAGAAGTTTGGAGGTTAGAGAGGACAAAGCTAATCACAGTCTCTGCAGCATCATTAGCTGTAAATCCACTCACCAGGTCACCAGATCAAAAAAGTCCTAGCTTGCCTCTCCCACAGATAAAACTAATTAGATATTTCCCAATTTACCATCAAACACAAGAAGATCCTTTATCCAAACAGCTTGGAAAATGCCTGTGCCTAAGGCCAGCAGTAAGGATAGAGAGAGTCAAATGAGTCTAGTTAGTGACAATTTTAGGAAATTCTATAACAACACTAGAAATATTTTGCCTGGAAGCTCTCTCACTTGTGACATTTATTAGTCCATGAGTTATTAGTTTCCCCACTGGGAAAAATAAAGATGCTTATAAAGCCAGCATTCTGAATGTGATCCTTGTATGAACCACTTCCCTTTGCTCTTATGCTGGGACAGTATCCAATTCCATCCAATTCCAGACAGCATCACAGAGTGGACTCTGCCAGAAAATGTGAATGAATCAAAGCACATTCACCCCAATTACTAGGAAAAATGAATCAAATGTTAATTCTACTACTCATGGGCTAATAGTTAAATGATTTTAAAAAAACAAATTTTACTACATTTTCTCCTTATTTAAGACAATTTTTTTAAAATTTTTGATCAAAAGTATTTAGTAAATAATATTTTCTCAGGCTCCAACTTACATATGCTATTTATGATTCAAAATCCCCTAAAGCCTATCTCCAGATCTACCAGAAATGTGTAAACATAGATCACTCCAGGCAGATAAATAGTGTCAGTCATGTGTATTTCTTCTTGACCTTCCCACGGCCCACAGAAGAGAAAGCTCAGCTCACTATGTCTCATGGAAGAGTTCAAGGAACTTGTTGACAGCCACAGAGTTATTATATACCACTATCAGTTTCTATACCTCAGCAGCCAGCGCTGGCAATCTCTACAAAGTCTGCATTATTTCCTTTCTGTTGCTTATAAGCCACCCAATCTGTAGTGTTTGGTTATAATCGATGCAAAAGGTTAAGACACTGGTGTCTAAGAACACAAGTTATTCTGTTTTTAACACTCAAATACCTAATATGAGAAGTGGATGGGTGGGGAATTTTAATAAAATGTTCATGTTTGGCTATGGCAATCACACTACTCTGCTTTACATGAAAAACATACCAATAGATTTATTTCTGTGATAATTAATAATGCATCAAAATACCTGATACAGTTCTGACACTTAGAAGTGCTTGATATTTTTTTCAAATTTTAAATCTAAATTTTGTTTTATGAGATCTCCATGTCCAGTATTTTTTGGAAAGTACACTGACTCTTGTTTTCAAGGTTGGCAACTTCTTTTGTCATGACAATAATGGTTATTATCCATGTATTTTGGCATTGATCTTAAGATCTCTGAAGTGACAGGAGGAAGGTGCATGGTTTGAAGTGGGGTGCGTGGTTAGAAGTGGAAGTTCTTAAGTCAGCATTAAGTTAAACATATCTAGGGTGCCCAGCCATTGTACACACTCGGCCACTGACAGTCTTTTTTTACTGACAATTACCCTGCTTCCTCATAAAGCTAAGAATTTTTCACACATTCATTACACATCAACTTCCATCACTACTTTTTTAAAATTTTCTTTTTTTTTTTTCAAATTGGGGTTCTTACTGAATTTTTTTTTTTTTAATCCCACATGTCTTGTGCCGCAAGACATGTGGGAACTTAGTTCCCCAAACAGGGATTAAACTTGTGCCCCCTGCAGTGGAAGCAAAGAGTCTTAACTGCTGGACCACCAGGGACATCCTATGACTTTTTTTTTTTTTAGGTTGTATTTACTTATGGTAGTCTGTTATATATTCTGGATAATGTCCCCGTCATTTGTTTATTTACATTTTGTTCAGGGTGTCTTTGAGATACAGAATGATTTTTAGTCTAAAGTTATATCTACAAATCCCTTGTTTTTGGCTTTTTAAAAGATATACTTACTTAAGAATCACATTTCTCTTTATATCCTTCTTGAGGCTTTCAATTTGTGAATGAGGAAATAAAAGGTATGCAGAGTTTAACCAATTTGTTTTAGGATAGATCCTAAGCAGTTGGGCAGAAATCCAAGTCTTTGGACTCTTTAAAGTATTGTCTCTTTGGACTACAATGGCCATAAAGTATTGCAAAAGAAAACATGTATCCCACTAGTCAAACAGTCAAGGAGCACTTTATTTGAGAGTAATAGAAGAGGGAAGTAAAACAAGAGGGAAGGAAGACTGAAGTTATCACCACTGAAACAAAAAGTAGGCGGGATTGTCAGTGCCAGGTTAAGCTAGTGGCAAAGTCCTGGAGGGCCTTCACAGGGAGTCTGGCCAATGTGTTCAGGCCAGCTGTGTCTGCTAATTGATGCAGATCCAAGTGAGGTTCCTACTTTCCCACAGACACTGGGAGATAGAGCTGCTATCTACCTGCATAATTATATTTCAAAGAGATAGCTCCAGTTCCTTGAAAAACACATTCCTGGGTTATAAAATATTTATTTCTCAAAGGGCCAGAGAAAGCCTTTACAAATACAAGTTTTATAGTCTGGAAAAAACTGTCTAGAATTGACTCAAGCTAATGGGATCTTTAAGACTATCTTGGTGAGTAAAAAGGATGAATATATTTACATGCTGACTACTCCTCTAAGGAATGAGTTGCTATAATGTGGCTGTTTTAGGACTCTTTTCTGTTTGTTTAACGAGACAGAAATTCAATCACTCCACCCTGTACCAGGGACGGGTTTCATGGTCTCGCTCCTATGAGAATCTAATGCTGCCGCTGATCTGACAGGAGGCAAGGCTCAGGTGGTAATGAGAGCAGTGAGGAGTGGCTACAAGCACAGATGAAGCTTAGCTCCTTTGCCCACCACTCATCTCTTGCTGCATGGCCTGGTTCCTTAGGAGTTCCTAAGGCCAGACTCCTGACTTAGAGGAAAGTGTGCCATTTTCTACCCCAATGAGTACTGTCAAAAATAAGAAAACTCTTTGTGCATTAAGAAATTCCTCTTTAATAGAATTTTGAGCCAATGCTCTAGGAAATTGTTCATGCTACAGGTCAGTTTTAGTCTTATGTTCTCAGTGACAGAGAAGTTTATAATTGCTTTTCTTGTTCACTGGTCCTAGTGAGTAGATTACACAAATTTCCTAATGATTATTTCCAACTAAGAGAAAACCACAAATAAGTACCCCTTGAGGAGTGGTCAGTCAATGGGAAGAGTGTTAGCAAGTTGCTGAGGCATGATGTACCTTCAGTGATCCATTTGATAGAGGCCTGATGAGGTGACCACTGCTAGGTGTCTATTTCAGTGAAAAAAGAAGTGGGGCTGAACCAATGCTCAATAATTCATATTGCCAACTGGGTTTTAGTATCCAATCTGTATCCTCTTGGAGGGGTACATTGATTATTCAACACAAAGATTTGGAAATGACATCCTAGAATCAATTTATGAGGAAGAGAATTGAGGTTCAATGCTATTGTATGTTTGGCTCAAATTCACATTGCTTAGAAGAAAAATAAATAAATAAAGCAGATCTCCATTGCTAATCTCCTTTTTATCTTTCCCATTGAAAACTTGCTCACATTTAACTTTACCTCATTTGACATTTGTTTAAACCCAAAGAGAATTTAGATTTCACCATGAAAAAGCTCCCATCTTCACATAAATACATAAATGTTGAAAGTTTTCCTTAAAAATCCATATGTACCACACTTTTCCTATGTTATCTTCATTTCAAAATATCCTATGAGAATACACTATGGAACTGAATCAAGAGATTGGTGTTTTTAAGTAGTTAATGCTAAACTGAACCCTCTTTGCAGGTGACAATAGCATTATAAAAAGAGATCCCATCTTACAGACGATGAAACTGATACCCTTATTTTCTCAGGAACAGAGAAGCAAAGACCTTAATTAATTAACTTTCAAGATAAACTAGCTTGTAAGTCATTCAGCGAGGAACTGGATTTAAACCCTCCTAGTCTGTTTCTGAAGTTCATGTTCTTCCATTTCCATTGCATTATAGCAAGGCAAGAATTCTTTCTTTCTGTAAAGTTAGTGTTTTGAAAGTGTTAGTCACTCAGTTGTCCCTGTCTCTTTGCAGCCCTATGGGCTGTAGCCTACAAGGCTCCTCTGTCCATGGAATTCTCCAGGCAAGAATACTGGAGTGGGTTGCCATGCCTTTCTCCAGGGGATCTTCCCAACTCAGGGATCGTACCCAGGTCTCCTGCATTACAGGCAGATTCTTTACCAGTTGAGCTACCTGGGAAATCTCTTATGTTTCTCATTGAATATGGTATCCAATCAGGTATTTAATCAGGTCGCATAAACAGAAAAATAGAGAAAGATGTATTACCCGCACCCCCCCTCAAATATTACCAATATCAGGAAAATACTTTACAGAATATTTTGTAGTTTTGAAAACAGAGAAGACCACTGATTTGATAAACTTTACAGAGGAGTCAGTGGTGGAATCAGCCTGGAAACCAGACATTCTGCCTCCAGGGCTAGAGTACATTTTATCTCATCTGGCTGCTCAGAAATGGGAAGAGAGAAAGCTTCATTATTTTGATATTAGGGTTTTTTTTCCCCCCCTAAATAAGTTAAATTGCCTTCTTCACACAAGATAGTAAATTACGAGGACGGATGGTTTCTCCACAGCCAGACTCTGGGAGCTCCCAGAACATGTCAAAGACCATGATTTCCTGCCTCCTGCTCTCAGCCCCTTGACCCAGAAAAGCTATAATGGAAACACTAGTGAAAGAATCCTTTCACTGGGCAAGAGGCAGGCCTTGGTAGTCTTTTGATGGACCTTGTACTGGGAGCTGGTGACCTGGCTGCCTCCAGTTATTCCCTTAGTGGGGAGGGCCAAGGAAGACAGTACCACTGTGTCCCATCTGAGCATCAGCCTGACTACTTAAAGCAAACTTTCCCTCTGAATAGTCTCTGTACCTTGCAAATCTCAGGGGCAGATTGTTTCAGTTCAGTTCAGTTCAGTCACTCAGTCATGTCCGACTCTTTGTGACCCCATGAATTGCAGCATGCCAGGCCTCCCTGTCCATCACCAACTCCCGGAGTTTACTCAAACTCATGTCCATCGAGTCGGTGGTGCCATCCAGCCATCTCATCCTCTGTCATCCCTTCTCCTCCTGCCCCCAATCCCTCCCAGCATCAGGGTCTTTTCCAATGAGTCAACTCTTCGCATGAGGTGGCCGAAGTATTGGTGTTTCAGCTTCAGCATCAGTCCTTCCAATGAACACCCAGGACTGATCTCCTTCAGAATGGACTGGTTGGATCTCCTTGCAGTCCAAGGGACTCTCAAGAGTCTTCTCCAACACCACACTTCAAAAGCATCATTTCTTCAGCTCAGCTTCCTTTATAGTCCAACTCTCACATCCGTACATGACTAATGGAAAAACCATAGCCTTGACTAGACAGACCTTTGTTGGCAAAGTGATGTCTTTGCTTTTTAATATGCTGTCTAGGTTGGCCATAACTTTTCTTCTAAGGAGTAACTGTCTTTTAATTTCATGGCTGAAGTCACCATCTGCAGTGATTTTGGAGCCCCCAAAAGTAAAGCGTGTCACTGTTTCCTCATCTATTTCCCATGAGGTGATGGGACCAGTTGCCATGATCTTAGTTTTCTGAATATTGTATTTTAACCCAACTTTTTCATTCTCCTCTTTCACTTTTATCAAGAGGCTCTTTAGTTCTTCTTCACTTTCTGCCATAAGGGTGGTTGTCATCCGCATATCTGAGGTTATTGATATATCTCCTGGCAATCTTGATTCCAGCTTGTGCTTCATCCACCCAGCGTATCTCATGATGTACTCTGCATATAAGTTAAATAAGCAGGGTGACAATATACAGCCTTGATGTACTCCTTTCCCTATTTGGAATCAGTCTCTTATGTTCCAAGTCTAGTTCTAACCATTGCTTCCTGACCTGAATACAGATTTCTCAGGAGGCAGGTCAAGTGGTCTGGTATTCTCATCTCTTTAAGGATTATCCACAGTTTGTTGTGATCCACACAGTCAAAGGATTTGGCTAGTCAGTAAAGCAGAAATAGATGTTTTTCTGGAACTCTCTTGCGTTTTTGATGATCTAGTGGATGTTGGCAATTTGATCTCTGGTTCCTCTGCCTTTTCTGAATCCAGCTTGAACATCTGGAAGCTCATGGTTCGTGTCCTGATGAAGCCTGGTTTGGAGAATTTTGAGCATCACTTTAATAGAGTGTAAGACAAGTGCAATTGTGCAGTAGTTTGAGGATTCTTTGGCATTGCCTTTCTTTGGGATTGGAATGAAAACTGACCTTTTCCAGTCCTGTGGCCACTGCTGAGTTTTCCAAATTTGCTGGCATATTGAATGGAACACTTTGACAGCATCGTATTTTAGGAGTTGAAAGAGCTCAACTAGAATTCCATCACCTCCACTAGCTTTGTTCGGAGTGATGCTTCCAAAGGCCCACTTGACTTCACATTCCAGGATGTCTGACTTTAGGTGAGTGATCATACCATTGAGATTATCTGGGTCATGAAGATCTCTTTTGTATAGTTCTTCTGTGTATTCTTGCCACCTCCTCTTAATATCTTCTGTTTCTGGTAGGTCCATACCATTTCTGTCCTTTATTGTACCCATCTTTGCATGAAATATTCCATTGGTATCTCTAATTTTCTTGAAGAGATCTCTAGTCTTTACCATTCTATTGTTTTCCTTTATTTCTTTGTACTGATCACTGAGGAAGGCTTTCTTATCTCTCCTTGCTATTCTTTGCTATTCTGTGCATTCAAATGGGTATCTCTTTCCTTTGCTTTTTGCTTCTCTTCTTTTCATAGCTATTTGTAAGGCCTTCTCAGACAAGCACTTTGCTTTTTTGCATTTCTTTTTCTTGGGGATGGTCTTGATCCCTGTATCCTGTACAATGTCACAAACCTCCATCCATAGTTCTTCAGGCACTCTGTTTATCAGATCTAATTCCTTGAATCTATTTCTCACTTCCACTGTATAATCATTAGGGATTTGATTTAGGTCATACCTGAATGGTCTAGTGGTTTTCTCTACTTGCTTCAATTTAAGTCTGAATTTGGCAATAAGGAGTTCATGATCTGAGCCACAGTCAGCTCCTGGTCTTGTTTTTGCTGACTGTGTGGAGATTTTCCATATTTGGCTGCATAGAATATAATCCATCTGATTTCAGTATTGACCATCTGGAGATGTCCATGTGTAGAGTCTTCTTTTGTGTTGTTGGAAGAGGGTGTTTGCTATGACCAGTCTGTTCTCTTGGGAAAACTCTATTAGCCTTTGCCCTGCTTCATTCTGTACTCCAAGGCCAAATTTGCCTGCTACTCCAGGTGTTTCCTGACTTCCTACTTTTGCATTCCAGTCCCCTATAATGAAAAGGACATCATTTTTAGGTGTTACTTCTAGAAGGTTTTATAGGTCTTCATAGACACTTTCAACTTTAGCTTCTTCAGTATTACTGATCAGGGCATAGACTTGGATTACTGTGATAGTAATGGTTTGCCTTGGAAACAGAGATCATTCTGTCATTTTTGAGATTACATCCAAGTACTGCATTTCTGACTCTCGTTGATTATGATGACCATTCCATTCTTCTAAGGGATTCTTGCCCACCATAGTAGATATAATGTTCATCTGAGTTAAATTCACCCATTCCAGTCCATTTTAGTTTGCTGATTCCAAAGATGTCGACCTTCTCTCTTGCCATCTCCTGTTTGACCACTTCCAATTTGCCTTGATTCATGGACCTAATATTCCAGGTTCCTATGCAATATTGCATTTTACAGCATCAGACTTTGCTTCTATCACCAGTCACATCCACAGCTGGGTGTTGTTTTTGCTTTGCCTCAATCTGTTCATTCTTTCTGGAGTTATTTCTCCACTGATCTCCAGTGGCATATTGGGCACCTACTGACCTGGGGAGTTCATCTTTCAGTGTCCTATCTTTATGCCTTTTCATATTGTTCATGGGGTTCTCAAGGCAAGAATACTGAAGTGGTTTGCCATTCCTTTCTCCTGGGGACCACATTTTGTCAGGGCTCTCCACAATGACCCGTCCGTCTTGGGTCGTCCTTCATTGCATGGCTCATAGTTTCATTGAGTTAGATAAGGCTGTGGTCCATGTGATCAGATTGGTTAGTTTTCTTGGATTGAGGTTTTCACTCTGTCTGCCCTCTGATGGAGAAGGATAAGAGGCTTATGGAAGCTTCCTGATGGGAGAGACCAAGGGGTAAACTGAGTCTTGTTCTGATGGGTGGGGTCATGCTCAGTAGATCTTTAATCCAATTTTCTGTTGATGGGTGGAGCTATGTTCCCTCCCTGTTGTTTACCTGGGGCCAGACTATGGTGGAAGTAATGAAGATAATGGCAACCTCCTTCTAAAAGTTCCATGCATGTACTGCTACACTCAATGCCCCCAACCCTGTAGCAGGCCACCACAGACCCACACCTCTTCTGGAGACTCCCGGAAACTCCCAGGCAAGTTTGGGTCAGTCTCTTGTGGAGGTCACTATTCCTTTCCCCTGGGTCTTGGTGAGAACAAGGTTCTGTTTGTGCTCTCTTAGAGTCTATTTCCCAGTCCTGTGTATGTTCTGGCAGCTCTATGGTGGGATTAATGGCGACCTCCTCCAGGAGGGCTTATGTCATACCCAAGTCTGCTGCACCCAGAGCCCCTGCCCCTGTGGCAGTCCACTGCTGATCCATACCTCTACAGGAGATGCTCAAACACAGTTCTGTCTCAGCCTCTGTGAGGTCTCTGGGCCCTGGTGTGCACAAGGCTTGTTTGAGCCCTGAGCCTCTCTGGCGGGAATTGCGTTTGATTCTAAACACGAATTCGCCCCTCCTACTGTCTTGCTGGGGTTTCTCTTTTGCCGTTGGACTTGGGGTATCTCCTCAAAGAAGTTTCAGTGCCACACAGCTACCGCTCCAGCACCTACCATCTTCCTGGGGCTTCTCTGACCTTGATGGGGCACTCAGTAATTGAGACTGTTTCTCCTTTTTCCCTTCAAAAACTTTCATGGCCAAGCAAAATCTTGAGAGTTGGTCTGGTAAATAAATATATTTACCAATCAGAAAAAAAGTTTTACCCTGCAAAGAATCCAAATATTTGATGTATTAATCAAATATTAATACATACAAGTAGCCTTCCTACTCATGCCTCAGTAGAAATGAGGAAATAGAAATTTGCCAATCTAACTTCTTATCTAGATATGTCTGAAAATGAAGGAATATCAGATTATTTACTATGCTAAATTGATAATGCGCAATCTAGAAAAAGAAAGTTGCCCCTTCTCTCTTGAGTGATGAATGATCATGAATGTGAAATGTTATTATAAATGTACTGAATCAGGAAATAAAGCTATTACAATTAATCAGGAAAATATAACAGATCTGCTGAAGAGAGATAAAGGAAAACTCAATCTCAGCAAAATCCCAAACCCACAAACTGAAGTTTAAAATGAAGCTTAAAATGTATTTTCAGGTGGCTTAATAGCTTCCTATTTTAAAAATATCTTATTAAAAGCCACAATAAGGACTTATAATATGCTTCACCAGAGCTGACAGACTTAGACCAAGTACAGCAGGAAGTCTCTGCAGGACACATATATCATCATGTCAGAAAGCCACTGAAAATAAACATGGGTGTGTTTATCTTCTCTTGTTCAACAAAAGGGCAGAAGATGTTGCGATCTCAGGCACGTGCAATAATGTAGAACTTGTCTGAGAGACTCATAATACAGTGTCAAGTTCTAGGCCCCTTCCTGGCAGGTTGGAGTGCTGGTTATGAAAACTCATACAGATGTCCAATGCCCCATAGAGGCGCTGGCTATATATGTGTGTGTATGTGTGTGTGTGTGTGTGTGTGTGTGTGTGTGTGTGTGTGTGCATTGAATTACTTAGGACATATTTCAATCAGTGAAAATTTGTCATAATCCTCGATCTGAATAGGAAAAACAAAGGTAAAAAATTTCCAGGATTAAAATCAAAATGGCAGTATTAAAGAAGGTAAATTCAGGAACCATTAAGGCATCAAATTCATGTTGGGATCTTAAGAAAGAAAAAGTTCTATTCCCAGCTTAAGGTCAATTAACTGAATGTTCTTGGGAAATTTATTTACTCAGAGCTAGAAAGTGAATGATATGTTTAAACAGAAAGTGTCACAAATGCAAGAACTTCAACTGAAACAAATTTATTTTTTAAAAAATTATGGGGGAATTAATTGCTCACAATTAATTGCTCACAATTTGATTATTCCAAAGCCTTTAACAGTTTATCACAATAAACTGTGGAAAACTCTTAAAGAGTTGGGAATACCAGACCACCTGATCTGCCTCCTGAGAAATCTTTATGCAGGTAAGGAAGCAACAGTTAGAACTGGACATTGAAAAATAGACTGGTTCCAAATAGGAAAAGGAGTACATCAAGGCTGTATATTGTCACCCTACTTATTTAACTTGTATGCAGAGTACATCATGAGAAACGCTAGGTTGGATGAAGCACAAGCTGGAATCAAGATTGCCGGGAGAAATATCAATAACCTCAGATATGCAGATGACACCACCCTTATGGCAGAAAGTGAAGAAGAACTAAATAGCCTCTTGATAAAAGTGAAAGAGGAGAGTGAAAAAGTTGGCTTAGATCTCAACATTCAGAAAACTAAGATCATGGCATCTTGTCCCATCACTTCATGGCAAACAGATGAGGAAACAGTGGAAACAGTGGCTGACTTTATTTTTCTGGGCTCCAAAATCATTGCAGATAGTGATTGCAGCCATGAAATTAAAAGACGCTTACTCCTTGGAAGGAAAGTTATGACCAACCTAGACAGCATATTTGAAAAACAGAGACATTACTTTGCCAACAAAAGTCTGTCTAGTCAAGGCTATGGTTTTTCCAGTGGCCATGTATGGATGTGAGAGTTGGACTATAAAGAAAGCTGAGCACCAAAGAATTGATGCTTTTGAAGTGTGGTGTTGGAGAAGACTCTTGAGAGTCCTTGGACTGTGAGGAGATCCAACCAGTCCATCTTAAAGGAAATCAGTCCTGAATATTAATTGGAAGGACAGATGTTGAAGCTGAAACTCTAATACTTTGGCCACCTGATGCAAAGAGCTGACTCACTGGGAAAGACCTTGATGCTGGGAAAGATTGAGGGCAGGAGAAGGGGACTTCAGAGGATGAGATGGTTGGATGGCATCACCGACTTGATGGACATTGGTTTGGGTGGACTCCAGGAGTTGGTGATGGACAGGGAGGCCTGGGAGTGCTGTGGTTCATGGGGTCACAAAGAGTCGGATATGATTGAGTGACTAAACTGAACTGAATTGCCCACAAAGTGGAAGTAAAGAAAATCATGGAAGTAGGGCATCAGAAAGAGCTACAGACAAAGGAAGAAATTTGGGGGAAAAAAAAATAGTCAAGATTAGACCTTAAATTTTTCCCAGAATCAAGTAGAAACAAAAAGATGGATGGGCTGAATAACCCTGAAAATGTCATCTACCCATAAGATTCTATGATATTCTGAAAGTCTGGAAATTATCCAGAATGTTAGCTTATTCTTGTTCAAATAAATTGTTTCCACATATTAACATGAATATTTTTATTGTGGCAAGCAAGCTGCTTCAGTTCCTCTAAAGTAAATACTTAGGAAGAAGTAAGTTGATTAATATCATTAAGTTTGGAAACATAGTGTTCTGGGTTGAGATTCCACCAAAAATTAATCAGTTGTGTGAACTGATATGAACATTATAATTCCTTTAATGTATCCAAAATTTTCAAAATTACAAAATGAGAACAATAATGGTGACCCCTGTAATTTTTTGCTTACTGAAGCTCATGCAGATGAAAAGGTTACCATTATACTACATTGCTCAGAGTTCAATTGAGTTAGACAAGGCTGTGATTATGTGACCAATTTGGTTAGTTTTCTGTGATTTTTGTTTTCATTCTTTTTGTCCTCTGACAGATGAGGATAAGAGGCTTGTAGAAGCTTCCTGATAGGAGGGACTGGCAGTGGGGTGAACTGGGTCTTGCTCTGGTGGGCAGGGCTGTCCTCAGTAAATCTTTAATCCAATTTTCTGACAGTTCCCTCACTGTAGTTTGGCCTGAGGTCAAATTATGGTAGGGGTGATGGCAGCAATGGTGACCTCCTTCAAAAGGACTTATGCCAGAAGTCACGGTCCCCAGGGCTGTTGTATTCAGTGCCTCTGACTGTTGACCCATGCCTCTGTGGGACTCCTGGACATTCACAGAAAAGTCTGGTTCAGTCTCTTATGGGATTACTGCTCCTTTCTCCTGGGTCCTGGTGCACACAAGGTTTTATCTGTGCCCTCCAAGAGTCTGTTTCCCCAGTCCTGTGGAAGTTCTGTAGTCAAATCCCACTGGTCTCCAAAGTCAAATTCCCTGCAGATTCTCAGTCTCTTTCCTAGATCCCCAGGTTGGGAAATCTGTTGTGAGCTCTAGAAGTTTTGCAGCAGTGTGAGAACTTCTTTGGTATAATTGTTCTCCAGATTGTGGGTCTACCTCTGCTTCATTGACTATGTTAAAGCCTTTGACTGTGTGAATCACAACAAACTGTGGAAAATTCTTCAAGAGATGGGAATACCAGACCTCCTTTGAGAAATCTGTATACAGGTATAGAAGCAAAAGTTAGAAACATACATGAAACAAGGGATTGGTTCCCAATTAGGAAAGGAGTACGTCAAGGCTGTATATTGTCACCCTGCTTATTTAACTTGTACGCAGAGTACATCATGAGAAATGCTGGGCTGGATGAAGCACAGGCTGGAATCAAGAATTCAGGGAGAAATATCAATAACCTCAGATACGCAGATGACACCACTGTTATGGCAGAAAGTGAAGAAGAACTAAAAAGCCTCTTGAAGAAAGTGAAAGAGGAGAGTGAAAAATTTGGCTTACAACTCAACATTCAGAAGGCTAAGATCATGGCCTCTGGTTCCATCATCTCATGGCAAATAGTCATTTTTTTGTTTTTTTCCCATGGTTAAAGCTAAATTAACTTATTCAAAGAAGGCACATGACACTAGGGTCTTTTGTTGTTGTTTAGTCACTCAGTCATGTCCGACTCTTTGTGGCCTCATGAATTGCAGTGCACCAGGCTTCCCTGTCCTTCACCATCTCTCAGAGTTTGCTCAAACTCATATCCATTGAGTTGGTGATTTGTCTTTAAAGTAATTGTACCAGATTTCAAACACCAACCCCTATCATGTGAATAGGAAAGATAACCACCATTTACATAGTACTTTCAGTTTTCTCATTTGATCTCAACTATAATCCAAGATGACAGCTATGATTAACACCACCAGTTCATAAATAAGCTACAGCTATAAAGGCTGCATTTCCCATTTGAATTCTCAGTGAGTGGTACATCCAAACGTTGACTGCATGTCTTTGGATCACAAATGCTGCTCTTCCTACTGTCATCTCTCCTGTGTAATTAATTAGCCCAGTTAATCAAGGGTTGACTGTATTCACAATTCACCTTGTTTCATTCACTTATGTTTGAAGGGTTTCCTCAGTGCCCTCACTGGAGTCCTGAAATTTGTTTTTCTTTTTTATCCACAAAAATTATGCCATCAGAAATTACAATAAGCTGGAGTAAGGAGTGCTTAATTTATTCATTCAACACAGGTGCATTGTGTGGTTTTAACTACATCTTGAGCACTTGTGTTGAGCATAGCGGATACAAAGATATGCAACACTGTATTCTGTCTTCAAAAATTTCATCAACCAGAAATGGAAACAATTAAGCAGACATTTATAGAAGACATAGCGGTCTTGAGGGAGGAAGTACAGATGGCACATTTGGGTTATCTGGGAAGCCTTCTGAAAGAAATAACTTTGAAGCAAAGACATGAAGAATTATTAACAATGAACCAACAATTTGGGGGGGGGGGTGCAGAGTGTTCTAAGGCAAGAAACCCAGAGTTGAGAAACCTTTTGAGAGAGAGGGATAATGACATAGTTCTTATGGCAGAATCATGAAGGTGATGGTCTAAATGGAGAGCCAGTTGACACTCACATCTAGAGACTCTCTCTGCTTATCATTTAGAGAGCAGCAATGTCCCTCGCCCCCATGAAACTGTAGAAATGCGTAGTATCACACAGATGCACATAGCCATCATCCTCTTTAAAAAGAGACTTTCTGACATAAGTTAGTGTTTGAAGAGTGCTACCATGTTAACACTAATATGTAGGGGTAAGGGTTAAAGAATAGAGTCAGAGAAATTGTTTTGTTTTGTTACCTTTGAAGTACCAGGTAGTTGTGACCTGGGGAAAACAAGCAATGAACATATCGAAACTATTCAATTCCTAAAACATTGAAGGCAATGAAAAGAAACTAGTCTTATTTAAGGTCTCAGGATAGGCTTTACAATAAAAAGAGAAAAAAAGTGAAGAAATAGCATCTGTAAGACTTTAGAAGGGATAATCACATTCTTGAAGCCCATGAAGTTTGGATTTCAAAGGCTGACATATATGTGCCACCATTCTGTCCTAAGAGATAAACTATGACAAGTGCAACTGCTGTGTGTTCAATTGTTTCTCCCCGCTGTGGACAGAGTCCACCTGCCTCTGGCCTTTCCAATTCCTGTGGGAATGTCTGATGTTAGTCAATGAAGCAAACATACCCATTGAGCTTCTTTGGAGATGCACAAACAAATTGTACTTGACCTCACAGCTCCACATGTACACAAACTGAAAACGCTGTTGATGGACTGGGTTAGTATGGATCCTGCAGCCCCCTGGGAATGTAGCTGAAGCATCTTTCAGCCCCAGAACTTATCTGACAAAGTTTTCATGTAGAAAGTACAAAGCGCTCTTCGGTGTCAGTATCTCTAACTCAATGGTAAAGCTGCAAATCTCTCAGGAAACTATCCTCCACTGGGATCAACCATCACACCATTCGAGAGTTTTCTCAAAGCCTGTGGTGGGCCAATTAATGCTGAACAAACCACGATAGAAACCCATGACAGGTTGTAGACTCTCAGTGGGAAGTAAAAAAATTTCATTAAAAGCCAGTTTTTATAAGATAAAAGCAAGAAAATCAAATTGGAATACAAAGGTAACATTTTTCATGCAAAAATCGATTTTCTGGCTTTGAAAAGGAAATATAACACTAATTATAATGCTAACAGATGCTTTCATTTTTTAAATAGAAATAGCCTAAAGGAAAAAAGGAAACTTCTTCATGAACCTACAATTGGACCAACTTTAAGCCATGTCAGTCAAGTATGAGAGGGACGGAGGAATACTTGAGTCTTCTGAATAATCTAGACCATGGCCCAGGACAATGCCTTGGTTTATTCCTAGCCTCTCATCAGACACAAAAGCAATGTGCAGCAGAGTTTCTGCTTTGATCAATGTTTTCTGACACTGTGAAGAAAAGAAATGAAACACAATTAACTGAAGGAAAAAGGTGAAAAGAACATAAATTATTTTTAAAGTGGGAGGAGAGATCCACTCTCACAGGCTGAAATGAACAACATTGAATGGGTAGCATTTATGGAACTATTATTATTTGTGTGCTTCTGTGTCGAGCACTTTATGTGCATTTCAATTTTTAAGAAGTAGAGTTTTTCCTCCTCAGCTGGTCACACAGATGTTAGCTGATGGAGAGATGCTGGTGCAACCATGCTGGGTGATGTGGGGTCAGGGGCATTTGCTTCTGCAGTTCCTGGGGCCAGACCTTGGATATCCCACTTCAGTCTGTCAATGATAAATTGCTGCTTTGTCTTCCTTTCTATATGGTTCAGAGGGTAGGGCAGAACCCATTTCATAATAGTGCATTTTTACTAAGATCTGGTAACACCCTTTTCAGAAAAGTGTACAAATCTACACTGGATTTGTCATGGCCTTGGTCTAGAAGTCTAAATTTAAGTCTTATAGATACGTCATAACACAGACCCAGTGGCTACTGTCAGCAGGGCTACTAGAACTACAGTCTAACAATCAGCAGGGCTACTAGAACCACAGTCTAACTCTGTTTTGCAGCTTTCCATGGTCTGGGCCTCCCTTGATGCTTGCAGTTTTGGGGTCATCTAGCGTATGAGATGCTACAGTTTCCTTGGGAGCAAAATGTGCTGTCTCTAAAACCTGAGGTATTTTGATGCTTTAATTGTGGAAGGGGGCTTCCCTCATAGCTCAGTTGGTTAAGAATCTGTCTGCGATGCAGGAGACACTGGTTCAATTCCTGGGTCAGGAAGATCTGCTGGAGAAGGGATAGGCTACCCGCTCTAGTATTCTTGGGCTTCCCTTGTGGCTCATCTGGTAAAGAATCTTCCTGCAATGCGTGAGACCTGGGTTCGATCTCTGGGTTGGGAAGACCCCTTGGAGAAGGGAAAGGCTAGCCACTCTAGTATCCTGGTCTGGAGAATTCCATGGACTGTAAAGTCCATGGGGTCTCAAAAAAGACACAACTGGGCAACTTTCACTTTCACTTGTGGAAGGAGACGGGAGAAGTAACAATGTGTCCTTTGTTTTGGAGCAATATCTTGGTAAACTACAGATTATTGAGCTACTAAAAATATCACAAATGTGGAATGTCCTTCAATCTTTTGAAGTTTATTCTTCTTCTCCTTCTGAAGCACATGCACATTGCTAAATTCTTCAATATATTGTTATTTCTTGAGCATATAATATGATAACAACACGTCATCAATAAAGTACACCAATGCAATGTTCTGGGCATTATCAGTTGGCCTAGGTCTCTTTGGACTATGTTACAACAGAAGGCAATACAGTTAGCATATCCCTTGGGGAAGATTGTAAATTAATCCTACTGTTCATTTCACATGAATGAGAACAGTTTCTGAGTTTCTTTACTGACAGGTATAAAAAATGATGTGCTTTCCAGATGAACAGCCTTAACTTACGTGTACTGGGTTCATGATAATCTGCTACAGCAAAAATATTATTGAATACATTACCACTACAAATGGAACTGAGGTTACTACCTGGCTGAATTTGTGGTGATCCACTGATTTTTTCCAGAATAGATTTGGCTTTTATAAGGGCCAGATTGTGGAATAAAATGGAGATATGGGAAGAGCATTGTTGAATCTTTCAGATTACATGAAGCAAAAAGAGTTCATGAACTTCTAAGAATTCTTATTGTGTATATGACACAAACAAATGTGCTATTTCCACTGGCAACATTCCCCACACATACTTCATCAGACAGGGACAAACATTGCCTCAGACTTCTTTACTTTTGTTAGAAGATCTCAAAATTAGTCATTGCTATTTAAAAAAAATCACTAAGTGTTGACTTGACTTTGTGAAAGTTAAACATGAAAATGAAATAAAAATTTCAGTTATTTTATGCTTATGAGGGCAGAATGAGGCAAGAAGTCTTGAGGAAGCTTACAGATTTGAGGAAACAGAAGCTTTCAAAGGTTTTACAATATAGTTCAACAACAGTTCCATTCTTGAACATAAGGAAATAACAGAAAAAGTTCAACAAAAGCCTGTCTCCCAAGACTAAGTTTTTAACCTCTCTCCTTTAACATCTTGAAAAGAGAGGATATTTTTATATATTACTTGCTTTGAGGAACTTTCCTAGGATGAGAACCTTGATATGAAAGAAAAAGCACAAGTTCTGAAACCAGAAACATCTGAGTTTGAATACCAGCTACATGGTGTCCTGGGGACCAGGGATAATTGACTTAACCTATTAGAACCTGAGTTTGCTTAACTATACAATAAGGATAAAAACATGGCACTTGAAAGTCTGCATATGGATTATAAACTATGCTCATGTTAATACAGTTAACACATGTTAACACAGTGCCTGCTACATATCTAGTAATTTGCAAATGGAACTATTGTTTTTACTATTATTGTGAATGGAATTATTTTATTTACTGTGAGAAAATTGCCATGGCTTTATCCCTGATAAACATGTTTTACACATGTTCAGACTGATGCATCAGCTTATCTTCACACTTGCCACACAGTGGTATGAACATACCATGCAAAAGGAGAAGGATAACTCAGGTACTGCTTCTAATAATAGAGATAACAGTTCATATATATAGAGCACTTACTCCATCCCATTCATTGTTGTAAATGCTTAAAATATGCTAAGCCATACCATATGAGGTAGGTGATATTATTCCCATATCCATGACATAGCTGAAAAATTACAGCAAAGAGATAGCAAGTAATTTAATGAAGCCAAATAGCCAGGAGAGGATAGAGCCAGGACATAAAAATCATTCAGCTCTAGGTGACTCTGGGCTCTCCACCATCACTTGTGCTGCTAGGACAACCTCAGAAACATCAACAGAGGTAAGTGTAAAAAATAAGGCGAGTGACATTGTGGCACTTTTGTATGGAACTGTTTTCTTACAAGTAAAACAAACAGAAGAAACAGACGCAAACTAATAGAGAATCAATGTAGTATTGTTCAACCTCCCATCATTAAAGTTCCACACTGTCTCTTCATACTTAGTAAGTGTATGTGTGTGTGTGTTGTGAGTAGGCTCTTCTGTCCATGGAATTTTCAGGCAAACTACTGGATTGGGTTGCCATTTCCTTCTCCAGGGGCAATTTCCAGACCCAGGGATCAAACCCATGTCTCCCGCATGGCAGGCAGACCCTTTATCCACTAAGCCATCAGGGAAGTCCAAGTTGTAGCACTAGAAAATACATAAACAAACATATTTGAACCCAGGTTTCCCTCAGTGAGATAATAATTGCACAACCACATAACTAGCCCACGTTTACACTGCACTTTTAAATAATCAAGATATATTTATTCCTGCCTAATCCTCATCCTATCTCTTTGAAGAAGGTGACGATTGTATCCACTTACAAATAAGGGAGCTTATGCTCAGTCTGTTTTGACTTGTAAGTCATCCTGTTCTCTGACTCTAAGCTCCAAACATTTTCTTTTCTAAACTATAGCATGTATGCACTGCTGCTATGTACCTGACTGTGCTGGACACCAGGGAAAGATACATTCAGTTCAGGTCAGTCGCTCAGGACACAGCACAGTTCCAGCCTCCAGTGTCCTCCTCCTCAAATATGGTAGAAGAGGACAAGAAGAAGACATACAACCAAACAATATAATTTTCTCATTTTTGAAAGCCTGCCTTGGGGCGATAGGGTGCTGGAATGAGAGTGAGAAGGTAAAGCATCTATAAAGTACTGAATAAGAAAGTGTCTATCATTAGTAAAGTAATGCTCAAAATTCTCCAAGCCAGGCTTCAGCGGTACATGAACCGTGAACTTCCAGATGTTCAAGCTGGATTTAGAAAAGGCAGAGGAACCAGAGATCAAATTGCCAACATCTGTTGGATCATCAGAGAAGCAAGAGAGTTCCAGAAAAACATCTATTTCTGCTTTATTGACTATGCCAAAGCCTTTGACACTGTGGATCATAACAAACTGTGAAAATCCTTAAACAGATGGGAATACCAGACCACCTGACCTGCCTCTTGAGAAATCTATATGCAGGTCAACAAGCAACAGTTAGAACTGGACATGGAAAAATAGACTGGTTCCAAATTGGGAAAGGAGTATGTCAAGGCTGTATGTTGTCACCCTGCTTATTTATATGCAGAGTATATGCTGAGAAATGCTGGGCTGGATGAAGTACAAACTGGAATCAAGATTGCCGGGAGAAATATCAATAACCTCAGATATGCAGATGACACCACCCTTGTGGCAGAAAGTGAAGAAGAACTAAGGAGCCTCTTGATAAAAGTGAAAAAGTAGAGTGAAAAATTTGGCTTAAAACTCAACATTCAGAAAACTAAGATCATGGCATCTGGTCCTATCACTTCATGACAAATAGATGGGGAAACAATGGAAACAGTGACAGACTTTATTTTGGGGGACTCCAAAATCACTGCAGATGGTGACTGCAGCCATGAAATTAAAGAATGCTTGCTCCTTGGAAGAAAAGTTATGACCAACATAGACAGCATATTAAAAAGCAGAGACATTACTTTGCCAACAAAGATCTGTCTAGTCAAAGCTATGGTTTTTCCAGTAGTCATGTATGAATGTGAGAATTGGACTATGAAGAAAGCTGATTGGTGAAGAATTGATGCCTTTGAACTATGGTGTTGGAGAAGACTTTTGAGAGTCCCTTGGACTGCAAGGAGATCAGTCCTGGGTATTCATCGGAAGGACTGATATCGAAGCTGAGACTCCAATACTTTGGCCACCTGGTGCGAAGAACTGACTCATTTAAAAAGACCCTGATGCTGAGCAAGATTGAAGGCAGGAGGAGAAGGAGATGACAGAGGATGAGATGGTTGGATGGCATCACCGACTCAATGGACATAAGTTTGAGTAAACTCTGGGAGGTGGTGATGGACAGGGAGGCCTGGCATGCTGCAATCCATGGGGTTGCAAAGAGTCAGACATGACTGAGCAACTGAACTTAACTGATAGTTTTACTTGGGTTGGCCAAAAAGTTTGTTTGAATTTTTCCATACACTGTTACAGTAAAAACCCAATGAACTTTTTGGCCAACCCAATATACAAAGGGGTCAGGCACTCTGTCATCTGGCCATCACTCAGCCTCCAACAGTGACAACTTTCTGTAAACTAGCTGAATTCATCCCTGGAATTCAGAATGCACAGACAGCATGTGTCTTTACAGTATCTCTTAACTCTAAATAAACATTAACTGCATAAACCCAGTGCTCCTGTACACTCTCCATCTTCAAGCTGTGGTGCTGTGCAGGCAAAGGATGTATGTGGAACATGAAGAGATGTTTTATTATTTCCTTTAATGCTTTCTATATTCAACTGCACTGCAATCATAATATAACCTTTAAACTGCTGCAGTCTGTCACATTAAAGAACGACAAAAAATGCTTCCCTGTATTCTGAACCAAAATTAAAAAAAAAAAAAAAACCAAAAAACAATCCAACAGCACACTCATGGACTTAAATAATCAATCATTTCTTTCTAATGTCCACAGAGGACAACAAACTCTCATTACTGACAGATGTGGTGCTGTCTTGTTGAATCCTAACCAATCATTAATAGATCAAATGATGGGTCTATTTGACATAGCATTGACCCAGCATACCTTTTCCCCATTTAATAAAACATAAAATCAAAGTCTGTAAAAGCATCATAGCCAGGCTCACTATCTGTTGGAAACATGTACACTATGTGTTGTTCTAATCAAGATGGATAAATTAAAGAGGCAAGGTTCAGACAAAATGGGCTGTGAAACCCACACATAATTCAAATACTTAAATGTCAGCACACTGTTTAATCTCTGATGCCAGTTTAACTCTTTAGAACACACATGCACTTCCCAAGAGTTATCAATGGTTGAATTTATTCATAATTATTTTTATTTCTTCATCTACCTCCTGATTATCCTCTATGTGGATGACTTTAGCAATCAACGAGTGATTAATAATAGACCATTATGAGAGGAGGAAGATAAAGGCAAGAAACTTAATCCTCAGACAGGATAATCAGTTTCTGTAAAACCAAGAATCAGCTGTCTATATAGTGATGCTATAGGGACACCTGAAGTGTGGGATATCCCAAAAAGCTTTGGAGCCCAGTAGATCCTGGTTTAAAACCCAGCTCAACTATCTTGAGCAAACTCTGATAGTTGCTTCAGAGTTCAGCTAATTTGCAAAATTAAGTAGAGTATCCTTGGGGACTTTGCCTAGGACCATGAATATGAAAAATCCCAGCTCAATATTCCTCACAGCAACATGAAAATAACTCAATAAACAGTATTTCTATTCCATTCCCTACTCTTAGTCATTCAGTCACTGTGCAAATGGATTTATGTCAAATTCTCTCCTCTTAAAACCAGTGCATCAGAAAGATAAACAGATGGCTAAGTGGTATCACAGCTTCACAATTTTGTTTTCAAAGCCTACTCACAGTATACTTTCTCAAGTGCCCTCTGTAAAGACCCTCAAACTGTTGCTGATCTAGAGCATGGCAACATGCTTCATGTGTCCTAAATCACTATTTACAGAAGGCATGTATGAAAAACTAGTGAAAATGGAAATAGTCTGACTCAATTTTGGATTCCCACCAGATCATCAGGGAAAGCCAACTGCTTTCAGCACAGGTCACACCTGCTTAATTGGCAGTGATAAGAACCTTTAGATGACCACAGAGGAATTAAATAGCTACAGATAAATGACCCAAAAAGAGTTAACGATGCTGTACCAGAGAGGAACAGAATGCAATCTAATACCATGATTGCAGCAGAATTGCAGGTTAATAAACTTGTATTTTGTAATTTAATGGGGCACACATAGTGCCAGACTGGAAGTGAATGATAGGCTATAAATGCACACTCTAGCATTTCATAAATAAATTATTACAACACTAATTGCAATTAAATTGCCTTTCCTTAATATGATCCTGTAATGATACAATACTTATTCAGGGCCTGGCTCTCCCGTAAATTGGTATCAGGCACAACTAACTTATCTAACAATGTCATGAATGTAGCTTCACACTTTTCTTTCATTAGGGTAGTATGCCAAGCATACTTAACTATATACAAAAGATTTTTTGTTTGTTTGTTTTTGATTTGTTTCATTTTTGTGTGTTTGCACATATATAAGAGAAGACTAGAACTATAAGGGGCTGGGTAAACCTGAGCCTCTTTTGCTCTGTGAGAAACATGATGAGTTCTCACTTGGCACCATCTAAGATGGTGGTTATTGCTAAGGCTTTAGGAAAACTTTTATATCCTCCAATTTCAACTTTCATCTCTTCTTTGTTATTAGGTAGATGCCTTCCTGGTCAGAATGTGAGCTTGACTCTGGTTTTGTGTAAACTTTCTCCAGGCTTATGTAGGAGGCAGGTGTCCTTCCTTTGGGCTCTCAGACTTCTCTGTATGCAGCTTCCTCCTAGAGTTTTTCTTACCATATTCATTCATGCGCCTGTTTATGTGGATTCCCGAGACCAGGACCATGATCCTCTTGGCATTCCTAATATCTGAAAAATAGCATGTGCTCTAGAAATAATGGGTAGCCAAAAAAAAAAAAAGGAAAGAAAGGACTACGTCAAATTTGGGGCTTACGTCAACCACTAAAATCTAATGTGTATTTATTCACTTAACCAACAAATATTTAGTGCCTTTTTTATACAGGGTAATCTCCAAGACTAAAAACCAAATATTTAGGATACATTTTCTCCTTTCAAAACATGAAGAATCATTTGGCTTAAAAAGGAATATAATATTAAAATCAACCAACAAACAGAAACACTATGTTCTAGATGCAACATTAAATTAAATATTAAGATGTTATTCCTTATGCTATGCTGTGTTAAGACACTTCAGTTGTGTCCGACTCTGTGTATGGACTGTAGCCCACAAGGCTTCTCTATCTGTGGTGTTCTCCAGACCAGAAAAGTGGAGTGAGCTGCCAGTTCCTACTCCAGGGGATCTTCCCGAAACCAGGGGTCAAATTCACATCTCTTATGTCTCCTACATTGGCAGGCAGGTTCCTTACCACTAGTGCCACCCGGGAAGCCCATGTTACTCCTTATCAGAGCTCTAAGGTATAATGCACTATTATCTCACCTTCCTGATGAGGACACTGAGGCCCAGATTAGGAAATCTTATTACCATCTCTTTGTAGGCAAGTTATAGATCACATTTAAATCTAAACCAAATGGCTCCAGAGTCTGTACTTAGAACAGTCACCCTATGTGACTGTTAACAAATAAATGCTATGGATTCAAACAAACTGATGTCACTGATAATCAAGAATTAGACCAGAGAAAGTCTGAGAGGAGAGAGAGAGATGGTGAACTAAGTCTTTAAAGTTGGGAAGACTTACATGGGCAAAGAGGAGCCACTAAGGAGAGCAGAGAAAAGTTACCAGGAATGTGTGAGCTGGAGGAGGAGCCTCAGGTAAAGTGCAGTGAGGCTGAAAAGAAAAGCTTGTCCAGCTTTGACTGCCAAGTGAAAAATATTCAGAGGTCTTGCCACACAAGCATCTGATAAAGATTCTCTCCCTGACTAAACTTGAGTCAGGCTACTCTGAGCCTTCTTCTCAACCAGGCCTCAACCTTGGACTACAAAGATTTCAACAAACACTAACAGAGTTTCTAACAACTCATGGTGTGTTCTGAGGATGACCCTAGCCCCCTGTAAAGTTGATGCCTGAGAAAACTCAAGACTGCCAAAGGAATGTACTGTTTCTTCCACCAGGCTCCTGTCTCTTAATGTCTGTGGGAAGATAGAGTCTAACTGTGATAAGTGCTATTAAGCAAACCTACATGGGCTTCACATGGCCCGAACCCCCTTCCCACTTTTTGTACTTTTTCACTTTCCTATCTCTGCTCAAGCCCCTACAACTTCCCCTCCCCAATCCCACAACTTCCCCTCCCCACTCCCAAGTTCTCCCTCTAAAATGCCCAATCACCTGTGCACCCAACAGTTTGTAGTTCAGCCCTTCCCCCGACTGTCAGCAGTTACTGAATCAAATCTGTTTTCACTGCTTTTACTAATGACTGGCTGCATTTATCTTTGACAAATCCCAGAGAGATGGTGCTGCTCCCCACATCTGGCTATGCCTTAGCTCCACAGGATGATATTGCTACTTCAAGAAAGCCACATCTGCAGAGAGACAAAGGACTGAGGCTGTACCCTCTTCCTCTGAAGAATCCAACAACCCCACAGCTGGCTCATAGGCAAGCTTGTGTTAAGCAGAGAAAGGCACTCTTTCCAGATGAGTACACAGCTCATTGAACAGATGATATCTGTTACTAAAGAAGGTTCTTGGGCAGTTAAAGCCTCAGCTATTCAGCTTGGCTGATGGGACAAAGGCTGGACTTCAGGCACTCATCTGTTCACCACGCCTTCATGGGCTCAGTATGCTGTGAACTATATATAGCAGACTGGATCACAGTGCTGACTTTTTTATTCTTTTTTATGTCCTCTAATTTTCAAATATTTAGTTACAAAGATAGTGTATATATATACTATACTATACACATATTCAAAGCTGGTGATAAAAACTCTTACACTGTGTTTGGGAAAATAAGTAATAATTAAAGAATTTAATTAAATTAATTTAATTAATTAAAAATTAATTTAATTAAATAATTAAAGAAAATAATTAATAAATAAAGTAATGTTTAGTAAAACAAGTATTACTATACAATAATCCTTAACTCAGGAATTCTGTTTATGGAAATATATTCTCAGGAATTTTTTAAATCAACTTGAGAATGTTATACACAAAGATGTTCACCATAATATTGTATTTAGTTATATTACATAAATTTAAGTTACTTAGATATTTATTCATAGTAAATATTTATTAATATACTTATATTAAAATTATATTTATATTTTATATATAAATTTATATTTATATTTATATATTTATATATATATTTATATATATAATGATATTTAAGTATTTACTATATACTTTCATATTTATTATATACTTAAATTCTTATTAATTTAGGTATTTATTTATACTAAAATACTGGAAACAATATATAATTAATTTTTGTATTTGTATAGGGAATAATACAGCAGCTATTAAATTAGTTACATTTTGTGTTTGCAATTTCATGGGAGAGGTGTTTACATAATACTAGCATTATAAAAGGTAGTAAATCACAAATAGATTTATGATAGCCAGCCATGTTTATTCCAAGTGAATTTTAAAAGTAACAAAAATTAAAGTAGGTTGATTTATGGTGGTACTATTTTTTTAAAAATCATCCTTATACTTCTGTGTGTCCAGAATTTTCTACAATGGCATGAATTTCTATTACTTAAAAGAAAATATCCCAATGACATTCACTTAAGCATATGCACTTACCAAAAACAAACAAAACAACATCTGGCATTGTGCTAGAATGTAGACTGTAGACAGCAAAAGTATATGACTCATGCTCTGAAAAAAATCTTAATTTTGTGAAAAGAATTAGAAATAATTATGCACTTAAAGTGAAAGGAAATTATTTTTTTTTAAAAAGATCCAAGTAACAAAATATGATGAGTGACTAGAAGAAACAATTGTTTGGCTGGCAACATGGAAGAGGAAAGCTCCATGGGAGTGGTACTTCTTCTTCTGGGCCTTAGAAGGCCCTTCTCCTTTTCCACAATGCCACCTCTCTGTATGCAGGTAGCCGAGTAGGTAGTTTTCCTGAGTGGCTGGTGGGTAAGGCCCACAGTCCTGTCCTTTGACATGAATAAATTAAGAGCCAATGATTCACACTGTTGTATGACAGAAGCCAACACAATATTGTAACACAATTATCTGTCAATTAAAAATAAATTATTAAAAAGGCTTAAAGAAAGAGCCAATGAAGATAGAGAATATGATCCTACTTGAAGAATAATTGAGCTTGTGCATGCTGCAAAATAAGTAAAAAGATAAATGAATCTGGACAATTGAAAGAGATAAAGAAAAGGTTAGGAGACTTGATGAAGGGAAAATTCACACAGGAAAAGAGTAGTTATCAATTTCTTGAAAAATAAGAGCATTATTCCAGATTACTCTATGTCACTGTGAAACAACAACAAAAATAAAAAGTGATTAGAAAACTCAACAGTTGTCACGCCAATCATATGGAATAGGTTAGAGAGAGACAGATTGGAGGAAACACAGAGATGTCTCTTAACTGTTATGTTCTCAAGAAATGAAGGGTTCACTTCAGTTCAGTTCAGTTGCTCAGTCATGTCTGACTCTCTGTGACCCATGGACTGCAGCACACCAGGCCTCCCTGTCCATCACCAACTCCTGCAGCTTATTCAAATTCATGTCCATTGAGTCGGTGATGCCATCCAACCATCTCATCCTCTGTTGTCCCCTTCTCCCACCTTCAATCTTGCCCAGCATCAAGGTCTTTTCAAATGAGTCAGTTTTTCACATCGGGTGGCCAAAATTGGAGCAAAATTCAGCATCAGTCCTTCCAGTGAATATTCAGGACTGATTTCCTTTAGGATGAACTGGTTGGATCTCCTTGCAGTCCAAGGGATTCTCAAGAGTCTTCTCCAACACCACCACCACTCCAACACCACCACATTCAAAAGATTCAATTCTTCGGTGCTCAGCTTTCTTTATAGCCCAACTCTCACATCCACACATGACTACTGGAAAACTCATAGCTTTGACTAGATGGACCTTTGTTGACAAAGTAATGTCTCTGCTTTTTAATATGCTGTCTAGGTTGGTCATAACTTTCCTTTTTAGGAGCAAGTGTCTTTTAATTTCATGGCTGCAGTCACCATCTGCAATGATTTTGGAGTTTGTCACTATTTCCATTGTTTCCCCATCTATTTGCCATGAAGTGATGGGACTGGATGCCATGATCTTCCTTGTCTGAATGTTGAGTTTTAAGCCACCTTTTTCACTCTCCTCTTTAGTTCTTCTTTGCTTTCTGCCATAAAGGTGGTGTCATCTGCGTATCTGAGGTTATTGATATTTCTCCCGGCAATCTTGATTCCAGCTTGTACTTCATCCAGCCCAGCGTTTCTCATGATGATGTACTCTTCATATAAGTTAAATAAGCAGGGTGACAATATACAGCCTTGATGTACTGCTTTCTGTATTTGGAACCAGTCTGTCGTTCCATGTCCAGCTCTAACTGTTGCTTCCTAAACTGCATACTGATTTCTCAAGAGGCAGGTCAGGTGGTCTGGTATTCCCATCTCTTTAAGGATTTTCCACAGTTTGTTGTGATCCATGCAGTCAAAGGCTTTGGCATAGTTAGTAAATCAGAAGTAGATGTTTTTCTGGAACTCTCTTGCTTTTTCAATGATCCAACGGATGTTGGCAATTTATTCTCTGATTCCTCTGCCTTTTCTAAATCCAGCTTGAACATCGTGATTCATGTACTGTTGAAGACTGGCTTGGGGAAATTTGAACATTACTTTACTAGCTTGTGAGATGAGTGCAATTGTGCAGTAGTTTGAGCATTCTTTGGCATTGTCTTTCTTTGGGATTGGAATGAAAACTGACCTTTTCCAGTCCTGTGGCCACTGCTGAGTTTTCCAAATTTGCTGGCATATTGAGTGTAACACTTTCACAGCATCATATTTTAGGCATTGAAACAGCTCAACTGGAATTCTATCACCTCCACTAGCTTTGTTCATAGAGATGCTTCCTAAGGCCCACTTGACTTCACATTCCAGGATGTCTGGCTCGAGGTGAGTGATCATACCATTGAGATTATCTGGGTCATGAAGATCTTTTTTGTATAGTTCTTCTGTGTATTCTTGCCACCTCTTCTTAATATCTTCTGCTTCTGTTAGGTCCATTCCATTTCTGTCCTTTATTGATATAAAGGACATATATACCATATATGATATACATATACATCATATACATACATCATATACATACATATGTATATACATTTGTATATCATATGTGAAATATATATATATATGTATACATATAGCTATGATAAATCTGCATCTGAAATATTTCTAATCAACTTCATCTTGAGGATCTATTATAGTCAGATTATCTGTTAGAGGTCATTCTTTTAGCACTGACACCACATCCTACTGCCAACCATCATTCCTTAAACTATTATTCTGTTTACATTCTAATATGGCTTATGGGGAAATTTTATTGCTCTTACTTAGTCTTAAGCAATATTAATGAGCATGTTCAGTGTACCAAATCCATAACCACTTCTTGTTACAGGTTGAGTTGTATCTCCCAGACAAGATACATTGAAGACCTAATCACAGTATCTCAATATGAGCTAATTTGGAAATGTATTTTTACAGATTTTATCATATTAAGATGAAGCCATGAAACTAAGTCCTACTTTAATATGACTTTGCTCTTATAAGAAGAAGGTTGGATAGATAAACACAGAGGGAAGAGGATGCAGAGACATGGAAAACACCATGAGAAGATGGAAGCAGAAGTTAGAATAATGCATTTATAAGCCAAAGAACACCAAGGATTGCCACCTATCATCAGAAGCTAGAGGAGGGGTACAAAACAAATTCATCCTTAAAGGAATATCTGCCACTTCTTTAATGCATAACCTTACACATTAATTTTTTCAGAGGATGAAAGGAGGTGGGTTCCAGAAAGGAGCCACAGGCTTTGGGGTTTGCCCAGTTTCCCCTCTGCAGACATTTCACAGGTTTTCTTGGTTTGAATACTTATGAAGTCAATGTCCAGCTGCTTTGACTAATGGAAGCCAGGATGGACCACAATACTTAGTGCTTGGGAGTACATCTCCTTGTGTTGGTGCAATCCCCCAGCCCCAAAGCACTTCCTGTCCATAGGAAATTAGTTTGCCCCCAAATGAAAGGTGAAATCTACAGCTATTTCAGGCACTAGATATTTAACTAAGTTAGGGTGGTGGATGATGGAGATATACTCAGTTCTCATCAATTATGAATGACTTCCTTTTTAAAGCAAACAAGATAGGCCCTCCATATCCAGAGACTGGCAAGTCAGGCTCCTGCATTTGCAGCTACAGGGATTCTGAGTTAGCAATCAGCTCTGGCCTTGATTCATGTTCTAATCTAATTCAATTAGCAATTCATTGTGCTCAGCCTGACTGACTGAAGAAGGCAACTCTCTACAAGGCAGAGACTGGCCTTCTGGTCCATTTGATCTCAGCATCCTGGGAGAAATTGAAGTTTGGCATGGTCACAGAGAGGATGGTTAAACACAGGGCCTAACTGTGTATCCTGGATGAACAAATATTTTAATTATTTTAGGTAAACATAGCTGTTGTTGTTTAGTCATTAAGTCATATCTGACAATTTGCAACCCCATGGACTGTAGACCATCAAGTTCCTCTGTCCATGAGATTTCCCTGGCAAGAAAGAATACTAGAGTGGGTTGCAATTTCCTTCTCCAGGGGATCTTCCCTACCCAGGGATCAAACTCATGTCTCCTGCACTGACAGGCAGATTCTTTACCCATGAGCCCAGGTTAATATTACCATTGTAATAATATCAGTGATGGCATGGCAATAGCTACAATTTGAAAAACCTTACTGTCCCAGGACCTTGGATGAGTTATTCGATACTCATTACAACTTTGTAAAGTGTAAATAAATTATAACCATGTCTATGTTTCTTGCTCTGTGGTGGTAAAGAACCTAAGTTTTAGAATGGTAAAGTGATTTTCGAAGGCCAAATGCCCATTTACTGTTGGTGCTAGAATTTAAAACCAATCTGTCAGTTTCAAAAGCTCATTGTCTTAACCTACCGTGATCTGTCTCACCAGTGCGCATTCTAATGCCCCAGGTTAATGGGAGTACAGGGGAACCTGTATCAGATAATCTGAGTTCCTTTTAGAGAGACACAGATAAAATCAGCAGCTGTTTAGTGGTAAGATTTGGGATCTATGGTCTCTTTGAAGGCTTTTGTTGAAATTCAAATTGTTGTGTGTCAGGGGGGATATAGAGTAGTGTGAGAAATGATTGAACCACCACCAGATTTAAAACAGTATTTTCAGGTATTGTGTAAGACCCTGAAAAATAAGGCAAACCAGCATATAGAAAAAGTAGGTCCAGATTTCATGCATGGTATTTAATAAGGTGCCAAAGAAAAATAGGTTTGTTTTGTTTCCATGTGGTGGTGGAGGGCCAAAGAAGAGGGAGCTCCGTGAGAAAAAGACCTGTCTTAGTGGACTAAAAAAATATGCTTTCCATAAGTCTGTTGTTCTCACTGATCAGGTATGGAATAAACAATTATGTAAATAGTATGATCAATTTAGCACTGAATGGGAACAGAGTGAGCCTTATCAATCCTTTTTGTAGCTCAAGAAGAAACTGGCTCAAGATGTTATTTCCCTTGGGGCTCAGGGGAAAATTAAGAAAAAAAGGAGGGGCCCTAAGGGTAACAAGCTACAGAAAGCTGAGGACTGGCTCCCTCTCTGGGTTGCTTCCAGAATATAGGCAAATCTCATGACTTGGAATAAAAGGAACTCCTGAATGTGTGCGTGCATGCATGTGCAAAAAGGTGAATGTGTAGTTAATCCTAATGGCCTCCTCCTAGACACAGGTCTTTACTATTGGGACAGACCTAGAGTTTGACATTTACATCTGGCCCCAAATCATTCTTATTTTCCTCGTACAGATGAAACAGCATGATCTGAACATTCTTTTTTCAACTCACTTGGTTGGGAGGGAGCACGGGGTGACCAGAGAGAATAAACGATGCTCTCGTTTCATTTGACCACTAATGATAAAGCGCTGTTTCAACAGTCTTCCTTTAACAGAGACAACAAACTAGGCTTTGTGGGTGGAAATGGAAGATGCAGGTTTTTAAACTACCCAGTGATCTCTGCAGGTGGACTGAGGACGGGCAAAATACAGAGATGTCAGTGGGGAGGAATCTCCTTTTTTGATAATCAAATCACTGTAAGTGATGCAAATTACCAGAACAAACCAGGGGCCATATAATTACATTTTCTGCTTCTAAGAGTGGCAGTGCCTTCAGAATACACCTGTTATGGAGTTTCCCATCATTGCCAGTTGATCAGAAACACAAAAGTGTAAATCTTTTATCTTTGGAAGGCCAGTCTTAAAATGAGAAGAAACAATAGAGCTGCAGTTTGTCTCTGATGCGGGTTGAAGGCTGAACTCAATCATGGGCCTGGCTAGGCTTCAAGTATTTGAGAGCTTAACTCATGTTTAACGAGGCTATCCAAGATTCATGTGCTATGGTGCTTGCACATAAGAAACTTATACTCAGGAAGAGGGGCTAAGTCTCAGACGTTTATAATAACTGAAGAAACACACAGGGTGGTGTGTCAGGAAATACAATCAGTGTTAGCTGATAAGAGTCTGTTCTTTGCCACTAACAACTATATTATGGTGCATACTGTATAGGATCCAGTCAGAAGTAGGTTTGCATTCATGCAGGCTATTTATTAACTGTGCTTCTGTGTATAAGTTACTTAACACTGTGAAGGTTCATTTCATCGTGTGTAAAAAAATATAAGGATGATTAGTTGATATTTAGAACTTTTATGAGGATGACTTTAGCTAATGCAGGAAATTTTACATTATCGTTTTGGATGATGTCCAAGTTTAATTCAACATTACAACTTAGATACACATGACTAAACTATAAATAATATAGATTTTCATTAGAGATTATTTCAAAACTCCACATAAAATTGCTAAGTTAGGAAAATGAAAGGAAAAAAGAAAGTATGTTAAAAGTTTTCTGGTTATGAAGTAAAAAACTCGATTCAATCCAGAGTGTTGTCAATAGAACCAATTATATCTCAATGGGAGATTACTCTTAGGGCTCCTTTTTTAATGTGATGCCTGAGAATATGTCACCCTAAATACTGAGCTGGAAGCAGATCGACATGGAATTGTAATCCATCCTTGTCTTCCATGATCGACTAACAAACAAGGAACAGGTGATGTAAATATCTATATTGCAGAGTACATAATTCAAAATGGTGTTAAAAAGCCTTGCCTAATTTCATGTACACGGAGAGTAAAGTTCGCTGACAAATTTATGTGATTCAACCTGTGAAACACTCCTCTGTTGAGATTTTTTCACTCGTTTCCCTTAGAACACAGTTAATCTTGAGGCTTGTCAGATGCTTTCCCCAGCTCCTAATGGACACTAAATCTGTCAGGGAGAAACGCACTAAATTTGACTCAATGTTCAAACTAGCAGTCTGAGGTTCTGACTTGCAGTTGCCACTGAAGGTGGCATTTTATGCTGGAAGTCCTCATGGTTGAATAATCCCCAGGACCCCCAATTAAAAAGTGGCTGAGATGACATTTGCAATTCCTGCGCCTATTTAAAAACTCATCCTCTAAAACAGCCAAGTGATACAAAATACAGGGCACGTGGACAGAGACATATGCACACCGTATTCCTCTCTCACCTCACCTTCGTGTGAGAGTGAAATAAAGGAACTTATCATCACGTGACTGTACATCTCCAGGACAAGGGGGATGCTCATTATGATAGCTACAAAGAGTCTCTTGAGAAATTAATGAAAATTGGTTTAAAAATTATCATCCAATAAACAAGTTAAAGATATGTTTGTTCTCACAGTTTGAAGCTTCTATCTAGGGGATTGAAGAACACCAACAAACTTCTCAAGTTGAGGACAGTTTTCCTCTAATACCCTCTATTGTCTGGTTAAGGTCATAAAAATTCCTTGAACAATAATATTTTACATTATCAATGTTTTGCTTTTTATCCATCCTATGCCCCAAACAGTGGCTAGACAGCAAACCCTGATCAAAGAAAAAAAGGTTTTGCTTTTTGTGAAATACATTTGATTAAGAGTTCCTAGCACTTACTAAGTGGATGTTCTATAAAAGAGACCACCCTCTATCAAAATAAAGGCCACCTTATTTCCCTTGTGCCTGAGATGTCCCTACTGAGAATAATAGAAAAGAAGGTTCTAATTATGTCCAAGAACTGGACCTGAAGATTATCTGAGTCACTGATAGAAACGTCATTTTCAGCAGGAATCAATACTCAAGAAACAGTTTAACCCTTTGTTTAATAAATCAGTTACACTCCCACCCCCAAAAGGAAGGAAATACTATAGCCTTAGCAAATCCAGGGGGAATCCTAGCTAACTTTCTACAAACCTGTGTGTATGTAGAATAAGTGATACTTGTAGCTGACTATCATCATTCTTTTTTTTTTTTTATCATCACTCTTTAGATTCTCCTCCATTAGGGTGTTCAATCTGCCTGTGTGGAAATTAATAAAGAAAAAACTCACTAAAAACAGTCAGGAGGCCTGAAGTGGGAGCTCTCATGCACAGACCACTGGACATCAACAAAGAACCCCAAAGGAAGAGATGCACCTGTATTTCTGATTGGAAGTGACATGACTTCACTATCACCAGTAGGAGGAAGGAAGGTTTTTTTCTTGGCTGGAAATTGCTCAGACAAGGAGAGATTTTCACATTCCGCCAACAAAAAGTCACTATCCTTCAAATTCCCAGTTTACTCCAGTAGACTTTGCTTATAACAGCCTCTTTCAATTTTCCCTTTTTACTCTACGAAGGAGCTTCCCCTTCTTTGCTTCACTAGACTTGCATGTGGTTCACCACAGTTGCATGTCCTGAACTGCACTCTTTTGCTGCTCCTGAAGAAACCCATTCTGCTGACTATTTTAGTTTTTAGGTTAAAAAATAGGTGGAGTAGATCATGTTGCCCTATTTACCAGCTCTATCATACAGGGCAACCTAGTTAGCCTCTCTGAGCTACAGTGATTTTGTGTATTTCTTTTTTTTGTTTGTTTTTTAAGTGAAATGAGGATAAACATATTAGCTTTATAAGGTTGAGGTGAGGACTAAAAGTTGGCATACTAAATGCATAAAAAGGATCAATGGTCATACTTCAACTTAAAATATTGTGGAGGAGTAATTTTATGTGTCAAGTTTACTGGGCAACAAGGCACCAAAATATCTGGTTAAATATTATTTCTAGGGTGTGTCTGTGAGGGTTTTCTGGAATGAGATTAGCATCTGAATTCACACACTGAATAAAACAGATTGTTCTTCCTAACCTGGGTGGGCCTCCATCAATCTACTGAAGGACTGAATAGAAAATAAGATTTGAATAAGATTTTTTTTTTGTCTCTACATAGGTACACTTAAGGTGAAACATCAGTCTTCTCCTGCCCTTGAAATCAAATGGACACCATAGATTCTCCTGGATCTGAACTTTTCAGCCTCTATAATCATGTGAACCAACTTCATATAATAAATCTATTATATATAAGTATACATGTATATATACATATATATATATATTTTTTTTTCTATTGGTTTTGTTTATCTGGGAAACTAATACAAATATCACTGGAAATGTGTTTCTTTAAGGTAAAAATTTCCTCTCACTTCACAGTCTTACTTTTAAATTCAATTATCCCTGAGGATGTGCTATAATAAATTATCAATTGTTCATTATAAATCATTTTAATAGACTGCTAGATGAATGTTCAAGGGCAGGGAGATGACTGGTAAGAACAGTTACTCTATTTTACAATAAACAAATTTACAAATCCAAACAACACTCTGGAGTGTCCTATGACAAATTGCTAAATGTTGCAGAATTTCCCAAGTCACAAAATTTTCCTGTTCCTTAAGGTGAAAAAAGTCCATGTGATGACTGCTACTTTATTATCATAAATTTATGTTAAAATAAAGACATCACTTTCACAATATTGCAAATCAAATATGCTTCAATAAAATATATATCTAAAGCTTATAGTACTAGCAGGAAAAATAACTCAACATTATAAATTGAACAAAAAAAATAAATCTCAAAAACTGGTACACTAGTCATTTCCCTCTGGAAGGAAAAAGATAGAAAAAGAAAAGTAAATGGACAAACCAGACAATTGTCTCTTAGCTTTGTTTATCAAGGCAATTTGAGTGTGCTGAGGTTTCCCAAATAGCTCATTAAAAAACACAGTAAGAACAAATAAACAAAATAATCTATTAATTATAACATTTTCCCATACTGGCATTTCCAAATATTTTATTTGAATGCAAAGAGCATATTGCTAGAAGTACATGCTATGAATACATTGCTTGGTTTTGGGTACCAGACTGAGCACTGCCTATGGTATAAATCATCTTTTACTCTTTAAACCTCAATTTCCTCATCTATGATATGTGAATAAAAATTATAGTAAGAACCACATAGATTTATATGACAAGTATATGATAAAATGCAATTATCCAAAATTTTATATGTATGGCATCAATCAATAAATGGTAAAGCAATAAATAGACAGTAATACAATTTAATCCCTCAAAAGGTATGTTGGAAAAAAAAAAAAAGGTATGTTGGACACAGCTTCACAGTGGAGAGTGGTTAAAAAACCAGCATTCAGAGCAACCAGATTCTATTTTACCATCATTATTCCGAATTAGTTAACCTGCAGCTAAGATTTAGCAAAATTGCTCAGATACTTTAAAAAAAAAATGATTAAGCTTTTTCAGAAGTGCTGAAAGGCTATGAAAATAGAGCCAAGGGAAAAGGAATACAGCCAGAAACAAAGGCCTCTCAGGGGAGAAACTGCCCAAATAGAAGTCCCTCAATCAGCCAAAGAATAATTAGGGGAGAATTTAACTCCCCAGTAACAGAAGACAGGGATTCCAGCACTCCTAAACACAAAGAGACTTCTAGATCATTCCACCTGTCTCCCCAGCAGGAGAGGCAAGTGCTTCATGAATATACAAAACACCAGACCCCACAGACAGGCAACTGTAGATTTTAATGAGCACTCATTTTGCTCATACAAGCAAAAACATATCTAGGACAAACGAAGTGCATACAGTGTTACCTGGGATTAAAATTTAGGCTCAAATAAATTCTCAGAACTCCCAAAATATGAAAAACACACTAAAGATGCTAAATGCTTCTAACCTTTACAACTGTCATCTTGCAGAAGCCCTTTCTTAGCTATTTCATGTTTTCTTCTGACAATATAAATAATTCAATTTACACAGTAGTGGAGAATTCCTAGATCCAAATTAGAACCAAAGGAAACGAATCAGAATTAAAGGTAAGGGGGATTATTTTTCTCTATATTTTTAAGTAGATAATCTCCAAACATGACCTATTCAGGAACTATACATTCCAATACCTATGTCATAGTATAATTCCCTTCACTTGAAAGTTGGCCAGCCCTGTATCTTTTGTACAATACTACATGGCAAAAGAGGTACCCTGTGACTTTCAAGGCAAGTATTTTCAGCTGATGTCTTGGTTTTCTGAAATGCTTCTTCTCTAGCCTGTAGGAAAGAAGTATGGATACCTTGAGATCACCATACTTTGAGGAAGCCCAAGCTAATCACTCAGAGATGCTGTGCATAAAGTGAAATGGGTAAACAGAAGGCAACTGTTTTACCCACTCCAAATGAGGCACCAGATAGGTAAGTGAACAAACTGTCTTGATCTTCATATCCTAAAGTCTTTAGATAAATGTACCAGCTACTGCTGGAATTGACACCCTGATATGAACTCCACTGCTGATCCCAGTCAACTCATAGTTGATAAATTACAATATCTTCCTAAGTTTCCTACTTAGTAAACTGAAGATAACGATAGTACCTACTCACACAGTTATTTGGAAGAGAAGTTATTACTAATAATAAATACTACCTTCAAAGGAAAGAAGAAACACAGAAAGAAAGGCAAAATAAAAGATATGAAAGACTCTGAAACCATTTCTTTGCTTAGAATTCATAAAACAAGCCAAGTTAGAATACATTCTTCTTATGGTTGATAATATTTACTAAAGGAGCTATTTGGTATTCTCTCAACTTAATTGAAAACATCAAGAAAAATGTAAATATGAAGAAAATGCCAACAACCTCCTTCCAGGAACCTGTATACCAGAGAGCATCAAGTGGAGAGACTGTCCTTGTTTTGAAATTGCGTGAGTATGTATGCATATGTGTTTGTGTATGCATTTTTAAAGAAAATGGATTTTCCCAGAGAGTAAGAAATACAGAGGATTTTGGAGAGCTTGAAGCGAAATACTTTTGTCTGTGCAGGATGATTAAAAATATAACTATTCAAGTTTTCTTAAGGAAAGGTTCAATCACAGCAACATAGAATTATGAAATTTAAGTGACTATCATAAGCCAGTATGCAACTGTGCATTTCCTTAGATCTGTAAGGGACAACACTTCACCACCCAGCCTTTGTCTGTTATTATCACTTCTCATTGGCTATTGGCACTTTTATAGGTAATTTCTCTCACTATTGTGTGCTTAAATTGTAGCATAATGGAAAAGTCACTAGTTTTAAAGACAGCTCTTCTCACTGTTTGGGGTCTAAGATGTAATATATGGAATGACACTTTGTCACCCATTAATTTAAAGCAACGGATAATAATCTTGCTTAAATTTAATAGAACACAGCAGCTACCTGCTTCAGAACACATAAGGCAATTGTGTACTTTATTGTGTTTATTAGGATATTTTTGAAAATAAAACATGATCCTGTGAATAATTTCTCCAGAAGAGAAGTTCTAGTGATTTAGACTGCTCTCTGCAGAAAGGGTCTTCAGGCCATCTTAAGGATAAGCTATTCAGCAGAAGCAGGGAGTGAATTTGGTTGGCACTTCACTTGATATACATCCATATAAAAAGGAAGCAAGCATGTCCTTTCCATTGGTTGAACATGTTGTGTCATCTAAAAAAGAGAATACAGGGACTTCCCTGGTAGTCCAGTGATTAGGAATCTGCATAAATGTATTAAACTCACATGATAGAGAAAAAAAATTAAAGTAAAGCAAAATGTTCTTTCGTCACAAGAGTGATGAGCTCCAATTTCCAAAATCACCAATTCTCTACAATATGACACCAGTCTGACATCAAGATAACTTAGATGAAAGAGAATGTAGGTCTTTAATGGTAACAAGGTAGACAGTAAGGTGGTTAGACTAGAGAAACACCAAACATAGTCCCTATCCCCCAAATATTACCCTTATGATGCTACTGTGGGGTCTGCAATTTCTAATTTCAGCTGCTGATTTGCAGAATAGTCAATGCTAAAATTCACTAGTGTTCCTTGTAAAGATTAGTTTCCTGCGGTGAAAGATAACTTGGCAAAGCGTCAGAAGACCTAGGCACCAACCCAAGACCTGCAATGACATTACAATATATCATAAGCTTTTTGAGACTCCATGCTTTGCTCTCCTTAGAAATTTGGTATAAAGATAAATGAGAAGTAATGCATGGAGAAAACAAACAAACAAAACCACTTGAATCAGTAAATACAAGATATGGTTAGAATAGTGCCCAAAGTTATCATAGTATATTTTGGACCTTGGCCCAAATAAGTATTAATACACAGAAGTAAATTGGTCATATTTCTTTGACTTTGGCCAAGTTACTTAATCTCCCTGAGACTTAATTTTTGTATCTTTAAAGAGTAGACAATAATAGAACTTATCTTTAGTATTACTGTTAGAATTATGAGACAGTCTATAGAATGGAGCATCCCTTTCAGCTTACCAAAATCAATCAATAAATATCAGGAAAATAAAAGACAACAAGTTTTCAAGAGGAGAAGAGGTCTGAGGCAGTGCAGGGTTGGGTTATTTCCTGAACATGGCAGACCTAAAGGGACTTTGGTAAAGGGGAGCTGCCCTAATGTCAGACATTTTTTTAATTACACAAGGGTTTAATGTCCCGCTAAGCATTGTGTGAGATTTACAATATCAGAGTAGCATGTGATTGATAATACGGATTTTGGATGATCTGCCATGAACATTCTGTGTGATTACAGTAAGTCACTTAACCTTCTGAACCTGTTTCTTCTGTCAGAAGGAGAGAAAGATGGTATTTATAATGTTTCCCACAATGACTATTACCAGGTGTAATTACTTATTAATGCTGTTCTTATTACCACATCTATTGATAATTTCTTGCCCTCATGGAGTTCATATTACAAATGGATGGACAGATGAGGAGGAATGCTAATATACATGAAATGATGGGCCTAGAAGATAGAAAATAATCAAATTCCAAAATCACTTACTTATTCCTTCAATCAGTATTTATCAAACATGTACTTTATATTAGATAGTGTGCTAGAAGCTGGGGATGGTGTGATAAATTATCTACCCTGTCTGTCTTACATTCAAGTGGTACCTATGACTCAATAATCCTTATCATGGCTGTAACCTTGTGATTTTTCATACCAACACACACACACACACACGAGACAACTTCATAAATGATGCTTACTATGTTTTCCTCTCCTAACTTGGTACCCTTGTGAAAGCACAGTGGAGAGAAAACCTCTGACACTACAGGCAAGGATACAGAGCTCAGAAGTGGTCTCTGATGATAGTCACTGAACTTACCCCAGTGTTCTATGGTCAAGGCCTCCTTGGGGCACATATTAAACTTCAGGGGAGCACTGAGCTTTGTTTGATAATAAAGGGAAAGAATTAGACAAATTGTCCAAAAGAAAATTACAAGGATTACTGATGTCAATGACTCCCGGTATGCATGGATGTAGATGCTCCTCAGTTTTTCTTCAGAGCTTTTATGAGAGCTGTGAATCAGAATCCAACCACATATACAATTCAAGTTCAGCTTAATACAGTTTTCTTGCTAGTGTTTCCTAGAGTTTATGTTTGACTATATAATATACTTACGTGGTTTGAAAATTAGACAAATATGTACAAAAAACTTTGAAACTATACAGAGAAATGATTCATTATCTCCCTTCTTTTCTCACTCACTTTCTAACTTCCTCTTTATGGATGCCTACTTTGATTAGTTCCTTAGATGTTTTCCTTCTAATTTTATCAAATGGAAGCAAATATAAATGATTGCTACATCTTTTAAATAAAGATTACATATTGGAAGAAAAGTTACGACCAACCTAGACAGCATATTAAAAAGCAGACTCATTACTTTGCCAGAAAGGTCCATCTAGTCAAATCTATGGTTTTTCCAGTAGTCATGTATGGATGTGAGAGTTAGACTATAAAGAAAACTGAGTCCCAGCTAATTGATGCTTTTGAATTATGGTGTTGGAGAAGACTCTTGAGAGTCCCTTGGACTGCAAGAAGATCCAACCAGTCCATCCTAAAGTCCATCCTGAATATTTATTGGAAGGACTGTTGCTGAAGCTGAAACTCCAATATTTGGCCACCTGATGTGAAGAGCTGACTCATTGGAAAAGACCCTGATGCTGGGAAAGATTGACAGTGGAAGGAGAAGGGGACGACAGAGGATGAGCTTGTTGGATGGCATCACCGACTCAATGGACATGAGTTTGAGTAAACTCCAGGAGTTGGTGAAGAACAGGGGGGCCTGGCATGCTGCAGTCCATGGGGTTGTAGAGTCACACGCAACTGAGCGACTGAACTGAACTGATGGTGCACATTATTCTGCACATATTTTTAGATACATATTTTTATAGGACTTTATATTATGTTCATGGAAACCTTCATTTATTTTATTATTTATTTGCTATTTAACTAGTCCTCTATTAATGAACACTAGGTTTATTTTAATTTAACCTGATAGGCATTATAGGTAATGCTACCATGAAACTCTCTGTATACATTTCATTTCACACACGGCATATAATCTAGAAGATGAATTCCCAGGAATGGAATTGTTAGTACAAAGTCAGCTGCATGCCTAATTTTGAAAAAAACAAAAATGAAAATCTGAAATAAAGTACTTTTTAGAAGTATCATCAGAGGTTGATCTGGGCTTAGTGCACTAGGTAACATGTGCTAACCCATTTTCAAGAGAAATAAAATAACTTTTTCTTTCTAATTTCTTTCCCCAAACTCAGGTATGGAGCTATATATATTATTTTTCTTTCCAGTTAGGGTCTCCTGATACCAGTTAAACTACCCAGAACATCACACTTCCGTGTGTCACTGAACTAAACTCGAGTCCACTTGCTGGACTCACAGCAAAGCCAGTCAACTGACAGGGTGTTGTGATGAGGGACAGTAGAGTGTTTATTAGCAGGGTGCCAAGCAGGGAGTTGGGGTCTTCTGAGCAGTAGTTGATGATTCTCCTTGCTTGGGCTTCCCTGGAGGCTCAGATGGTAAAGAATCTGCCTGCAATGTGGGAGACCTAGGTTCGACCCCTAGGTCAGGAAGACCCCTGGAGAAGGGAATGGCTACCCATTTCAGTATTCTTGCCTGGAGAATTCCATGGACAGAGGAGCCTGGCAGGCTACAGCCATGGAGTTGCAAAGAGTTGGACATGACTGAGTGACTGACACTTTCTCCTTTCTTGGCTCTCTCCAAATAAATACCAAACTCTTCTTCACCACAACTTGTTGTCAGAAGATTGACTTGGCTGCATGTCAGGTGAGCAGAGTTGAGTTGAGTTTGATAATACCTGTTTACATATCTCTGAACCATCTCCACCGGCCACTGTTTGAAATTCAAGTCATTTACTAATGACTATAATGGCTACTTCCATGGCTCCTCTGTACAACTTCATACTTTGTGCTCCTCTACACTTAGGATTGTGACCATCTGTCTCTGGTCATCTTCTCATAATATTTACCTCTATTTCAAAAATTTCAAAATTTGGAAAACTGCTTTTCCTTTAAGGTCCTACTCAAATGCCACCCCTTCTATGAAGTGTCGTTGAATTTGCTTTACTCTTTACTCCCATTTCCTACATAGAAGTTTATCAGTTCCACTCATGTGGTCCTTACTTCTGTTTTGCATGGTTTTACATCTATATGTTCTCTTTCCCTTCAGACCACAAGGTTTGTTGGAATAGAAGCCATGTCTGATCATTTTGACTCTTTCCATCAAACTAGCAAAAACTAGGTTTTCATGTAATTAGTGCTTATAAATGTTTGTGGTGTCTCTTGTTAGGTTCATAAAACTGTGATTTCCCTGCTCTTTGCTCCAAGGAACTGTGACAGTAGCTCTTTTCATGGTAATTTTCTGTGACTATCTGTTGGTTGCTAACTGGTTCATACTTTCTATAGCCTTCCGAAAAGTTCAGTCTCCTCCAAAGCAAGACAGTTCTGAGAAAATTTTTCCTTCTAGAAAGCATCTCACAGGAGAGCATAGTGAGATTCTCATAGTGGGTATTCTACTGTACAGTTTAGATAACAGATAAGGAGAACACTTTGTGTCACAAGTGTTGGAAAACTGAAGTTGCATTAGCTTTAGCAAAAATGGAAATGCAGCTGCTTCTATAAAAAGTACTTTCAGAAGTAAAATTCTGTAATAGCTTTAGGCATGATCCATAGACTCAAAGGATATTATCAAATTCTTGATTCAGTGTTTCTCTGGCTTCTTTCCTTTTTGTAACCTTACAGGATCTTCTTTGTGAATTCAGCAGAAAGAGCAGACTTCTCTTTCACAGTATCTCCAGAATTTGCCAACTTGGATGAAAAATAATTTTCAAACAATCACTATGGCCAGAAAGCTGAGAATATTCCTGAACCAAGTCACATTGACACATAAGTAGAGAGAGAATTTCTTGAAAAGAAAATCAAGCTACTTTTACCAGAAGTGGAGAGGGACATTGCACAGTCTAAGACAAGAAATCACTACAATTCATAAATGTATTTTTCTGGGAAGCAAGTCTATGGCTATAGCTTTCATCAGATTTTCATTGTAATCTAATTTTCTTTAAAATGGTTAAGAACCTATATAAGCCAGTGGTCCTGTAAAAACTCTTAAGATAGATGGAATAACGGGAACACTGGAGTTGAAATAAAATTTCTCAAATTCTTGTCCATAACAATTCATTGAAGGGTTTCAATGTCTACATATATTAAAATTGGGATATTAAAACTTCAAGTAGGCCAAGAAGCCTACTACACTCCTATTTTCAAAGATCTTTTGTAGTTTTTTTTTTTTTTAATTCAATACCAGCCTCACACAAGCTCTATAAGAGTAGAGATCATGCATTTCTTACTCAAGTACTTGGTCATTTCCTGGTGACATGCAGTAAGTTCTTAATAAATATTTCAAAAATTCATTATAATAGAGAATACATTATATGTATATAAACATGAATAAAATAAAATTAGAAATTTATTTTTTTTACTTAATATTGTTTTAATTGGAGGAAAATGTTGTGTTGGTGTCTGCCATACAACATCATGAGTAAGTTATAACTATAAACACACACATACACACACACACACACACACACACATATCCCTTCCCTCTTAAGCCTTCCTCCCAGTCCCCCCATCTGACCCCTCTAGATAATCACAGAGCACCAGGTGGGGCTCCCTATGTTTTGTATCAGCTTCCCACTAGCTATCTATTTAATACATGGCAGTGTATATATGTTAACTCTGCTTTCTTAATTAGTCCCATCCTCATCTCTGTGTCCACAAGTCCATTCTCTATTCCTTCCCTGCCAGCAGGTTCATCCATATTATTTTTCTAGATTCCATATATATGCTTTAATATACTATATTTATTTTTCTTTTTCTGACTTCTTCACTCTGTATAACAGACTCTAGGTTCATCCACCTCACTACAGCTGACTGAAATTGGTTCTTTTTTTATCGATGAGTAATATCACATTGTATATATGTACCAAACTTTTACCCATTCATCTGTCAATGGACATCTAGCTTGATTCCATGTCTTAGCTATTGTAAATAGTGCTGCAGTGGACACCGGGGTATATGTGGCTTTTTAAATTGTGGTTTTCTCAGGGTATATGCCCAGAGTGAGATTGCTCAGTCATATGGTATTAACTAAGAAAAAAATGTGCTAGCTATCAGACAATTGCACTCATCTCCCAAGCTAGTAAGGTCATGATTAAAATCTTGCATGCTCAGCTTCAGCATTACGTGAACCAACAACTTCCAGATGTCCAAGCTGGATTTAGAAAAGGAAAAGGAACCAGAGATCAAATTGCCAACATTCACTGGATCACAGAGAAAGCTAGGGAATTCCAGAAAACATCTACCTCTGTTTCATCAGTTACACCAAAGGCTTTGACTGTATGGATCATAATAAACTGTGGAAAGCTCTTAAAGAGATGGGAATACCAGACCGTCTTACCTGTCTCCTGAGAAACTTGTATGTGGGTCAAGAAGCATTAGTTAGAACCCTATCTGGAACAAATGATTGGTTCAAGATTGAGAAAGGAGTATGACAGGGCTGTCTGCTGTCACCCTGTTTGTTTCATCTATACTCTGAGCACATCATGAGAAAAGCCGGGCCGGATGAGTTACAAGCTGGAATCAAGATAGGCAGGAGAAACATCAACAACCTCAGATATGTGGATGATACCACTCTAATGGCAGAGAATGAAGAGTAACTAAAGAGCCTCTTGATGAGGGTAAAAGGGGGAGAGTGAAAGAGCTGGATTCAAACTAAATATTAAGAAAACTAAGATCATGGCATCTGCCCCCATTACTTCATGGCAAATAGAGGGGTGAAAGGTGAGGCAGTGACAGATTTCCTCTTTGTGGGCTCTAAAATCACTACAGATGATGACTGCAGCGATGATGTCAGAAAACATTTGCTTCTTGGCAGGAAAGCTATGACAACAGTGTTGAAAAGCTAGACAGAGTGTGGAAAAGCAGAGACCTCACTCTGCCAACAAAGGTTCGTATAGTCAAGGCTATGGTCTTCTCAGTGATCATTTATGATTGTGAGAGCTAGATGGTAAAGAAGGCAGAGCACCAAAGAATTGATGCCTTTGAACTATGGTGCTGGAGAAGACTTCTGAGAGTCCCTTGGACAGCAAGGAGATCAAACCAATCAAACTTAAGGGAAAATCAACCCTGAACACTCATAGGCAGGACTGATGCTGAAGTTGAAACTCCAGTATTTTGGTCATCTGATGCAAACAGCTGACTCATCGGAAAACTCCCTGATGCTGGTCAAGACTGAGGACTGAAGAAGAGGGCGTCAGGATGAGATGGCTAGATGGCATCACCATTGCAATGAACATGAGCTTTGTCAAACTTCGGGACATGGTAAGGGACAGCAAGGCCTGATGTGCTGCAGTCCGTGGGGTCACAAAGAATCAGACAGGACTGTAGAACTGAAAAACAACAATGGTATTAATAGTTTTATTCCTAGCTTTTCTGAGGCATCTCCATACTGTTCTCCCTAGTGACTGTATCAAGTTACATTCCCACCAACAGAGCGCAAACATTCCCTTTCCTCCACATCCTCTCCAGTACTTATTGTTTGCAGATTTTTTTGATGATGGTCATTCTTACTGTTACAAGGTGGTAGGTACCTCATTGTAGTTTTGATTTACATTTCTCTAATAATAAGCCATGTTAAGCATCTTTTCATGTGTTTATTGGCCATCTGTATGTCTTTGGAGAAGTATCAGAATTTTATTTATCTTCATTTCCTGGGGTTTAATATATAACAGAGCATACCATGTACTGAATAGGTGATAAAAATAGATTGACTCTGCTGTGTGTTGGGTGAGCAGACCTGAGTTTAATTCAATAAAACCTGGTTATATGTCTTTGATGCATTTCCAGTGGCCATAGTGTGAAACTCAGGTCATTTACTAATGACTCTAATCATTATTTTCATGGATTCTCTGTACAAATCCAGACTTTGTGCTAGTCTGTACTCAGGCTTGTGATATTCTGTTAGAAAATCTAAATTGTGATTCCAGCTCTCCTGTTACTGAATGGTAGTATCTCAAATAATTAACTTTACTGAAGCCCAATTTTCTCTTTTGGAAAATATGGACTATGATGAATGATACATAAGATGCTATTCAAACTAAAACTGGTGATTTAGATGTGTGGTCTACCAAAGTATCTGGCTTGAAATGCAATATAATTTCACCAAAATTTAAATATAAAATGATTGCTCTAAAGTTGTGGAACAGGTGTATGAGGTCTGACCCTTTAAACTATCCATTTCAACCTTTTACCATTTTATTTCCTTCCTTTAATTCATGTATTCAAGGTTACTGGACACTTTTACTCTAGGTGCTAATTTCAAAAGTTCTAAAATTTAATTATATCCTTCTACATCCCTGCCTTGAATTAGTCACCCTTTCATCCAATAACTCTTCCCTGATAGCTCAGCTGGTAAAGGATCCACCTGCAATTCAGGAGACTGGGTTCAATCCCTGGGTTGGGAAGATCCCCTGAAGAAGGGAACGGCTACCCACTCCAGTATTCTGGCCTGGAGAATTCCAAGGACTGGATAATCCATGGCATCACAAGGAGTTGGATAAGAGTGAGTGGCTTTAACTTTCACTTTTTCATCCAATAACATCAACTTTTGATATTATGAAAATATGGTAAACTACCACTAATTTACTGCATAGAATACTTATGAGACTTTCTTAAGTACACAGTCCATGACACTTGATTTAAATGACAGGAAACTAATTTGTTTTGTGTATTTATTTTACAAATAGATCATAGTGACATGATAGCAAAACTTACATGGGGGGGTGTATACATCTACTGACCTTTCTTTCCTTGTTCTTTTATACTTCCATGAATGATTGATATTATTGTATTTATTTTCCCCAAAGACTCCCTTGCCCTCAACCATTTATCAATGTCATCCTTGCCAAATTGACTGTTATGAAGTATAACACCTAAAAATCAGTCTCTCTTTCACCCTGTATCTATCTATATCTACCTAACTCTCTTTTCAAATATGCAGATCCTGCAGTCCTCACACCAGTTTGTTCACTGATATATGACCATTAATGTTCTTGTTCACTGGTATAAAACAATAATCAAATAAAAGGTACTTAGGCATAAACACAATAAAAGAAAATACATGACTGCTGAACCTCATTTTTTAATATCATATTACTCCAGTATGGTGTTTTTAAATTTTACCTGAAGTAAGGGAAAAGTGATAACAAGAACATAATTTCCCTTAAGCTTTCTATCTTAAAATTATTAACATTGTACTTGTGATACTCATTTTTCTCACATGCAACTCATATTCATAATCAGGGTTCATCTTGATACTGCCCAGTTACCCTTATGGACACCCAACATTGTTAAAAATCACATGATAATTTATTGAATGCACCAAATACAACTCTGAAAATTCTGCTTCTCCTTTATAAATAATAGTTATATATTCAAAAATTAATTTGACTGACATAATAGCTTAAATGTTCAATAAAATAATTAATACTTAATCTTATAGACCTAGATTCAAATCTCACAGCTGCCATTTTATAAAGATAAAACTCTGGACAAGATTTAGCCTCCTCATAAGTATAACTGATATAAAAATAATATCTATAACCTAACCTATAAACAAGTTCTCAGTATTATAAATGCCAATATGGACATTTTTGTTCATATCCTACTCTTTGTGTATATCTTTTGTCATCCTGTGCAAAAGCAAAATTCTTTGTTGCCTCATGGCAACCAAACAAAAGGCATAGAAAAATCTAACCTTATTTTTTTCCCATAATAAGATCTATTAACAAGATAATACCCTGTTCTTTTTCAGCATGATGTATATACAGACTATATATATCTGTGATCAAGTCTTCTCATAGTCCCATTTCACAAAGTCCCAAGTTTGCTTTATAGTTAATCTACTCTCATTTCTGTTAATGTTTGATGTTATTTGATATTCTTCTCTCTCTAGCAATGTGTGTGAAAGTCACTCAGTTGTGCCCAACTCTTTGTGACCCCAGGGACTGGGTGGGGCCTGCCAGGCTCCCCAGTCCATGGAATTCTCCAGGCAAGAATACTTGAGTGGGTAGCTGTCCCCTTCTCCAGGGATCTTATCAATTCAGGGATTGAACTCAGGTCTCCCACATTGCAGGTAGATTATTTACCATCTGAGCCACTAGGGAAGCCAAGATGCAGTCTAAAACAGCTTTTTCCATCAATTCTGATTACCTCCAGGAGTCCTGGGCAGAATAATTTTACATAATTCCTTACCTGGGCCACTGTGGAGTAGCAGGGAATAACAGATAACTCTTTGTTTATAACTACAGGAAAAAAAAGAATATAAATCATAAAAGAAAAAAATACTTCTCATTTGCTTATGACATGACTATCTACATATACCTAATGGAATCTGTATAAAAACTAACAAAATTTTTGTTACAGGATGAATTATGCTTTTTCTCCCAAATTCAGATTTAAAGCCTTAACTCTCAGTACATCAAGTGTGACTATTTATAAACAGAGTCTTTAAAGAGGTGATTTAAGTAAAAAATATGGGTCCTTAGGGTAGATTGTAATCAATCTCACTGGTGTTCATATAAAAAGAGGGATTTGGATGCACAAAGAGACACTAAAGATCTAGGTCTACAGAAAGAAAGTGGCATCTACAAGTTATTGAGACAGGTATCATTAAGACTTGAAACCTACATAAATCATGTCTTAGAGTTCTATCTTTCAGAACTATAAGAAAATAAATTTACATTTGTTAGTCCACTCAGTCTCTAGTACTTTTTTTGTTGTAGTTCTAGCTAACTAACACAGCTATGGGATGATTTTAGCAAGATTTTAGCATACAAGACCAATATATAAAAATAAGTTGTATTCTATATCTAAGTAACAATCAGCAATTAAAATTAATACTACATACATTAGCTTCAAAACTGTGAAATAAAGGCAGAGACAGCCACAGAGCAAAGAGGAACCCCAGGCTCACAGTCAGCACAGGCTCTAGACACTACAAATGCCAATCACTCCCTCTAAGAAAAGGATAATAGTCAGCATGTTTGGAGAAAATATGTGGCTGGGATCCAACCATAGCACCAGAAACACTAGACACAGTTTATTCAGGGATGCTCCCACATTAAAACACACCTTCAAGACCAAAGCAGATAAATTTTTCTTCTACATGCATGGAGACAGAGAAATTCAAGTAAAACAAACAAACTAACAAGCAAAAAGCAAAGGAAGTACTCTCAATTAATAAAACAAGAGAAATATGCTAAAATAAAAATATAATGAAAAAGACCTCATCCAGACCTCAAATTCAAAAAGGAAGTAAGAAAAATGCTAAAGGAATTAAGAAAGACTATCAATAAAACAAAGATCCTTATAACAAGGAACTAGAAACTATGAAGATGAAACAATCAAAAACAGACAACTTCATTGCCAAGATAAAAACCAATCTAGAAACAATAAATAGCAGGCAAAATAATGCAGAAAAATAAATAAGTGACCTGGAAGGCAGAATAATGGAAATCACTCAATTAGAACAGAAAAGAGTAAAACAAATGAAAACAACATGAGATCTATGAAATAATATAAAGTGTGCCAACCTACACATTATTAGGGGTGCCAGAGGAGAAGAAAGAGAGAGAAGGAGACTTAAAATGCACTTGAAGAAACTATGGCTGAAAACTCCCCAAGCCTAAAGAAGGAAGAAGCTATCCATTTACAAGACACACAGAAAGGGTCTCAAACAAGATGAACCCAAACGGACTCACACAAAGGCATATCATACTTAAAATGGCAAATTTAAAGATAAAGAGAGGATCCTAAACATAGCAAGAAAAAACAAATAATTGGTTACAAAGGAACCCACATAAGGGTATTAGCCAGCTTTTCTGTAGAAACTTTGTAACCAGAAGAAAGTGACATAATATATTCAAAGTCCTGAAAGGGAAAAATTCTGCAACTCAGGATGGTCTACCCATTAAGATTATCATTTAGAATAGAAGGAGAAACTAAGAATTTCTCACACAAGCAAAAACTAAAATAATTAAGCAAAAAACTATAGTAAAAGAAATATTGAAGAATTTTATCTAAATAGAAAAGGAAGAATCTCTAGAAAAGAGAAAATCATACTTGGAAAGGAAAATATATAAAAGAATTGAAAATCATGTAACTAAGTCAGTACAAAGATTAACAAACAAAAAATTATAAAAGTATTATACCTACAATTAACAATAGAAAAACAAAATGAAAACATAGAAGAAGACATCAAAATCACAAAATGTGGGGAATAAAATATAGAATGTAGGTATTTAAGAATGTCTTTAAACTTGTATGACTATCAGTTTAAAGCAACTAGATACAGGTATGGATTAGCATAATTGAACTCAATAGTAATGACAACTTAAAAACACACAGTATATTCATGAAAAACAAAAAGAAAGGTAATAAGGCATACAACAACAACAACGACATAAAGAGCAAACCACAAAAGGAAAACAAAAAAGAAGAAATGAACAAAGAATCACAAAAACAATAAGAAAAGAAGGATTAAAACGTCTATAAGTACTTACCTAGAAATAATTACTTTAAATATCAGTATGCAGTAAATGCTCTGACCATAAGACAGAGTGGAAGATTGGATAAAAGAAACAAGAACCTGCAATATGCTGCCTACAAAAGATTCACTTCAGGGCAAATGATACACTCAGACTGACAGTGAGAGTATGGAAAAATATTTTTTATGTAAATGGAAATGATAAGAAAGCAGGACAGCAATACTATATCAGAAAAACAAACTTTAAAACAAAGGACATAAATAGAGACAAAGCTTACCCCCAAGCTGAGGAACAAGACAAGGATGCCCACTCTCACCACTTCTATTCAACATAATGTTGCAAGTCCTAGCCACAGCAATCAGACAAGAAAAAGAAATAAAAAGTATCCAAATTGGAAGGGAAGTGGTTAAACTGTCACTATCTGCAGATGTCATAATACTCTATATAGAGAGCCCTAAAGACTCCAATGATGCTTTTGAACTATGGTGTTGGAAAAGACTCTTGAGAGTCCCTTGGACTGCAAGGAGATCCAACCAGTCCATCCTAAAGGAGATCAGTCCTGGGTGTTCATTGGAAGGACTGATGCTGAAGCTGAAACTCCAGTACTTTGGCTACCTCATGCAAAGAGTTGACTCATTGGAAAAGACCCTGATGCTAGGAGGGATTGGGGGCAGGAGGAGAAGGGGATGACAGAGGATAAGATGACTGGATGGCATCACCGACTCGATGGGCATGAGTTTGGGTAAGCTCTGGGAGTTAGTGATGGACAGGGAGGCCTGGCATGCTGCAATTCATGGGGTTGCAAAGAGTTGGACATGACTGAGCAACTGAACTGAACTGAAAGACTCCAAACAAAAACTATTAGAACCAATAAATGAATTCAGCAAAGAAGCAGGATACAAGATTAATATACAGAAAACTGTTTCATTTCTTTACACTAATAATGATATAACTTTATCATTTAAAAAATTCTATTAAACAACACATCAAAAAACATCTAGGAATAAATTTATCCAAGGAGATAAAAGATCTGTATGCTGAGAACTATAAAATATTGATAAAAGAAATCAGACATGATTCTAAGAAATGGGAAGATATACCATGCTCTTAGATTGGAAGCATATTGTTAAAATGGTCATACTACCCAAAGCAGTCTATAGATTTAAGGCAATCCCTATTGAAATATCCATGTTATTTTTCACAGAACTAAAATAATATGACTGGTAAGCTCAGTTGGTTAGAGTGTGGTGCTAATAACACCAAGGTCATTGGTTTAATCCCTGTATGGGCCAGAGAAATTTTTTGCAGAAGAAAAGGCAACCCACTCCAGTATTCTTGCCTAAAAAACCCCACAGACAGAGGAGTCTAGTGGGCTACTGTCCATGAGTTGCAAAGAGTCAGACATGACTTAGCAACCAAACAACAAAATAAATAATCCTAAAATTTATATGGAATTACAAAAGAACCCAAATTACCATAGCAATCCTGAAGAAAAAGAACAAAGCTGGAAGCATAACCCTCCTAGACTCAGACAATACTATAAAACTACCATAATCAAAATACCATGATACCAGCACAGAAACAGACATACACTTAAATGGAAGAGAATGGAGTGCTTAAAAATAAACCCACACAACTGTGGTTGATTGATCTATGAGAAAGGAGACAAGAACATACAATAAAAAAATGTAGTCTCTTCAACAAGTGGTTCTGGGAAAGTGGGACAGCTGTATATTTTTCAATGAAATTGGAACACTCCCCTCACACTATATATAAAAATAAACTCAAAATGCTTTTAAGATTTAAATATGTTGTGACACCATAAAACTCCTAGAAGAAAACATAGGCAAAACATCATTGGACATAAATCATAGCAATGTTTTCTTAGATCAGCTTCCCAAGGCAAAAGAAAACCAAAGATAAACAAAAATAACCTAATCATAGTGAAAACTTTTTGCACAGAAAAGGAAACCATCAAAACAAAAAAAAACAAAAAGACAACCCACAGAATAAAATAAAATATTTGCAAACAATGCATCTGAAAAGGAGTTAATATTAAATTATATGAACATGCCATACAACTCAATATCAGAAAAACAACTTAATCAAAATCAGGCAGACACTTTTCCAAAGGAGACATGCAGATAGACAATAGACACATGAAACAATGCTCAATATTCCTAATCATTAGAGAAATGCAAATCAAAACCACAATTAGATATCTCACACTGGTCAGAATGTCTAATATCAAAAATCTACAAATAATAAATGCTGGAGTAGTTATAAAGAAATACAGATGCTGAAAAAACTATCAACTGCAATTATACAAGTATACTACTTGAAGCTATCTATGTAGAAAAAGTATTCTTTGACATTTAGAATTCTCATTGATAGATTTTGTGGCACACAGAAAGAGAATAAAAGAATAATGTTCTCCAAAAGCTTTATAGATGCCATAATCCAACTTATTTCAATATAGCCTAAAAAATTTTAAAAACCATTTGTGATAATCAAAGGAAAATTCAGCATCCTTTAATTTTGTTTTGACTACAAGTGGCTTAACTGAAAAGCAAGCTAGAATGTTACTATTCCAGCCCATAGTAAGAAGGAAGAAGCCTTACCTGAACCAAAAAAAAATGAGAAGACCGAAGGGTTGACTCTTGCTGATAGCATTTGGCAATGTAAGTCCAATGGTATGGCAAAAAGAAGAGTTTCAGATATGTTCCAATATTCACATAGATCTATTTCAGAAATTTCAAGAGGAAGGTCTTTCTCTAATGTAGATGCATGGGATTACTGTGGCTCTGGGTCATTAGTCCATTTACCACAATAAACTTGATTATGGCTGATGATATAGGGGAGGGAATTCATCCTTGCAGGAGAGCTTGATGGCAAGATCAGGGTAGACAGAATGTCAAGGGCCCTGAGAGAGTTAACTTAAGCAGGTTGATAAGGAGTTCAAGTCCAAGGTATCTAAGGAGGAGGTGAACATTCTTTCTTTTTCATATTCTTTTGCCTTAGCCATGGAGGCCTCATAGGCAGCTGTATCCCTTGCTCAGGGACATGACTTTCTGACTTTTTGAGCTATGTTATGGGAGAAGGTCTGGGTAAAATTTCCACAGCCTTGAACTCTGGGTTAACCTGTTCCTTCTGACTAATCTCATGCTGTCATCCCAGGATGTATGCGATGGGAAAGGGTCTGGGCAAAATTTTCACAGTCCCGAGGTATTTTTTTTTTTCTATTCTCTGCAGCTAACAGAAAAAGTATATAACACCCTGCTTAAAACTAGCAAGGCGGGTAATCTTTTACACCCTTCTGAGGTCTACGCCAGAAGCTTTTTTTTTGTCACTATCACTTTAATAAAATTTCTACTACACAAAGCTCTGAGTGACTGAGACTGTCTTTGGTCCCTAAATTAAATCTTCTTCAGAGACCACAAATCTGGCTCTCATTGTTTGCTGAACACCATAAGCTTTCATCTACCAGCCTTGCCAAGTAGGCCAGGATTCAGAAATTTAGTCTGGAAAATTGAGTACAGTGTAAAGATGCCAACAGTTTTATGGGCAGAACCAAGGGTGCAAAAAGATGAGATTGAGAAAGTAGTCATTTATGAATACATCTATATTCCGACTACCCAAATGACACACCACCACACATACCCTATGAACTGGCATACCAGAAGTGATCATTAAATTCCAGCTGCTCAGAAAAATCTCAGAAATTAGTTAAGGCCAGGCAGAAACTAGAAAGGCTCAATTTCATTTGAAAGGGGCCAAATGAAGTAGGAGCTGAGTTGATATTCTTTTTGACAAAAAAATTATATTGGTGGAGTTACTCTCAGTCTTTCTTGAGTGATTCTGTGACTTAATTCTCCCACCTAGTCTAATCCATAGATACCATAATGGCCCAATCTATACGAGAGAACTGAAAAACAGAGAAGTTAAGTAAGCTATTTAAGATCAGACAACTAAAATAATGACAGAACCATGATTCAAAGGTGTACTGCTACATTCTAGAGCCTATAGAGTTAGTCAGCCACTATATTTTAGTGACCTCTCTACTTCCTGGGACACCTTTGGCTGGGGACAGGGAAACATCCCACACTCACCAGCTCAAAGGGCCCAGACTTCCCTCTACCCATTATTTCAAAACAGGCAAATATACTTTTTTTTCTCTCAAAACCCCAAAAGGCCTTCAAGTTTTATAAATAGTAAATACTGTCTTTTCCCTTCATACATGAGAGTGTTTCATTTATGAACTAGACCTAATACTGCCTCAAGTACTGAAGTTCACAGACCAAAGAAAAAAGCAAATCCCCTGTTTTTAGCGCATGAGATTAGTAATTTTTCCCCATTTCATAGAAGAAGAGAGGCATGAGTGGGTAGAAACACATGAAAAAGTGAAGAAAATCAAGCATTTTGAAATCAACAGTAATTTGTAACATATATTAAATTGAATTTGTCTACTTTGCAATACATTGCCAACCTCTCAACTATTGAAATCAGCATAATGACATTGTAATACAGTGATGAGCTGTATATTTCACCCAATATACAATTCCTAGGTAAAGAAAAGTTTGTTTAATTTTATTAAGGACTTTGTATTATATTTCAAAACACAGTTTGATAAATTATTTAGTGAAAGCTAGATATGAATCCAGCACCTCCTGCACGCAAAGCAAATTTGATTCAAGTAAATGTATTTTTGACAAATGACTTGTTGCCTGCGTGATTTATCAATGTAATGTGAAATGGCCCTAAACCAGCATGGTATCAGCTTGTTTTGCATTTGGTCCTTCAGTGGCAGGTTGAGAGTTGAGTATAAGAAAATATAATTCATTCCTATGAGGAAAGTAGGGGGACAATTGGGTTTGTGTTCAACTGACAGTATGTCTCAAACAATAGAGATTAAAGCTAAGGCAATAAAGAAGCATAAAATATACTTGACTCTACAATCATGGAAATTATCTTCGATTGCTAAAGGGAGAAGATACATCATTAGAATTAATTGAGCTTATTAAACTGTAATACAAAGCACTTTCTTCTTGATAAACTTTAAAAGGCCACAGTCAGCTTAGAGGGCACCACCACTGTAGCATTAACTACTATTAAAAAAGATTCTCATATGAGGTTTGGAATCACAGAACTACTACATCTCAAAAGTTTGCAGTTATTTATCTGAGCAATACAACCAGGAGATACTTAGATAGAATTGCCAGGAATTGATGATAATACTAGATACGGGGAGAAAGAGGTACAAAGGTTATCAAAGATGGCTTCTAAGTTTGGTCATCATAATAAGGATTTAAAACACTGGATTTGTAACATTGGAAACAAATGTTTGGAGCAATATAGACTAAGATAGTAGTTTTGATTTGTTGCAAGTAATGTGCTTTTTAGACATCACATTGCAAAAGTGAATTGGAAATGGAATGTAAATACAAAAGCAGAGCTCATAAGAGAGGTAAGTGAAAAATAAAATCCTCAAAGCACCTTGCATTTGAGGTCATTTGAAAGTATATACACACAGACATGCATGTATATGTATATGACTATATGTGTGAGTGGATGAGTGTGTATGTGTGTGTGTGTGTGTGTGTGTGTGTGTGTGTATGTGCTTCCCTTGTGGCTCAGCTGGTAAAGAATCTGCCTGCAATACAGGAGACCTGGGTTCAATCCCTGGGTATGTGTATACATACAAATATATATATAGTATATACATATATAAATATATATTTTTGTTGTTCACTCAGTCGTGTCTAACTCTTTGCAACCCCACGGACTGCAGCACACCAGGCTCCCTTGTCCTTCACCATCTACCGGAGCACGCTCAAACTCATGTCCATTGAGTTGGTGACACCATCCAACCATCTCATCCTCTGTTGTCCCCTTCTCCTCCTGACTTCAATCCTTCCCAGCAGCAGGGTCTTTTCTAATGAGTCAGCTCTTTGCATCAGGTGGCCAAAGTATTGAAGCTTCAGCACAGTCCTTCCAATGAATATTCAGTACTGATTTCCTTTAGGATGGACTGGTTGGATTTCCTTGCAGTCCAAGGGACTCTCAAGAGTCTTCTTCAACACCACAGTTCAAAAACATTGATTCTTCAGTGCTCAGTTTTCTTTATGGTCCAACTCTCACATCCATTCTTAACTACTGGAAAAACCATAGCTTTGACTAGACAGACCTTTGTTGGCAAAGTAATGTCTCTGCTTTTTAATAAGCTGTCTAGGTTTGTCATAGTTTTTCTTCCAAGGAGCACGTGTCTTTCAATTTCGTGACTGCAGTCACCATCTGCACTGATTTTGGAGCCCAAGAAAATAAATTCTGTCACTCTTTCCATTTTTTCTCCATCTATTTGCCATGAAAGTGGCGAGACTGGATGCCATGATCTTTGTTTTCCAAATGTTGAGTTTTAAGCCAGCTTTTAAACTCTCCTCTTTCACTTTCATCAAGTGGCTCTTTAGTTCTTATGCTCTCTGCCATAAGGGTGGTGTCATCTGCATATCTGAGGTTATTGATATTTCTCCCAGCAATCTTGATTCCAGCTTGTGCTTCATCCAGCCCAGCGTTTCTCATGATGTACTCTGTATATAAGTTAAATAAGCAGGGTGACAATATATAGCCTTCACATACTCCTTTCCCAATTTGGAACAACTCCATTTTTCCATGTCTGGTTCTAACTGTTGCTTTTTGACCTGCATACAGGGTTTGAAGGAGGCAGGTAAAGTGATGTGGCATTCCCATTTCTTTAAGGATTTTCTACAGTTTGTTGTGATGCACACAGTCAAAGGCTTTAGCATAGTCAATAACCAGAAGTAGATGTTTTTTTCTGGAACTCTTGCTTTTTATGATAACAGATGTTGGCAACTTTATATTACCATCAGAAATGCATGAGGATTCCAATTTCTCCACACCATTGTCAACTTATTTTCTATTATTTTATTTATCATGATAGATGTGAAGTGGTCTTATTTGTTTTATTCTGCATGTCTCTAATCAGTGTTTCTTTTCATGTACATGTTGGCTATATTTACATCTATTTGGAGGAAATGTTTATTCAGATCCTTTGTTCATTTTTTAAATTAGGTTGTATTTTTTCTGTGTTTATTATTTTTTATACAACGTGGATGCTACTCCTATAATAGATGCAGGTCTCTCATTCTGTGGCTTCTCTCTCACTTTCTTGAGCATGTACTTTGTAGAACAACGTATTTTATTTCTGATGAAGTTCAGTTCATTTTTTACTCTATTTTCTTTTGTTTTGGGGGTCATATCTAAGAATATCTTGCCTAATACAAGGTCACAAAGATTTCTACCTACATTTTCTTCTAAGAGTTTTATAGTTTTAGTGCTTACTTTTAGGTCAAATCATTTTGAGTTAATTTTGTTATTTGGGGTGAGATAAGGGTCAGACTTTATGTGGACATCTACTTGTTCCAATTACTGTTGTTGTTTAGTCACTCAGTCATGTCCAATTCTTTGTGACCCCATCACCCACCAGGCTCCCCTGTTGATAGGATTCTCCAGGCAAGAATATAGGAGTGGGCTGCCATTTCCTTCTCTCCTTTGTTCCAATACTACTTATTGAAAAGTCTCTACTTTTCTCATTAAATTGTCTTAGCAGTCTTCTCAAATGTTTTTTCCCAATTTTTTTTTAATACATCTATTGTAATGATCAGTTTGTGTTCTTTTTTCTAGTAATCTTGTATGTTGAATCAACCTTACATTTCTGGGATAAATGTCACTGGGTCACTATATATAATATTTTCTATATGTTGCTGGATTTAATATAAGTATAATTCACTCAAAATATTATATTAGTTTAAGATGTGCTGCATAATAATTTGATATGTTATATGCAGCACTTCATGAAAAGTTATTAAAATGTTGACTATATTCCCTGGGCTGTATATTACATCAGGCAAACAGAACTCAAAACCACAGTGAGATATCGCATCTGTTAGAATGCCTATAGTCAAAGAGACAAGATATAATAAGTGTCGCTAAGGATGTGGAGAATTGAAAACTCTCATGCACTGTTGGTAAGAATGTAAATAGGTACAGACAGTATGGGAAATAATATGAGTGTTCTCAAAAAATTTAAAAATAGAGCAACAAATCCAGCAATCTCACTGTTGGATATTAATCTGAATAGAATATAACACTGCTTCAAAAAGACACATGAACAATGTTCACAGCAGCATTATTTACAATAGCCAAAATATGTAGCAACCTCAGTGCCCAAAAAAGAATGGATAAAAAAATTGTGAGATATACAGACACATGCATATGCACATGCACAACAGAATATTAAACATAAAGAAGGATCTAATTTTGCCTTTTGTGACAACTTGGATGGACCTGGAATGTATTATACTTAGCTAAATAAGCCAAATATTTTTTTTTCTTTAATATAGGCATTTACAACTTTAAATTTCCCTCTAAGTACTGCTCTCACTAAATATCCTAAATTTTGATATGCTTTTGCATTTATTTCAAAGTATTTTTAATTTCTCTTGTAATTTTAATCAATTCATTGTACATATACTGTTTAATTTTTACACAGTTGTGAGATCCCTAAATTTCCTTGTATTATTAATTTCTAATTTAATTATTTTAAAATTTACTGAGGTTTCTTTTATGGCCTAAAACATAGTCTATTCTGGATAATAGTCCATGCACACCTAACATGAATGTATTTTCTTCTGTTGCTGAGTAGCATGTTATATAGATGCTTATTATGTCAAGTTAGTTGACAGAGTTGTCTAGGTATTCTGTTTCATTGCTGATCTTCTGTCTAGTTGTTCTGAAAATACTTTTAAGATTTTCTGATATTGCTTTTATTTTAAACCAGTTTCTATTAATCTAATATCTTCAAATGGCCTGGTATCCTTTACAATTACCAAAGATTATGCCATTGATGTTACTGTGAAAAGAGAGGATTATGGTATTGTGATATTAACAGTAAGTAATATTTATATTCATTGCTTTTTAATCATGACTTACCATGTGCCAGTACTTACGATAAGGACTTTCTTAGAACAATGAAGAATCCAAGAGAAAATATTAAGACTGGAACCTGGCTTTTCACGGCCCATGAAGCCTATAATCACAAGTATGTTTTTTTGTTTGTTTGTTTTTATATAACCTTAAAAGCCTTACAGAGGAGTTGGATCAATAATTACTAGAAATTAAATTACCTTTTATGATAGGAAGTTGAGGTGAATACTGATTAATTATACAATATCAGCCTATTATCAATAATACAACATATATCTACACAGTAGATAGCTCCTCTTTCATTAATTTCTCTAATAAAATAAACCCAACTAATGCTTTTCACACACAATATAGGAGACAGAAAATTATAGGCTGTAGTGATGATTGCCTAGAGCTCAAGAGGGAAAATAAGCCATTGGCCCTTAAAACTGCACATAGACTTTCCAATAAAAAACATACCTAATTTCAGTTTATAACATTAGTCAAAAGATTCAAAATATACTGAGTTGGTAAAAAAGATTATTTGGGTTTTTCCATCACATCTGATGAAAAAGCCTGAACTAAATTTTTGGCCAACCCAATATTTACAAGAGAGAATTGATGTCTTTTTGCCTCTGTCCTTTAGTAAATATTTTGTATAACTGAAAGAATTTTGGTCTCTTTCATATCAAGTTTCACATTTTAGATCCTTCTCTGTTTAAAAGGAGAAGGAAAAGATTAATCAAAAATTCATAGAGAATATTATCCCAAAGCTAATCAAGGGAGAAAGAGTGAATTATAGGAGGTTGGAAATTTACTTAATATCTGAAAAGCCTGGTTAGGGGACTGAGAGCTCAGGGGGACCCAGGCTAACTAATTCTGCCTGAATCTTCTGACAGCACTGATCAGGAGCTCTCCTTGAGATAGGTGTCAAGGCCTCCAAACTGTTCCACACCCTTCCACTCATGGCACCTTCAATAAGCCATCTATACAATGTTCCACGGCATGGGCTCTGACCAGTTCATGAGGTAAGACACACCAGAGACTCCAAAAACTTTTTTGAAGTATTTTCAATAAAACAAGGTCTTATTTCAGACATGAAACAAGAGTTTTATTTGGGAAAGAGAGTCAGTCCCTTTTATTACCTCATGGTTTCATGAGGCATAACTCTGACTCAACCTGGCTTAACTTGAAAGTAAAGTTATAGGAACAATACCAATTTATTAAAAGGCCTTCTGCCATGGCTCAGCAGGTAAAAATCCACCTGCAATGCAGGGGTCACAGGAGATGAGGGGTCAATTCCCAGGTGAGGAAGATCCCTGGGAGGAGGAAACGACAACTCACTCCAGTATTCTTACCTGGAAAACCCCATGGACAGAGGAGCCTGGCAAACTACAGTCCAAAGAGTCACAAAGAGTTGGACATGACTGAACATGCACGCACACACAGACCAATTTATTAGCTTGCCTGGAGAATCCCATAGACAGAGGAGCCTGATGGGCTATAGTCCATAGGGTCGCAAAGAGTCAGACACAACTGAAGTGACTTAGCATGCACATGAAATTCTAACCCCTTCATGGATCACAGTCTTGTCCTGGAGAAGAGGCTTGTGTAACTCAACGAAGCTGTGAGACATACCATACAGGGCAACCCAAGAGAGATGGATCACAGTGGAGAGTTATGACAAAACATGGTCCACTGGGGGAGGAAATGGCAACCTACTCCAGTATTCTTGCAAGAGAACCCAATGAACAGTATGAAAAGGCAAAAAGATATGGTACTGGAAGATGAGCCCCCTAAGTAGGAAGGTGCCCAATATGTTATTAGGGAAGAGTAGAGGGCAATAACAAATAGCTCCATAAAGAATGAAGCAACTGGGCCAAAGCAGAAAGGATACCCAGTTGTGTATGTTTCTGGCAGTGAAAGTAAATTCTGATGCTGTAAAGAACAATATTGCATATGAACATGGAATGTGAGATCAATGAATCAAAGTAAATTGGACCTGGTAAAGCAGGAGATGGCAAAGAGTGAACATTGACATTTTGAACTAACAGTGAAATAAAATGAATGGAAATAGGCGAATTTAACACAGATGACCACTATATCTACCACAGTGGGCAAGAATCCCTTAGAAGAAATGAATTTCTTAGAAGAAATAGTCATCAAAAGGGTCTGAAATATAGTACATGGGTGCAACCTCAAAAACAACAGAATAATCTCAGTTTGTTTCCAAGGCAAATCATTCAATATCACAGCAATCCAAGCCTGTGCCCCAACCACTGATGACAAGGAAGTTAAATTGACAAGTTGTGTGAAGACTTAAAACATCTTCTAGAACTAATATCAAAAAAGATATCCTTTGAATCACAGGGGATTTGAATGCAAAAGTAGGAAGTCAAGAGATATCCAGAATAGAAGCAAGTTTGGTCTTGGAGTACAAATTGAGGCAGGGCAAAAGCTAACAGAATTTGTTAAGAGAACATGCTGGTCATACCCTTTTCCAACAACCCAAAAGATGGACATTACCAGATGGTCAATACCAAAATGAAATTTATTATGCCTGTTGCAGGCAAAAATGAGGAAGCTCTATATAATCAACAAAAACAAGACATGGACCTGACTGTGGCTCAGATGATGAGCTCCTTATTGTAAAATTCACTCTCAAATTGAAAATAAGTAGGGAAACCATTAAACCACTCAGGTATGACCTAAATCAAATCTTTTATGATTATATAGTAGAGGTGACAAATAGATTCAAAGGATAAATCTGGTAGACAGATTTATCTACCAGATTTATTGACTTATTTATTTAATTAATTTATTTGCTTATGCATGAAAAACTATGAATGGAAGTTTGTAACATGCACAGTTATCAGTGACCAAAACCATTGCAAAGAAAAAGAAAGGCAAGAAGGCAAAATGGTTGTCTGAGGAGGCTTTACAAATAACTGAGGAAATAAGAAAAGCAAAAGGCAACTGAGAAAGTGAAAGATATACCCCTGAATGCAGAGTACTAGAGAATAACAAGGAAATATAAGAAAGCCATCTTAAGTGAACAATGCAAGGAAACAGAAGAAAACAGTAGAATGGGACCTCTTCAAGAAAATTGGAGATATCAAGGGAACATCTCATGCAAGGATGCACACAATAAAGGACAGAAAAGGTAAGTACCTAACAGAAGCAAAAGAGATTAAGAGGTGGCAAAAATACATAGAAGAACTGTAGAAAAATGTCTTCAGTTCAGTTCAGTTCAGTTCAGTCACTCAGTCGTGTCCGACTCTTTGCAACCCCATGAATCGCAGCACGCCAGGTCCATCACCAACTCCCGGAGTTTACTCCAACTCATGCCCATCGAGTCGGTGATGCCATCCAGCCATCTTATCCTCTGTCATCCCCTTCTCCTCCTGCCCCCAATCCCTCCCAGCATCAGGGTCTCTTCCAATGTCTTACTGACCCAGACAACCATGATGGTATTGTTACTCACCTAAAGCCAGACATCCTGGAGTGTGAAGTCAATTGGGCCTTAGGAAGCATTACTACAAACAAAACTAGTGAAGGTGATGGAATCCCTGTTGAGCTTTTTAAAATCCTAAAAGATGAAGTTGCTAAAGTGCTACATTTAATATATAAAGAAATTTGGAAAACTCAGCAGTGACCACAGACAGGAAAAGGTCAGTTTTCATTCTAATCCCAAAGAAGGGTAGTGCCAAAGAATGTACAATCTACCATACAATTGTACTCATTTCACATGCTAGAAAAATTATGCCCAATATCCTTTAAGCTAGACTTTAGTGGTACATAAATTGAGAACTTCTAGATGTACAAGCTGGGTTTAGAAAAGGCAAAGGAACCAGAGATCAAACTGCCAACATTACTTGGATCATGAGGAAAGCAAGGAAATTCCAGAAAAAACATCTACTTCTGCTTCACTGGCCATGTTAAAGTCTTTGACTATGTGGATAACAACAATCAATGGGAAAATCTTACAGAGATGGGAGTATCAAACCACCTTACTTGTCTCCTGAGAAACCCACATACAGGTCAAGAAGCAAGAATTAGAACCTTACATGGAACAACTGACTAGTTAAAAATTGGGAAAAGAAGTACATCAAGGCTGTATGTTTTCATCCTGCTTATTTAGCTTTTATGCAGAATACATCTTGCAAAATGTCAGACTGGACAAATCAAAAGCTGGAATCAAGATTGTCAGGAGAAATATCAATAACTTCTTATATACAGATGATACCACCATAATGGCAGAAAGTGAAGAGGAACTGAAGAACCTCTTGGGGAGAGTGAAAGAGGAGAGTGGAAAAGCTGGCTTAACACTCAACATTCAAAACATCAATATGATGACAATTAGTCCCATCACTTCATGGCAAATTGAGGGGAGAAATTGGAAGCAGTGGCAAATTTTATTTTCTCTGGCTCCCCAACCACTGTGGACTGTGACTCTATCCATGAAATTAAAAGACACCTGCTCCTTGCAAGGAAAGCTATGACAAACCTACACAGTTCATTAAAAAGCAGAGACATAACTTTGCTGACAGATAGAGTCAAAACTATGATTTTTCCAGTAGTTAGGTACAGATGTGAGAGTTGGACCATAAAGAAGGCTGAGCACTGAAGAACTGATACTTCCAAATTGTGGTGCTGGAGAAGACTCTTGAGAGTGCTGTCATCTGCAAGGAAATAACACCAGTCAATCCTAAAGGAAATTAACCCTGCTATTCTTTGGAAGGACTGATGTTGAAGCTCCAATACTTTGGCCAGCTGATATGAAGAATTGACCCTTTGGAAAAGACACTGATACTGGGGAAGATTGAAAGCAAAAGGAGAAATGGGCAGCAGAAGATGAGATGGTTAATAACATCACCAATTCAATGGACATGATTTTGATCAAATTTCAGGAGATAAAGGATGACTGAGGAGCCTTTCAGGCTGCAGTCCATGGGTTTGTAGAGTCAGACATTTCTTAGTGACTGAATGACAACAGTGCAACGCTAAATACTCAAATATCTGAGATCAATGGAATATTTTATTCCACTGATTTTATTATTGACTTACTGTGCTATTACTTCAGAGGTAATCTCTTTATGGACTATAAAATGGATCATAGGCTACACTGGGTTTATGTATTATGAGATTAGCAATCCTAGTATAAGAGCCAGGTATGGTGCCATGTATAGACCTTACTGTGTCCTTTTCATTGCCACAATAGACAGTTAAATTTTAAAGCTTCCCTAGCAGTAAGTTCAGGGTTACAATTAATTCTGGCTACTGAAATGTAGTTAGAAGTAATGGGACCAAGCCCAGTCTTAAGAGCTTGCTGGAACAATCAGCTCTTTATATCCAATGCTGTGGTATCCTTGGGTATGTATATATTCCAGTAATATAGCTACAAGATACATGAATCCAATCCTTTGCATTATTGAAAAATAAACTTTCAGCATTCAATGCCACTGAGATTTGAGAGTTTACTTGTTACTTCGACTTAGGTTAGCCAGATCTGATTAATACAAAACCCTTTCTCCAATGACTTTAGCCTAAGTTCCAAAATTGATTAGATGATGTGACCATATCTGAAATAAACTGTGACTAGAGTATAGAAAAATCTCTTATCCAAAAGTCTACAAGCAATAAATGCTGGAGAGGGTGTGGAGAAAAGGGAACCCTCTTACACTGTTGGTGGGAATGCAAACTAGTACAGCCGCTATGGAGAACAGTGTGGAGATTTCTTAAAAAACTGGAAATAGAACTGCCATATGACCCAGCAATCCCACTTCTGGGCATACACACCGAGGAAACCAGATCTGAAAGAGACACGTGCACTCCAGTGTTCATCGCAGCACTGTTTATAATAGCCAGGACATGGAAGCAACCTAGATGCCCATCAGCAGATGAATGGATAAGGAAGCTGTGGTACATATACACCATGGAATATTACTCAGCCTTAAAAAGAATTCATTTGAACCAGTTCTAATGAGATGGATGAAACTGGAGCCCCATTATACAGAGTGAAGTAAGCCAGAAAGATAAAGAACATTACAGCATACTAACACATATATATGGAATCTAGAAAGATGGTAACGACAACCCTATATGCAAAACAGAAAAAGAGACACAGAAGTACAGAACAGACTTTTGAACTCTGTGGGAGAAGGTGAGGGTGGGATGTTTCGAAAGAACAGCATGAGACAAGTGCTCGGGCCTGGTGCACTGGGAAGACCCAGAGGAATCGGGTGGAGAGGGAGGTGGGAGGGGGGATCGGGATGGGGAATAAGTGTAAATCTATTGCTGATTCATGTCAATGTATGACAAAACCCACTGGAAAAAAAAAATAAATAAATTTTAAAAAAAGAAAAGAAAAATCTCTTGGGTCAAGATAGGTTTCATACCCCATTTGGACGAGTCAGAAACAAATCATGTACAGTGTTCAGAGCAATCATTCCCTTAAAGAATAGTAACTAGGTCCTGACCATCTTCTAGACGTTCCATGGCTATATCTGATCTTGTGGTAGGTGAACTCTTTTGTGTTTAAGTGGAAATTGCTGGGAGTAGTTGCTGGCACAAGTCCAAAACTCTAAGAACAATTATTCTTAGGTAAGATTTTTATTTGGTCTATTTCTTTCACACAGATTAGTTTTATAAGTCAACAACTTGAAATTTTCACCTCACAGTTTTCCTTTAACCCATCCTTCTTTTATGACTAGATGGTAATACTACTCAATTTAGTGGAGATTTTTCCCTCAAATATAGGAGTGCATTATGCAAAATCCTTATTTTCTACTAACACTCTTATCTGGATTGGTTTTTATTAAAATGAACACATCTGTCTAAAGGAGAAATAAATTTATTTCCTTGGAAATCCTATGAAAGTAGAAAGTTAGACTTCAGGGTTTATCATTGATATCCTATTTGGAGGATTCTCATTAACTTTAATCTCATTCTGGGGCCAATTTTCATTACAGAAAATCTTGCTTCCATTTAAGAAACAGTTCAGGGAATATATGTATTCAAGAGCACAGCATAAAAAAAAGTTTCTCTATACTAGGAATTAGGTAACATAATCATAGAGATCGTTATACACAGATAGTTTCTCTCATTTTGATTTTGAGATTTCTTTGGAAAATTCATCTTGCATAATTTCTCAAAGGAAAGTCCCTATTGATTGTGTTGATTAACCCCATTAACTGCAGGGGCACTTTCTTGGTCTTTTAATTATTTTGTGAATGCCTATCATGATAGAATGCTATAATGGAGTCAAGTCAAGCAGAAGATACCAGAAACAAAATGTTATCAGTTAAATAAATCAGTTTACAATTTAAAAGAATTTGTTTTGTGTAAGATCATTTCAAATGGAACCAGAATTATATTGAATTTCAAGAAAGAAATGAGGCATAAAATGGTCTGAAGTGTGTTTTCTGCTTGATGAAGGTGTCTGCTTTAAGGGAAATAAAGACAACTCCAAGCTCAACAACTCAGAACAGTTAATGAAAGGATTTGTTGACAGGCCTTCTTAGGCACTTTAAAGATAGTAGGCTGTTTAGGTTTAGTGTTTAGGTTATAGTGTTTAGTGTTTAGATTAGTGGGAAATAGAAGAGCATCTATGGGCTATTAAGCTCAGAACTCTTTGGGGAGAAAGCCAGCAATATTAACATTTGTATATAATGAACTAATGTCTGGACATAATTTTCCTCCCAGCAAAAATGATGGCATTATGGTTCCACATATAAGGAGCTTGAAAGTCACTACTCCATCCTATCAAGAAGCTGAATAGACTGAAAAATCAACTTTTCTTGGATATGTAAGAGAAGGGCAGACACAGAGCCAACACCTGCCCTCAAGACTTAAGAGACAGATAGGCTAATACATATGGTCATAATTTACCACAGCAGAGACCCAAGAGCAGAAAGAACATCAGGAACTAGTGACAGAGCAGGAAAACCTGAATTTTAATTGACAAACTGCTAAAGACTGAGGTGTGGACAGTTCTTGAGAGTTAAAAACTCCAGGGAGTTCCAGTCTTAGGGGAAAAAAAGAAACAATTAGTCACTCAAGTTGAGTCCAACTCTTGGAGACTCCATGGACTGTAGCCTGCCAGTCTCCTCTGTCCATGGAATTCTCCAGGCAAGAATACTGGAGTGGGTAGCTATTCCCTTCTCTAGGAGATCTTCCAAACCCAGGAATCAAACGTGGGGCTCCTACATTGCAGGCAGACTCTTTACTATCTGAGTCACCAGGGACAATCAGTCGTAGGCAGCCTCCAAAATTTTGTGATATTTGCCTCCAGAAGATCAAGTAGCTTCTCACAGCAAGTAGTACAGTTCCAGTACAGGAAGGGGAAATTTAACCATTTTCAAATATGCCAGAACACTCAGTTTTTAACAAGCCTTGACCTCAGGGGAAACTAACCAGGCCTAAGCATTGTATGGACCTTAACTGACCTGGGGGAAGAGAAATAGCCAAATCCAGGCTCATCTTACCTTACTTTTTTTATAGGTTTTTACTGGAAGTTGCCAAGTCTTCTGATAAAAACCTAGCAAAAAGAAGGTAAGATGAGCGTGGAACTGACTATTTCCCTTCCCCCAGGTCAGTTAGGATTCAAATGATAAAGAATCTGCCTGTAAAGCAGGAGCCGCAGGAGCCACAGTGATTCCTGGGTTGGGAAAATCCCCTGAAGGAGAAAATGGCAACTCACTCCAGGATCCTTGCCTGGAGAATCCCATGGCCTGAGGAGCCTGGCGGGCTACAGTCCATATGGTCACAAACAGTCAGACATGTTAGGTAGTTAGAATAGGAAAAAGGAGTCCAGAATGGTGGTGGATAAAAGACAAAGAAGGGAAAAACCTGTGAAAATAGAACAAACAAAGGTCTGAGGACAGAATGAGAACCTCAGGTAAAACAAACAGTCCTCCTAGCTAGCCCAATTTACATAGGGCAGGCTCAGGGGGAGGAGAAAAAAACATATTAAAAAAGGAGCCAAAATTGAGCTGGGGGCTTCTCTTCTTCTCTTTGTGTCTTTTGGGTCAGCCCGCCCTCATGACTCCAGGATGTATTTTCCTTTGCTTGCCAAATAAAACTGAGCTGTAACATGGAGCTGAAACACTGATCCGTCCATCACTTCAAATTTTTGCTGCAGCGGTGAGACAGAACCAAGGAAATTACAAACTCCCTCAACAGACACAACTGAAGCAACTGAACTCACAATGTGTCTTCTGACTTCTAACTGAAGACCCTGATGCCAGGAAAGGTTGAAGGCAGGAGGAGAAGGGGATGACGTAGGATGAGATGGTTGGATGGCATAATTGACTCAACGGACACGAGTTTGAGCAAGCTCCAGGAGATGACAAAGGACTGGGAAGCCCGGCAGGCTGCAGGCCATGGGGTCGCAGAGAGAGACAAAACTGAGTGACTGAACAATAATAACAACACACTGAAGACACAAGTTCCTTTGAGATACACAAATTGTAAGGCATATTAAGATGAGAATGAGAACAATGTCTATATCCTCTATGGTTGTACTGTTAGAGGTAAATTCAAGGACTGTGAACTGTTCTCTACCACACTACAGATTTTTTAGTGTAATAATGCTTGCTTTCTGTCTGCTTTTAAACACCTGCTTTATATCTAAGTTAGGCTAGAGTCCACTGGGAACTGGATAAAATGAGTGACAAACTCCAGCTGTGCTTAAAATCTTAACACAATGAAGACTTTGTTCTGAATTATTCTTCCCTCAGGCTTCCCAGGTGGCTCAGAGGTAAAGAATCCACTTCCCAGTGCAGTAGCTACAGGAGACAGGGGTTTGATTCCTCGGTAGAGAAGGTCCCCTGGAGGGGGAAATGGTGGCCCTCTCCAGTATTCTTGCCTGGGAAATCCCATGGACAGAGGAGCTAGCGGGCAACAGTCCATGGGGTCACAAAGAGTCAGGCATGACTGAGATTTTTATTTTTCCTTTAGAACAGGGAGCCCCTGAAGAGTCATGAACATAAAATTTTGGCAGGTCCATATAACATATTGGGAAGGAACATCTGAATCTAAGACTTTCACTGCTTATTTTCCAATTTTCTAATCTCTACTGTCCTCTAATACTCACATTCCCCAGAAACAAAAATAAAACAGCTACTATATTTGCCTAGCTTTTATTTAAACCCATTAACCTTATTATTGCTCTCTTAAATATGGGACTAGCTAAGTCAGTTAACTTGAGAGAGGTACCAAAGAAGGAAACTCTTTGTCATTAACTATCAAATGGTTTATTCAGCCAAGTTTGGAAATAGACCACAAGCCTAAGGCATGGAGATAAAATCAGCTGGCATCCTACAGAAGTGACTGACTGATCAAAATAGAAACCAGAAAAGACAGTAGCTCCTTAGTTCCAAAAATGTACAATATTTTAATAGAATACAACTTCAATGATTTGTTATGTCAATATTTCTGCTATGTGGCAAGTTTCAGTTCAGTTGGGAGGACAAATTATCACCCCTGAGAATACATTTGAGTAGCAGAGAACCAAGTACTTAATTGGTTACAGCGAATTTTCATTCTATGAGAATGTGCCAAAATTTGGAGTAGTCATGGAAATTTTTCATACTGCAGACGGGAGCAAGGTTTTAAAGTAGGCATCATATTTAGGTAAACAAGAGGTAGAGATACATAAGCTAAGAGAAGAAAATGACACATATTCTAAAAATATCTGTTGATTCAGATTTCCTTGATGAGAATTTATTTCTGGTGATATATCTTAGGCAGTAGTAGAAGTAGGTTAAAATGTCCATGAGGTAGGTTAAAAAGTCCATGAGGACCAAGGTGGAAAGTCTTACCCTTGTCAAATAAAGGGGCAAGCAGCTTGAAAATTAAGAGCTAGGAGCTATAGAATAAGCATCATTTTTTATGTTATCTGAGCTTTAATGATTTCTCCACATTTTGTGCTTTCTTGTTCCAACTCTAAATGTGCTTCTTCTCATGTCAAGAACAATTTCTCAACAAGCAATAGTTGATTTACTAAGATTTTAAAGTGTAAAGCAAAGCTTTCTAAATTTTACATCCACTTGATTTGCTCTGCAGAGAACTGAAGCCTATAATCCCTTATTTAACATTTTTCACCTGAAGTATCTTACTTTATAGCCCCTGTGCTTTGGCAAAACTAAGGAAAAACAATTTAATGCATTCTTTATTTAGCAATCAGATAAACTCACTAATACATTGCAAGAACACATCATTATTAGACAAAAATCAACAGTATAATTAGCCTGGTTTACCCAGGCGCTTCTAATTATTGAGAAGTCATTTTATGAGGTGTGACACAGGATAATTTTAACCATCAAAAGAGAGCTTCCAGTGAAGAACAGAACTTTCTCAATGGACTTTATATTGACTCTCATCATTTTTGCAGGCAGAAACAGTTTGGTAAACTATAATGAATCCAAATGTAAAGACAGTTATACCAACATGTTTGTATATAAAATTTAGCAAGAATGTTTCTCTTCCCATTAATAATTCCATTAAATACTGTCACTGTTTTGTTTTACAAAGTCAGTTATAATAATATAAAACATGAGTAAATGTTTTCCAGCAACAGTCTCCTTTAATTTTTAATAGTAATTATTACTTTAATTTATTAAGATGGTAATGGAATTTACTGAACTTGGTAGATATCATGGGTGATGAACTCCACTATTGGGTACCTGTGCATGCATGCTAAGTTGTTTCAGTCGTCTCTGACTCTTTGCGACCCTATGGACTGTATCTCGCCAGGCTCCTCTGTTCATGGGATATCCCAGGCAAGAATACTGGGGTGGAATGCCATTTCCTCCTCTAGGGAATCTTCACAACTCAGGGATCAAACCCACATCTCTTATGTCTCCTGCCTCGGCAGGCAAGCTCTTTACCACTAGCACCACCTGGGAAGCTCATAGATACAACTGCAATAGTGGCCTGAAAGAGATTCAAGAGTTCAACCAGGAAGTCCAGATGAGCATGTTATAGACGATCCCATCTCACAATACTAACCAGAGCAGGCAGAAGAACATCAGTACTAATGGGTGTAGAACCATCTGCACACATGATGGAAAGGCTCCCAAACTGGGTGTTTATTTACTATGTGTGTGTTTTCATTGCTGGCCCTCTGTCTTAAATAACCAGTAAAAATCAAACAAGACAAATGAAACAAAGGTTTTCAGAAACTGAATAACTGTTGGTGCACTGCTATGATTCCTAAGTAAAGATAAAACATGAGATCAGCCTTGGGATTGTCCAGATAACTGCTTTGAGGCAGTTTTCAAACTGAAGTTGAGGAAAGGGGAATCTATATAGAGCCATGTAGTCTTTGTTTAGAAGAACAGAATTTGGAGTTCAGAGAGTCCAGTGAAGGTAGAATACATCAGCCAGACTACTGTAGAGGGAGAAATCCTTTGGAAAGTTATGATTATATGAAGGCCCTCCTTGAACCCTTGAATGAGTACTGAACTTCAAATTTGTGAGAGGAAATAACCACAAGAACAGAATGTATTTACTCTTCTCAAGACTCAAGTATAACTGGAGATAGTTGATGTGTCTACCAACTGTGAGACATGATAAATGGACATGAGGTAAAATCTTCAGAGAAATATTGAATTAGTTGTGGAATAAAGCCCTAAATAAGAGAAATCTTAACTAATCTTAAAAATATTAAAAGCAAGCCTTAATCTTAGAAGGGGCAATTTGATTCCAAGATCTCAGTTTTTGACAACAAAAGCCAACTTTGATGGAATACAACAAAACCTAATTCTCATTCTAAAATTTTAAGATGCTCATTATCTAATTAAAAATTACTAGTTATATTCTCCAGATTCTTTGCATAATTTTTAATTATGAAAGATAATCATTCTTTTTAATGGCTGAGTAATATTCCATGGTGTATATGTACCACAGCTTCCTTATCCATTCATCTGCTGATGGGCATCTAGGTTGCTTCCATGTCCTGGCTATTATAAACAGTGCTGCGATGAACATTGGGGTGCACGTGTCTCTTTCAGATCTGGTTTCCTCAGTGTGTATGCCCCAGAAGTACTCAGCCATTAAAAAGAATTCATTTGAACCAGTCCTAATGAGATGGATGAAGCTGGAGCCCATTATACAGAGTGAAGTAAGCCAGAAAGATAAAGAACATTACAGCATACTAACACATATATATGGAATTTAGAAAGGTGATAACGATAACCCTATATGCAAAACAGAAAAAGAGACACAGAAATACAGAACAGACTTTTGAACTCTGTGGGAGAAGGTGAGGGTGGGATATTTCAAAAGAACAGCATGTATACTATCTATGGTGAAACAGATCACCAGCCCAGGTGGGATGCATGAGACAAGTGCTCCGGCCTGGTGCACTGGGAAGACCCAGAGGAATCGGGTGGAGAGGGAGGTGGGAGGGGGGATCGGGATTGGGAATACATGTAAATCCATGGCTGATTCAAAGAATAAAAAAAAAAAAAGAAAGAAAGATAATCATTCAATAGAAATGGATACAGAAATAATGAAGATGATGACGACATTAAGTGACACCAATAACAGAAGCAGCAATTATAAATATGCATCTACATTCAAGAGAGGAAAGGGAACCATTAAAACATGATAAAGTAAGAAAGAAAAAATGCAAAAAAGATCAAAGGAAACTCTGTGGCAAAATGTATATTGAAAATAGATTGGAAAAATAAAAAATTCTATATAGGAAAGTTTTAAAAACAAAAACCTTAAAATTTTAAGACACAGCAATTGTTGTGTTACCTAAGTATTGCTTAAGTAAATCTTAAAAAACAGGAAAAAAATTAAATGAATAAAGCACCAATAACTAGTAAGACAACAGTTTGTGATAAAATTTACATGAAACTGGAACAGCAGAAAATTAGGGGAAGACAGTAAAAATATTTGTAAAAATAAAAAGCATTTTTTTATTTTTATGCAGGAAAAAAGCTATAATGTAACTTTATTATAAACTGGGAGTTGTCAAACTACTCCTTGAAGACTAAATTCAGCATGTGGCCTGCTTTCTATGACCCGTTTATCTATAAATCAACTTTACATTTTTAAAAGGCTGAAGAAAAAGAATATGTGACAGAGATATAGGGACATAAAACCTAAAACAGTTACTATTTGATCCTTTACAGAAAGTTTGTTAATCACCAAGATAGACTCTCAACCAAAGAACAAAGTGAAGCACAGGCCAACTTAATACAAAGAAACAATGCCAAGTGCACTTATAATCAAATTATTAAAAAAAAATTTAAAAACTAACATAAAAGAAATGATCTTTGGACAAGCAAAACAAAAGTTACTAACATGTACTGAGGACTAAAGGTAAGACTGATAGCAGAATGTTTTTCAAAAAGGGTACAAGAAAAAAAGAAATATTTTTAATATATTGCTGATGGAAAAGCAAAACAAAATCTTTCCAACTGTCAATCTAGCATTCTGTATCCAGTGGAAAGTTCTTTCAAAGATAAAAAAAAGTAAAATGCTTTAAAGAAAAAAAAAGTGACATTGTATTACCAGCATGTCTGTACTACAAGAAATGTTAAATGAAGTTCTTGAAAGAGAAGTGAACAAGAACAGAAAGAAAATATAGATCTACACAAACACATGAAGAATACTGGAAATACTCAATGTATATGTATATAATATTTTTTCTCATTGTATTATCAGGCTCTTTAAAAGGTAGTTAAATATTAAAAAAAATGTATGTTACAGAATTTAGAGAAAGTGTAATAATGTCAAAAGTATGGAAGAATAAATGTAATTTTTTTGTTGTAAATTTATTACATTATGAATGAAGATATATAATATTTTTGACCATAGACTATGATAAGTTAAATTGTATGTTAATTATGTAAACCACAAAATCACTGCTAATGTGTGTGTTTGGAGATGGGATTCAATAATTTTTTTTAAAAAGCACTTTAATACAACAGAAAATAGTAAAAGAGGAGAAAAAGGAAAGACTACATGGGACAGAAATGTAAAATTTAGATATACCCCATATGCTCTATGGGGTATATAGCATACTCTATATGCTGACTAAAATAAGGTAAATAGAAAAATTACCAGTATCAGGAGTAAAACAGAGGTAAAACTACAGACCCTACAAGTGTTCATAGGATAATGTGCTGTGGTGTCCTCAGTCACTTAGTCATGTCCAGCATTTTTTGATCCCATGGACTGGAGCCCAGCAGGCTCCTTGTCCACGGGGATTCTCTAGACAAGAATACTGGAATGGGTTGCCATGCCCTCCCCAAGGGGGAGGGATCCCAACTCAGGGATCGAACTCAGGTCTCCCACATTGCAGGTGGATTCTTTACCATCTGGGCAACCAGAGAAGCCCAATAAGATAATAAGGCAATATTAAAAACTATTAAAGTCTCCTTAAGAAGTACTGAAAATCTGAGTAGTATTGTATCTATATCTAGCACACAGATTCAGATATTAAATAAATTGAATTTGAATGTGTATCTCAGTACTTCCAACAAAGAAAAGTCCAGGCATATGGCCTCTTTTACAAATACTAATCCTATATAAATTCTTCCATAAATTGGAAGAGAGAAAAATTTCCAATTCATTATGTGAGGCCAGCCTCCCCTGATACCAAACAAGACATTATTACAAGAAAGAAAACTACACACCAATGTCCCCCATAAATATAAAAGCAAAAATTCTCAGTGAATGTTAGCAAATTAAATTCAGCATGTAAAAGTAATATATCATGACTGTACTATTTATTCTGAAAGTGCAGGTTTGGTTTAATATATAAAAAATAATGTAATTCACCATACCACATTATGAAAAAGAAAAAAACAGATGATCATTTAAAACAGTGATGTAAAACATTTGAAAAAAGTTAACATCCATTGGTATGACAAAATGTTTCAGCAAACTGGGTAGGATACTTCCTCTAACTGATAAAGAGAATCAACAAAACAACTATAGCTATGACTTACTTAACTGCAAAAAATTTTGCTTTTCCCAAAGATCCAGAACAAGGAAAGTATATTCATTCTCTGACATTCACCATCATTCAGGAAGACCTATCATCTCAATAATGCAAGAAAAATAATTAAAAAGTCAGCCAGAAAGATAAAGAACATTACAGCATACTAACACATATATATGGAATTTAGAAAGGTGATAACGATAACCCTATATGCAAAACAGAAAAAGAGACACAGAAATACAGAACAGACTTTTGAACTTTGTGGGAGAATGTGAGGGTGGGATATTTCAAAAGAACAGCATGTATACTATCTATGGTGAAACAGATCACCAGCCCAGGTGGGATGCATGAGACAAGTGCTCAGACCTGGTGCACTGGGAAGACCCAGAGGAATCGGGTGGAGAGGGAGGTGGGAGGGGGGATCGGGAAAAAAAAAAAAAAGTCAGTTAGATGGGTAAGCAAGAAATATAACTTGAACATAATATGATTGTGTAGAAAATCCCCAAGTACCCTACAAAATATTAGATTCTAATAAGTCAGTTTAAAGGGAACAAGAACAAGAGAAACAAATAGATTGTGTATCTATCTACTAGCAATAGCAATTGAAAAGTAAATGTTAAAATATAATATATAATGTTACTACAATATTATAGTGGTTTAGTCGCTAAGTCATGTCCGACTCTTGCAAACCTATGCACTGTAGCCCTCCAGGCTCCTCTCTCCATAGTATTCTCCAGGCAAGAATACTGGAGTGGGTTGCCATTTCCTTCTCCAGGGGATCTTTCTGACCCAGGGATCAAACCCAGGTCTCTTGCACTGCAGGCAGATTCTTTACCAACATATCTAAGCAAGTATGTGCAAGATTTATATGCTGAAAACATAAAACACTTGTCAAAAAATAAGACCCAAATAAATAAATCTTTATTCCATGATCCTATATTGTAAAACTCAGTACTATTACAGTGTCAATTCTCCAAAATCTGACCCACAGATTGAATGCAATCATAATTAAAACTCCAGCAGGATTTTGGTAGATACAGCAAAAACAACTTCTAAAATGTATATGGAAAGGCAAATGATATTGAATAGTCGGAATAACTGTGCATAGGAAGAAGAGAGTCAAAGAATTCAATTTATTTAAAATTTATGTGATTTCTGAGATGGCTCCAAATGATCTCAGCACTGAGGACCTTGAAATTCTAGACGGTTCTAACTCTAAGCCACGGTAAGGATCTGCATGGTAAAACTGAGGTGCCTAGGTTTAAACACTACATTCACAAGAGGTGTGTCGCTGACCTTGCTGACTGTGTGCAGCTGCAATGGCCCCAGACAAATTCAGGGTTTACCTGTGTCCTTCTGGTGCCCAGGGATTTCACTCTTATTTGAACAAAGATCCTTGGCTCTGCGTTCAGACCCTGTAACCCCGTTGATACTTGCCAGCTAAGTTGTGTTTATTTGGGTTATTCCTTTTGCCTTTCCACATAACTCTAACAAGGGGCAGATTTATACCATCCTTCAAGAGACAGCTCCGATACCATTTTCTTTGTGAAGCCATTCATAAGTCTCATATCCACATAAGTTCTATTTACTTTATCCCTTTGTGCTTCTACCCCACGTGTCACATGGAATTCTTTCTCTTTCCATCTCCCCTCTCTTTTCTTTTTTGCTATTATTTAAAATGTCAAATTCTCACTAATTCTCAAGACAAAATTATTTATTCATGTTGTTCCAGCATTTAGCATAGGGCCTAACACACTTGACATCCATTAAAAATAATTATTACAACAGTTAATAATCTTCAAACATTTACATGCTCTGTTAACTTCTTTACAGGCATATATTTTAAAAAATACCACACACTTTTATGATAGGAGAAAATAATAAAACCTATTTCACAAATGAGGAAGCTGAGGTATGGAATAATCTATCCCAATTCACATCACTAGTAAGCATCATAGATGATTCTGAGTCTGTTAAACTCAAGAATTCTTAGCAATTAAACCACATTATTTTATATATAATTCTGACACCTTCCACCACTCTAGGCTCATAGTTGATACTCAGAAAATAAGTACTAGTGGATTAACCAAATGAGCACAGAGCAGAGCTGTATGATAACAATCACAAATAGGAATACCACTAGTAGAAATTATTTGCTATTACAATAGTGCAAGCTTCAGCCTCCGTAACTATTATTTAAGAGGCAGTGATGGACACAGATTGGTGATTTTTTCTCATTTACAGAAAACTTGGCTGCCCTCTGACTTTAACATTCTCTCTAGCTTCTGGTGAGGTCCTAGGACTAGAACTCAGTTAATGAGTTTCAGAGCAATACAGCTATGAAGTTCAGGGGACAAAAGGTGAAAACAATTGTGAAAGAAACTTATCCTCCCTGTGTGTCCTAGATCTGGATCTATATACCTTATTAGCAGCTAATGAGCATTTCATGTTCTCCAATTTCCCTGTACTAATGGTCTGCTTCAGGGACAATTCAGGCAATTAGAAAGAACTGCAATGCAGGATATTCTCACTCCTCAACAGCTTTTGTATCACCAGGGAAATTTAGCTTCATCATTAGGAATAAACCTGAGAAATTACAACAATCTCAGAGGATCTGGGATACAAAAATCTCAGATATTTTTCTCATCTTACTTTTTGACAAACATAAATACATTCCCAGGTTACCAGGTCTAAGACATCTAGACAAGATATTTAATCATTCCTCTTGGGTATGTCAAGTGTTGTAAGCCATTTAAGAACATGAGAAGGAAGAATTACCAATTTTTAAAAATCTGTCTCTGATTTTCCCATAACAGCTTTGCTTTCTACTCTTAGATATATCTCATACAGACTAAAAAAGTTACTAAAATACGCTCTTTCATTTTATAAAGAGTGATTAGCTCAAGAACTTAAATGTAAAATAATAGCTACATTTGCTACCAAGCAACAGCTGGCAATTTATTTATGTTACATCACTTATTACACTTAGTAGCAATGCTATAGGTCTTGGCATAACTGGAATTTAGTAAAATATGGTAAAAGAAAGAAAAAACATGTATGTTGGTCTTTGAAATGAATTACTTACTCAGGCTTAAATATTAGCAGCATAAACTCTGCTGAACATACACTGAAAAACTGTAATTGTGCTGTTAGCAAGATGTACCAATGAATCAGCTTATTGCCTCCTTTCTACTTTTATTCCTTCTTAATACTTAAACTCTCCATGAGCACCACCTATTATTCTTATATACTTTACAACACATTTTTAGTTATATTAATACAATAATTTTGACTTTGAAGTTGGTCTTCAGTTAGTGAAGAAGTCTGTTACTGTACTTGTATTAAGTTTGGAATACCCTTGGGAATTTTTAAACACTGAGATAGCATGAAGATTTCCTTCAAAGAGCTTGCACCATGTTTGTGGAACTAGACACATTCACATTAAACAATAGAAGGATAATTACAAAGCAACTCTCAATGAAACAAAATAAGGCACTCTAAATTGAATACATAAGTGGGTCAATTAATTATGCTTCTATGCTATCCTTGTAGGTTTTATGCTATCCTTGTAGGGTTTTTCCCTACCATTATGTTAACTCCATTCAAGCAGAGTGGGTAACAACCTGCAGAGACACATATGACTTATTTCAATGCAAATTAGTTCATTGTTTCTTTTATTCTATCTGTTCAGTAAATGATTATTAAAATAAATTCTTAATAAGTTAAAATTCAGAGTAATTCATCTCAGGGTACATCTTACTCAGAGCTCTAGAGATATGAATAGTGATGAGGCTAATGTTTATATCATGCTTAGTGATTCTTTGGAAAGGTGTTTTTTTTTTTTTTTTTTTTTTTAATAGAAGATCACAATAATGTACTTGAAGTCAACCTCTGGGTATCAACAGACATTCACAGACTCATAGGCAAGGGTAATGAAGGGACTGTTTCCCTAATGAATATTCTGTACTAGGGTTTAATTACCAAAGCAGGAACCTGGGCTTTGATGTTTTTTTAATAGAGGGTAGAATCCTTTTCTAATTTAGCATTTTTCATTTTAAATACTCATTAGCTACAACATTGCACAGTGTAAAGGATCGTCCAAATGAGTAAAGTGGTAGAGCTATCCTAACTATATTTTCAATAGAAGCCCTTCTCAGCATTTGCTTCATTTTTTCTTGCCAGTATTTCTCTTACCCAATAGCTGGTGCTGGATGCCCATTTGTTCTGTTCTCACTATGCAGTAATATACTAGCCTGCAATGCCTCCCTCAGATAGAGAACTCTATCACTTTACTTGGCACTGGGACTATTTTGGTTGCAGCCAACTCTGAGATATCAAATCAACTGAGAAAGAGCATAAGCTGAGTCTATTGCCTCAAGGATTCAGAGGTTTTACTACTCTGCTTACAAATCTTTGGACTTTGGGATTTGACAAGATGACCAAAGGCAAAATGATACAGCATTATCCAAAATAAGAGTTCCAATATTCCATGTCCTAGAGAGAGAGAGTCTCTCTCTGATTCCACACACACACAAAAAAAATACTCAATATATACACATGGGTTACCATCAACATTGAATAAATGAAGGAAGAGGGAGGAAGAAAGGGAAGACAAGGAAAGAAGGAAGAGGAACAGGAGGAGGAAGACTAAGAAAAATTATTTATCAGGAGGAGACAGTCATCACTAAAGTCTCAGTTAAAGTACTACCAAGTGTTGTTGCTACCTGAACTCTGCTCATATTAGTTCTCCAGGTAAAATTTTCATGAAACACTTCATTAGTGTGAATTTCATTCTTTCTACTTCATTCACTTTTTCATTAATTTTACTAAAGTTGTAATGACATATACATATATTACAAATATACAGTATATAAAATAAAATATATTTGTACTCTATTAGAATTGTTTTAATGCTCCTTAAACATATTATTTGAATATTTGCTGATAAAAATGAATAAGATCTGCCTGGAAAGATTTCTTCAAAATGAAAAAAAAACAAAAAAAAAGGCATGGGTATACTTATAGAATCATGCACAATATATTTTAAATACCCGAGAGGTATAATTTCATGATGTTTTTGTGATAAAGAGTTAATGGGAATAATTGTCCCTTTAATATTAACAATCACAAGTTCTTTAATGGAAGTAGATAACAAAATTTATCTGGAGAATATACTTTTAAATGGCCAGATTCAAAGCAGCTAAAAAATGACTTTTGAACATGTGATTCAGCTGGAGCTCAGGCAACCAACTCATTTCTCTTATAATGGTATTTTACACATAAATGATGGAGACCTGTTTTAGTAAGTCACTTACTCCAGCAATAGTCTATAGTCAGTTCGTTCAGTCACTCAGTCATGTCTGACTCTTTGCGACCCCATGGACTGCAGCATGCCAGGCCTCCCTGGCCATCACCAACTCTACTCCTGGAGTTTACTTCAACTCATGCCCATTGAGTTGGTGATGACATCCAATCATCTCATCCTCTGTCATCCTCTTCTCCCCCTACCTTCAATCTTTCCCAACATCACGGTCTTCTCAAGTGAGTCAGTTCTTTGCATTAGGTAGCCAAAGTATTGGAGTTTCAGCTTCAACATCAGTCCTTCCAATGAATATTCAGGACTGATTCTCCTTAGGATGGACTGGGTGGATCTTCTTGCTGTCCAAGGGACTCTCAAGAGTCTTCTCCAACACCACAGTTCAAAAGCATCCATTCCTTGGCACTCAGCTTTCTTATACTCCAACTCTCACATCCATGCATGACTACTGGAAAAACCATAGCTATGACTAGGCAGAATTTTGTTGGCAAAGTAATGTCCCTGCTTTTTAATATACTGTCTAGGTTGGTCATAACTTATCTTCCAAGGAGCAAGCATTCTTTAATTTCATGGCTGCAGTTACCATCTGCAGTGATTTTGGAGTTCAAGAAAAATAAATCTGTCACTGTTTCCAAGGTTTCCCCACCTATTTGCCATGAAGTGATGGGACCAGATATCATGATCTTAGTTTTCTGAATGTTGAGTTTTAAAACCAGCTTTTTCACTCTCTGCTTTCCCTTTCATTAAGAGGCTCTTTAGTTCTTCCTTGTTTTCTGCCAGAAGGGTGGTGTCATCTGCATATCTGAGGTTATTGATATTTCTCCCAGCAATCTTGATTCCAGCTTGTGCTTCATCCAGTCCAGCATTTCTCATGATGTACTCTGCATATAAGTTAAATAAGCAGGGTGACAATATACAACCTTGGCATACTCCTTTTCCTGTTTGCAACCAGTCTGTTGTTCCATGTCTAATTCTAACTGTTGCTTCCTGACCTGCATATAGATTTCTCAAATTCAGGTCAGGTGATGTGTTCTTCCTATCTCTTTAAGAATTTTCCTTGGTTTGTTGTGATCCACACAGTCAAAGGCTTTGGCGTAGTCAATAAGCAGAAGTAGATGTTTTTCTGGAACTCTCTTACCTTTTCGATGATCCAGCAGATGTTGGCAATTTGATCTCTGGTTCCTCTGCCTTTTCTAAATCCAGCTTGAATATCTGGAAGTTCACGGTTCATGTACTGTTGAAGTCTGGCTTGGGGAAAATTAGCATTACTTTACTAGCATGTGAGATGAATGCAATTGTATGGTAGTTTGAGCATTCTTTGGGATTGCCTTTCTTAGGGATTGGAATGACAACTGACCTTTTCCAGTCCTGTGGCCACTGCTGAGTTTTCCAAATTTGCTGGCACATTGAGTGCAGCACTTTCACAGCATCATCTTTTAGGATTTGAAAAAGCTCAACTGGAATTCCATCACCTCCACTAGCTATGCTCAAAGTGATGCTTCCTAAGGCCCACTTGACTTCACATTCCAGGATGTCTGGCTCTAGGTGAGTGATCATATCTTCATGGTTATCTGTATCATGAAGATCTTTTTTGTATAGTTCTTCTGTGTATTTTTGCCACCTCTTCCTAATAGCTTCTGCTTCTGTTAGTTCCAAACCATTTCTGTCCTTCATGGTGCCCATCTTTGCATGAAATGTTCCCTTAATAGCTCTAATTTCTTGAAAAGATCTCTAGTCTTTCCCATCCTATTGTTTTCCTCTATTTCTTTGCATTGATCACTGAGGAAGGTTTTCTTATCTCTCTTTGCTATTCTTTGGAACTCTGCATTCAAATGGGGATGTCTTTCCTTTTCTACTTTGCCTTTCACTTCTCTTCTTTTCACAGATATTCGTAAGGCCTCGTCAGACAACCATTTTGCCTTTTTGCATTTCTTTTTCTTGGGGATGGTCTCGATCCCTGCTTCCTGTACAATGTCTTGAACCTCCTTCCATAGTTCTTTAGGCACTCTGTCTATCAGCTTTAATCCCTTGAATCTATTTCTCACTTCCACTGTATAATCATAAGGGAGTTAATTTGTGTCATACCTAAATGGTCTAGTTATTTTCCCTACTTTTTTCAATTTAAGTCTGAATTTGGCAATAAGGAGTTCATGATCTGAGCCATAGTCAGTTCCTGGTCTTGTTTTTGCTGACTGTATAGAGCTTCTCCATCTTTGGTTGTAAAGAATATAATCAGTCTGATTTCGGTATTGACCATCTGGTGATGTCTGTGTACAGAATCTTCTCTTGTGTTGTTGGAAAAGGGTGTTTGCTATGACCAGTGCGTTCTCTTGGCAAAACTCGAGTAGCCTTTGCCCTGCTTCATTCTGTATTCCAAGGACAAATTTGCCTGTTACTCTAGGTATTTCTTGACTTCCTACTTTTGCATTCCAGTCCCCTTTAATGAAAAAGACATCATTTAGGGGTATTAGTTCTAGAAGGTCTTGTAGTGCTTCATAGAACCCTTCAACTTCAGCTTCTTCAGCATTACTGGCTGGGGCATAGACTTGGATTACCGTGATATTGAATCAAGATCAATATGAACCAAGATCGTTCTGTCATTTTTGAGATTGCATCCAAATACTGCATTTTGGACTCTTTTGTTGACTATGATGACTATTCCATTTCTTCTAAGGGATTCTTGCTCACAGTGTAGATATACTGGTCATCTGAGTTAAATTCACCCATTCCAGTCCATTTTAGTTCTCTGATTCCTAAAATGTTGACGTTCACTCTTGCCCTCTCCTGTTTGACCACTTCCAATTTGCCTTGATTCATGGACCTAACATTCCAGGTTCCTATGCAATATTATTCTTTACAGAATAGGACTTTACTTCCATCACCAGTCACATCGACATATGGGTGTTGTTTTTGCTTCGGCTCCAGCTCTTCATTCTTTCTGGAGTTATTTCTCCACTGATCTCCAGCAGCATATTGGGCACCTACCAATCTGGGGAGTTCATCTTTCAGTGTCCTATCTTTCTGCCTTTTCATAGTGTTCATGGGGTTCTCAAGGCAAGAATACTGAAGTGGTTTGCCATTCCCTTCTCCAGTGGACCATATTTTGTCAGAATTCTCTATCATGACCCATCTGTCTTGGTGGCCCTATGTGGCATGGCTCATAGTTTCTTTGAGTTAGACAAGGTTGTGGTCCGTGTGATCAGATTGGTTAGTTTTCTGTGATTGTTGTTTTCAGTCTTCCCTCTGATGGAGAAGGATAAGAGGCTTACGAAAGCTTCCTGATTGGTGAGACTGACTGAGGGGACAATGAGTCTTGTTTTCATGGGTGGGGCCATGCTCAGTAAATCCTTAATCCAATTTTCTGTTGATGGTTGGTGCTGTGTTCCCACCCTGTTATTTGACCTTAGGCCAAATAACAAACTATGGTGGAGGTAAGGAAGATAATGGAGACCTCCTTCAAAAGGTCCCATGCATGCACTGCTACATTCAGTGTCCCCAGCCCTGCAGCAGGCCACTGCCAACCCTCGCCTCTGCCAGAGACTTCTGGACACTCATGGGCAAGTCTGGGTCAGTCTCTTGTGGGGTCACTGCTCCTTTCTCCAGGGTCCTGGTGCACACAAGGTTCTGTCTGAGCCCTCCAGTAGTTGATTTCCCAGTCCTGTGTAAGTTCTGGTAGCTCTGTGGTGAGGTTAATGGCGACCTCCTCCAAGAGGGCTTATGCCATACCCAAGTCTGCTGCACCCAGGGCCCCTGTCCCTGCAGCAGGCCACTGCTGGCCCATACCTCTTCAGGAGACACTCAAACACAGTTCTGTCTCAGTCTCTGTAGGGTCTCTGGGTCCTGGTACACACAAGGTTTTTTTGAGCCCTCTGAGCATCTCTGGCAGGTATGGGGTTTCATTCTAAACATGATTTTGCCTCTTCTACCGTCTTGCTCAGGCTTCTCCTTTGCCCTTGGACATGGGGTATGCCTCAAAGTCGCTCCAGTACTGCACAGCCCATCTATAGTCAATGCACAAGTATTCCCTACAGTCATGTCTGAAGGGTTTAAACTGATTAAACTGAAACTGGTTTAAAATGATTAAATATTTAAGGAGGCACACTGATCTCAGTATTCCTTTTCTCCACCTAATCTTCTATGTAGCTGTAGTTTTCAGAAATAATGACCCTTTTTACTACTCCTTTATCTTCCATTATAAAGTACAAAGAAAGTAATTTATTGAATGACTTAGCATAGAATGGATTTGACTTATACAAACTAGACAATATCAAGGGGGTAGCTGAGAATACACAAATGCATGTGTGCCTCAGTTCAGATGATGCAATAGGTATTGTTCTAAAGAAGAGCTGGGAAAATAAGGTACAGTGTGAGGAAGTTAGAAAGCAAAGTGTATGGACTGAATGAGTCTCATCTCCAAAGACTACCACTTTTCCTTCTGCCAAAAACAGACCTGCAGATTGGGGGCATATCTTCCTGATATCATACCATTCAGTAGAGAGATCTTATCACAAATAAGATTCCAATTGCCAAGATGACTTCACTGGTAATTAAGCTGGGGGAAAAACAATAATTCTAGATAGTACCATACAATAATATTATAATCTGAATCAACGTCTTTCATGAAGATTTCTGAAAACCTGGCCATGACCAAGGTAAGTTTTCTGCTGTTATTACTCTGTATGCCATCAATTTCTGTTTTTTGTTTTTGTTTTTTCTATACAAAACTTTAGAAATGAGAGATCCCTCTCCACTGTGAAAGAAAAATCAAAATTCCTAAGAGAACTCCCTAATTTGGAGCCAGGAGGCCATTAAATAAGTATTACCTACGCATCTCTCAGATTTGTTCAAATTGGAACTTTTTGACCACATATTGCCCTAATGTAGTCATCCAAAATATCTGCCAGAAATTCAAGATATTTATCAAACCCTTACCCCAAAATAACTTATAAAAACCCTTCTCTAAAATAAATCATGGTTCCTTAAGGATAAATATTTTCTGATTTAAGCTAGTCAATCACAGTTCTCGCCAAGCAACTTTTTCTTCCTTCAAGTTTTATTGCGTTATAATTGACATAGGACACTGCATAAGATAAAGGTATGTAGCATAAAGATTTGACTTATGTACATCATGAAATGATTACTACAGTAAGTTAAATGAGTATTCATCATCTCATATAGATACAAAAATCAAAGAAACAGAAAAAATAGTATTTCCTTGTGATGATAACTAAAGATTTACTCAGTTCTCTGTTTTCATAGAAAACATAACAGCAGTGTTATTTATGTTCATCATGTTGTACATTACATTCCTAGTAATTATATATCTTTTAACCAGAAATTCATACATTTTGACTGCGTTTATCCAAATCCCTCTCTCCCCACGGCTACCACCTTTGGTAACCACAAATCTGATCTATTTTCTTAAGAGTTTATTGGTTTTGGAAAGGTAATTGACCTACAAGACTATTTTAGCTCCTGTTACACAACAGAAATTCAATATTTCTATATATTACAAAATGTTCACCAAGGTAAGTCTAGCTACGATCTATCACCATACAAAATATAGAGAGATACTGACTATATTTCCCATACTTTACATTTCATATCCAGGGCTCATTTACCTTCCAACTGTAAGTTTGTACTTCTTAAATTCCCTCACCTATTTCCTCCTCTGCCTTCCCCTTCCCCATTGTTAATCACTCATTTGTTATCTGTCTCTATGACTCTTTCCTTTTAAAAGTAAACTGTCCTATTGGTTTACTTAGACTTTTGTTTCCCTTGCCAGGCAACTTTCAACAACCTCATGGTTTTCTGTCTTTATGAGCTCCTGAATTCTATCTTCTTCAGAACACTCTTTCAGTTTTATCGGAATCTGTATTGATTGAATTTAAGACCCCAAATAAGTTCTTTTCTTACTTGCAGCCTCTCACACTGGTTTTTGGTTGACACCACCATGGCAATATAGCAGACACATAAGACAGGGAAGCACAAAAGGAGATAGGGGCAAAGGCAAAATAAATCTGTGAATACCACATAATAAGCATTTTGGATGACATTCATTATAGTAGGCCTTTCTGTTTTAGTTTCCCCTTCCCTCCCCCAGATAGTCCATGTATAAATTCTTTTGTAAAATTAAATTCTTTTTGAGCTAGTACAGTGCAGTGAAGACAATGCTCAGAAATATCTGGAAGGCATTTCTAAGTGGATGTTGAAAAATTGCAAGAAATGACCAGGACACATTTTAATATAAGGGAGAGAGGGCTAAAATGTAGCAGAAAAGCTGATGGCACTGGCAGACATTGTGAGTTCAATAACAAACTACTAATAGGATCCCTTTTATCCCCAAACTCCTTCTAGCATAGGGACAGTTTTGTTCATCACTGCATCCTAAACCTAGTATAGAACTTAATATAGAGAAAGCTTCAAATAGCTATTGCTGAATTAATGCCCATGTATTACATTAACACATCTATATTTACATTACTGTAGAATATCAACTATCTCATCTCACTTGAAAATTTTTGTAGATAATACATGTAATAAATATCTTCAGTCAAACTATGTCTTCACTCTCCTTTGCAGATGCTTACTGGGGTAAAGCAGTTCAGGTAAAAATGTGATAATAGTCTATAAATAAAAGAGGTAAAACTGTTTATATCAAATAGACAGGGAAAAATGAGGTTGGATCAATGTAATAAGCTGAGGCTGAATTTCCAGTGTTAGAAATAAACACAGTCAATACTCCTGGATAACATCCTGAGGGGCGGCGTTTGCTTTCATGGCTCACCTGTGTCATTTCTTAACAGCAGGCCAGCTTCTGTCCGCTGTGGGGCAGTATTCAGGTATCGCTTCCGCTAGCCTGCATGCACTCAAGGAAATGCAAGTTATTTATCATCAAAGTGTGGGAGGAAATGAACTAGGAAGGAAACCTAATTTTTTTCCCCTTACATTTTGGGGAATGTAAAAGGAGTAAGAAAATTTTACCTCAAGGAGAGCACTCTATATGGTTGGAAGAGCTATCCAGTGTAATTCTACCTTGGGCAGGCCTTGAGACTTCAGGAGGTAAGCACTAATAGGTGACATCAGAGTCTCATCAAACTGGCTTCTAGGGCAGCTGGTTCTAGACACTGTGGGTCACTGATTTTGTTTGGAGGCGTATGCAAACTTCTGGCAGAGCTGAACTTCTCAGGACAACAAAGAAGTGTCTAATGCATGCCTCAGGTTCCAATTTCTAGGTCTCTCCCAACATGTCATTTGAATGTTCTCTGAAATTTTTTTACAAATTTTAGACAACTAGTTTACAGATATTACTTTGAGGCAGTTGACAGATTATGAGTACACATCTCTGTTGGATCTTCCCAATTGTTGTTGTTTAGTCACCAAATTGTGCCCAACTCTTTGAGACCCCATGGACTATAGTTCACCAGGCTATTCAGTCCATGGGATTTCCCAGGCAAGAATACTGGAGTGGTTTGACATTTCCTTTTCCAAGGGATCTTTTCCACCGATGGATCAAACCTGTGTCTTCTGCATTGCAGAAGGATTCTTTACTTCTGATCTTCCCAATAGTATAAAGTAAATAATATTCAGGAGTTTTTGCTAAATGAACATCTAAATGAATAGACAGGCACTGGACAAGAATTTTAACAGATTTATGGCAAATGCACAAGTCAATGAGAATTTGTTTCAAAAGTTTTTATTCAGAGCTCCACTTCATCATGCTCTTCTTCTCTTCACAAGAAGACCTAAATTGACCTAGTTCCTGTACCCCTCTTCCCTTGCTTTTAGACACAAAAAATATAACCTTATTTAATTCAAAAATGTTTTTCTTAATCATCTCTGTTACCAAGAAACAGCCAAAAGAAAAACAGAAACTGTATTAGAGTCAAAGATGGTTATTGCTATTCTGTATCTAAGAATGGCAGATCGAGGAGGGTTCATCAACAGAGGCAGAAATAATTGAGTGTAAATGAAACTATCTGTTTGTAGTAATGTAGAAGATGTTACTGAGTCACAAAAGAATTAAGTTATTTTTAAAAACATCACAGTGTATGGCCAAGGGAAATCAATCATTCAGATGATGAAGTGGCAGTTGCACTTTGTCAAAAGTGAGTTAAAGAGAACTTAAAGTTTATCTCACAGTAATCAACATTGGAATTTCTTTACAGTCAATCAGAGCACTTCATTTCTGCTGATCCCACTGAAGGAAAAGCAGCAGTAAGACAGAATCAAAACAGTTTACAGTCAGAATGGCTGGAGTTCAAAAGGGTTGCCAGCCCACATCTCTGGAGTGAAGACTTGTGGGCTTTCAGACACTGGACTACAGCGAGGTTGGAAGACTAAGAAGGAGAGGCAAAGACGGCCACCGGGCACTATAAGTAGAAGAGTGAAGGACTGAGTTTATGGATTGACTACAACAAATATCAAGGGTATATGTCCATACTTCAAATACAGGACAGCCATGTTTAGGCATTCTGGCTATGCATCAGCCCACAGGGATCAAAATACATACACTCATTTAACAGAGGAAACAGTGGGCCAGTTAAGGCTTCTCAGGCATTAAACAGGTAACAGAGAAAAAAATCTGATTGTCTTGACAAAGGTGTTTAAACACTGTGTATCGTGGAAAAAAGAGATCACTAAAGGATGATCCAAGATTTACATGGCTTGAAAACTTGAAAAAGATGAGGTCATCATTAACTGAACATATTTGCAGAGGAAGGCTTACAGGGATAAAATGTGAACTGGTGATAAACATTTGCTTGATACGTGAGATGTCTGCTAACGTTTAACTGAAAACACAGAGTAGAACATTAGGTATAAGGCTCTAGAGTTATAGGGAAGGGTTTGGATTAAAGGTAGAAATTTGGAATTTAACATAAAGTCACAAAATTAAATGAGAGTATATAGGGTAACAACCCACTCCAGCATTCTTGCCTGGAGAATCCCACGGACAGAGGAGCCTAGCAGGCTACACTCTATGGGATCACAAGAGTCAGACACAACTTAGCAACTAAGCCGCCACCACCAGGGTAAACAGATATATAGGGAAGAGAAGAGTCCCAATTAGTGAGTCTTAAAGTATTTAGAAGGATACACAAGGAACAATCAGCAAAGATTAACAGAAGTCAAAGAGACAAGGAGAAGATGGGAGGCTTGTGGTGACTTGCAAGACAAGTATAAAAAATGTTTTGTGGAAGACTGATTGGGTCATAAACTGCTGATAGTGATCATATAATTTATTATCCAAATGCTCAGATGCATTAGAGAGTTTAAGTGGAAGCTATAAATAATTAAAACAAGATAATAGACACAAACCAAGGTTGTCCAAAGAAAAATGGGATGGATAGTTGAACTATTTATAGATCAACTTACATGGTCTGACAACTGATCATTGCATTTAGCAAAGTAGAAATCATTAGTAACTGTGATAAGAATGATTTCAGAGGATTGTTGGAAATTGAAGAATACCCAGGAGAAAACAGGAGGAGGTGAAAATGGAAAGGCAGTGAATACAAACAACAAATCAAGGGAATGAGAGCAGTGATAGACGGGAAGTGGAAGAAAGAGTGCTCTGTGTGTGTTGGGGGGGTTGTGCGTATGCGCATGTCTGTGCTTTTATGCGGGGTTCTTTTATGTAACATGGTAAAAAATAAGCCATTTTCCCAGTTTCCAAGTGGACTTGTGCTATAACCATGCCAAAACAATCTGTGTCAAGACAGGGAGCATCTAAATGCAAAACCAGCACTGGCTTCAAATGGCTGATGGACATTAATTTAAACATGGATGCTTTAATGATCTGAGCTTATGCAGGGCTGTTTGGAATATTATGTTGCTTCCTCTAGCAGTAGAGTTTAGTATCTTGATAATATAAACTTTCCAGTCTTTTCAGGAACTAAAACACTATTAGTCTGACATGAGAGCTTACCCCAGCAACACTAAACGTCACCAGCATGACTAATAACATAAATCAGGGAAGCCAGGGAGCCAATAGCCCCTAAGTTCTAGATACCAGAGTATGCAAGGGCGGCAGCACAGTCAAGAGCATAAATAGACTGCAGTCAAATTGTATAGGTTTGAATCTGCTCTCCAACCAGTTAACTTTAACTCTAACCAGTTTGGAGCTTTAAACCAATTGGTTAAACCAATCAGTTGAAAGGCAATGCCAAAGAATTCTCAGACTACCACACAATTACACTTATCTCACACACTAATAAAGTAATGCTCAAAATTCTCCAAGCCAGGTTTCAACATTACGTGAACTGTGAACTTCCGGATTTGAAGCTGGATTTAGAAAAGGCAGAGGAACCAGAGATTAAATTGCCAACATCCGCTGGATCATTGAAAAAGCAAGAGAGTTCCAGAAAAACATCTACTTCTGCTTCATTGACTACGCCAAAGCCTTTGACTGTGTGGATCACAATAAACTATGGAATATTCATCAAGAGATGGGAATACCAGACCACCTGACCTGCCTCCTGAGAAATCTGTATGCAGGTGAAGAAGCAACAGTTAGAAATGTACATGGAACAACAGACTGGTTCCAAATCGGGAAAGGAGTACGTCAAGGCTGTATATAGTTACCCTGCTTATTTAACTTATAGGCAGCGTACATCATGAGAAACGCTGGGCTGGATGAAGCACAAGCTGGAATCAAGATTGCTGGGAGAAATATCAATAACCTCAGCTATTTAGATGACATCACACTTATGGCAGAAAGCAAGGAAGAACTAAAGAGCCTCTTGATGAACGTGAAAGAGGAGAGTGAAAAAGTTGGCTTAAAACTCAACATTCAGAAAACTAAGATCATGGCATCTGGTCTCATCACTTCATGGCAAATAGGTAGGGAAACCTTGGAAACAGTGACAGACTTTATTTGGGGGGGCTCCAAAATCACTGCAGATGGTAACTGCAGTCATGAAATTAAAAGACACTTGCTGCTAGGAAGAAAAGTTATGACCAACCTAAACAGCATTTTAAAAAGCAGAGACATTACTTTACCAACAAAGTTGTGTCTAGTCATAGCTATGGTTTTTCCAGTGGTCATGTATGGATGTGAGAGCTGGACTATAAAGAAAGCTGAGCACCGAAGAATTGATGCTTTTGAACTGTGGTGTTGGAGAAGACTCTTGAGAGTCCCTTGGACTGCAAGGAGATCCAATCAGTCCATCCTAAAGGAGATCAGTCCTGGGTGTTCATTAGAAGGACTGATGTTGGAGCTGAAACTCCAATACTTTGGCCACCTGATGTGAAGAACTGACTCATTTGAAAAGACCCTGATGCTGGGAAAGATGAAGGCAGGAGGAGAAGGGGACGACAGAGGATGAGATGGTTGGATGGCATCATCAGCTCAACTGACATGAGTTTGGTTAAACTCCAGGATTTGGTGATGGAGAGGGAGGCCTGGCGTGGTGCAGTCCATGGGGTCGCAAAGAGTCGGACATGACTGAGTGACTGAACTGAATTGAACTGAAACCAGTCAGTTAAACTAAGTAACTGATTTAGGTTTCTAGATCTTTTTGATTCAGTTTCCTAAACTGAAAAGTAGAAATACAACAATAATGTAGCTTTAGTCATTCAGTCTTGTCCGACTCTTTGTGACCCTGTGGACTGTAGCCTACCAGTCTCCTCTGTCCATGGAATTTCCCAGGCAAGAATGCTGGAGTGGTAATCCATTTCCTAGGCCAGGGCATCTTCCTGACCCAACGATCAAACCCAGGTCTCCTGCATTGTACAGGGATTCTTTATCATCAAGCCACCAGGAAAGACCAACAGTACCTTAACTCTTATTATGAACATAAAATGTTTTCAAAAAATACCTGATAAATAATAAATGCTCAATTAGAGTAAGCTACAATGATTTGAATATTGAACTGAGCAATGAGGTCTCAGTCCTTATTATCAAATAGCAACTAGGTTCTAATGTTTAGATATAGCTCATAGCCTCCAGAGATAACAGCAAAAGAACAGTGTAACACAAGAGGGAAGAACCCAGATGCTGCAATCAGAAATTCTGCAGCAAATCCTGGCTTTCATCTCAATTGTGAGGTACACCTACCATTTCAGTTTCCTTTCTAATAATATAAGGTACTGGTATAAACTCTATCATGTTAGGAAGATTGTATGAAAAATTTCATGCATAGGTAAGTAATTATTTGATAATACATCATGTGTTCTTGTTTTCAATTCTTTTTTAACCTTATTCTCACCACCTCTTCTCACAGCCAAGCATATGTGAGGCCATAAGATGTGGATTATCTTCAGGATATACATAAAACCCAGGCTTCTCTTATGGCTTACTGGTAAGGAATCCACCTGCAATGCAGGAGATGCAGGTTCAATCCTGGGTAAGGAAGATCTCCTGGAGAAGGGAATGGCAGAACACTCCAATATTCTTGTCTGCAGAATCCCATGGACAGAAGAGCCTGGTGGGCTACTGTCCATATTGTCACAAAGAGTCGGACACAACAGAAGCCATTTAGCCCACCTGCACGCATACATAAAACCCAAAGAACCAGGAGTCAAATATCAACTGTCAAGCTGCTGGTGATCTTTTGGTAAATCTAGTCATTACTTTTTAAGAGTCAAGTGCTTGATAACAAAAATGTTATTCTTTTTCCTCTGTATTCCAATTCAATATATTTCTTTAACCTTAATTTCAAATTTTAGCTTTAGAGATCCACTGCCTCCAAAACATACAGTTTAATCAACTACTAAGTGAGAAACAACATGCGTAGCATTTTTTTTTTTTTCATGCGTAGTATTTTTTTTTTTCATGCATAGCATCTTAAGGACCAATTTCTGAGCCAGTGTTATTTTTTGAGAAGTCAAAGGGAAACAAAGAATCAGAGAAAAGTGACCAGGGTCTAGAAACTGTGTTCTTTACATGATATACTATTACTTCACACATACACAAATACTTCCCAAGATGACAGAAACCAGATAGAAATATCATTAAGGTTTAGGGCATCACAAAGCAGAACCACAGGAGATAGTTCCTTATAAAGAAGATTTCTGTGCTATTTGTCAAAGTACCAGAATAACAAAGCCTGAAAGAGCTATGAAGGCAGGGGCATATGCTCCTCCCAAGGAGTCTTGCTCCAGTTCTGCATCTGCAGAGTCTATGCAGAGTAGTTTGCACTAGGGAGGGGGTTAAAGGGTAGGGAAATGGACTTGAATGGGTTATATGACATCAACCAGAATGGGCTTCATAGTCACAGTATTAGAGATTTTCAGAAATTGCAAAGCCTACCCCCAAAGCATGACTTCCAAGTCAGAGCTCCAAATTCTTCAACTTTCATGAGACTAACAATAGTACTTAGAGGGTTGTGTAGGAAAAACATATATTTAAAGAATATAGCATAATACCAGGCATATGACAAGTATTCAAAATTTAATAGTCCTTGTCACATACTAGCTGTATGGATTCATTCATTTATTCTTATGTGCCATTCACATTCCTGATATTGAGTTGGGCTATTGGGGGTAGCAATCAGAATAGAGAAAGAACAATGGGAAATGAGTTGCTTTATTTCTCTTTCATCTCTGCCAAGTGTAATCATCTCATCATATGATGAGACCATACTATCTCCTCGGAGAGACATAACATGCTCTGAGTGGTCAAAAAAGAAAAAAATAGGGAACATCTGGTTAGAATTTCTTTTTTTCATTCTTTTGGGTTGAATTTAAATAACTCAAATGCCTTTTTAAAATAGCAACCCTTTGCATCTTTTGGTTGCAGATACTGTGGTGTTTATAACAGATATTTGAATAACAATTATGGGTGAAACAGTGTATTAACCACTTCAAAGTGAATAAAATTGTTGATTTCCTTAAAAAGATAATAGCCCTTGTTCTTAACAGAGAGTGAGAAAAGATTTTTTTTTTTTTTTTTTTGGTAATTTCGCTGAGTAGAAGAAAAGCAGATTAAACCTTCCATAAGCTATAGACTTGATCTTCTGCCAGTGATAAATTAGGTTAAACTGAATGTTCTCTTTCATATCAGTTCCTGAAAATACATTGTGAAGGGACCAGGTTGAATTTTGGTTAATAGGTAAGGAGGAATTCTTTAGCAGAAGTATATGTTATTCCTTTTATCACAACCTCTATTCCCATCTATGTTTCAAGTTTTCCAAAGAGGTTTGGTGCCTTATCTCAAGGATGTATCCATTAGTTTTACAGTATAATATTCCTTTAATATCTGGCAGAGCCAATCCTCTTTATTTTCCTTCTTTTTTTTTTTTTTTCCTTTTGGGGAAGCTCTATTTCACTTATACCAGCATACTTATTTTTTATACTTTAAAATATGTAGTCACTTTTCACCAAATAAATGCTACTTATATTTTGATTGTTAGGGAGCAGGAATTAAACTGAATTTATGGGTTCTTCTGGGACCCTAAGTCTCACAGAAGCCTGGGTAGAAGCTGTCTCTGAGACCATTCCACTTAGGAAGCAACTGGTTAATGTTTATTCTCAACAGTAGAGACTTAACTGTTAAGAATATATTTCTAGTCATCTAATGGCATCTCCATGGTCCAAACTGAAATTCTGCCTTTGGAGAAATGGGTATGATTCATACTAAAAAAATACTTCTTGGCAAAGCTAGGCTAAGAGGAACAGCATGAATAACCACAAACTCATTGAATTATATCATGCAACAAGTTTATTCCTCAGGCATTCTACAGCATTATGCTCACACTGTGCAAATACCAAAACTGTGTTAGAAGTGAAAGATATGGATAAGAATAAAATTTTATTCTCACTATTAAGATAGAGAGCCAAACTGGTCAAGAAGTCAGAATATAACTTTCTCTGGGCTCTGGACCCTTCCTAGAATGTGAAGAAACAACAGGCTCTCTTATTAGAAGATGTCTCACTCATATTTGCCCTGGGACTCTAGTACATTTCAGAGATTTTTCTGTTAAGGAAACATAAAATATTTTATGGAAGTTTTGCCACAGAAATATGCTTTGAGAATAATGAGGTGGTACACCTAATATTCCTTGGGAATAAGCAAATGTTCCCTATAGATGCCTCCTAATCTAAATCTTAAAGTATAATTGAGAGTTAGCTGGATGAGGAAGGGCATAAAGAACATGTCTAGAAGATGGCGATGTAATGAACAAAGACAGAAATTAACAACAGCACAGCAAGCCAATTAAGGAGGAGAAATAAATATAGGCTATGGATGGGGGGAGAAGAAAGTCAAGTCACACTTAACTTGTAAATATATATATTTCAAGTTGCTATTCAGAATTTTGATCTAGTAAAATATATACAAAATTCCAGTTTATAAAACTTTTTAAAAAAAAAAAAAACACACAGCTTCTATTGTTGAATTGGTGTGTGTGGTAGGGAAACATGATATTTATCATGTAAAAATGCTGTCTACGGAGTGAATGGCGAAGTCAAATTATTTTTTGATACCTCCCATTGTTGATCATGTGGCATGGGTTTGAAGGAAATATGATTGATATGATTGCAAATAGAAAAGTAGGAGGCTCTGGTTGTGTTTTAGTCAAAGAGGTTAAGAACCTGGGGCATACTATATCTTTTTTTTTTTTTTTTTTGGTATTCTGCCCTCCCCCAGGAGGTAGCCATCTGCTGTGTGGCCCATCATCTCCCCTGCCAGTGGAGACAGGTAAATTGGCTTCTCAGGAAGGCCCTGGGACGTGGGAATCCAGAGGTAAGAAAATGGGAGGAAGCGGATCTAAGGCCACTGTATTGGAGAATATGATTAAGAATTTTAAGAAAGGATTCGATGGAGACTATGGGAAGAAAATGACACCCCGCCGGCTCCGTACCCTTTGTGAAGTCGAATGGCCTTCAGTGGGAGTTGGCTGGCCACCAGAGGGAACTATGGACTTAAATCTCATAAAGGCAGTCTATGCTATAGTTACGGGAAAGCCCAGACACCCTGATCAGTTCCCGTACATAGACTCTTGGCTGGGAATAGCCCAAGATCCCCCCAAATGGGCCCGTTTTTACGCTCATGGCGGGGAAGGAAAAATCTTGATGGCCCAAAAGATAACCAAGGATGAGAAGGAAATTTTACAGGACCCTGAAGGAGATGAGCTTCCCCCACCGCCGTATTGGATGATGGTTCCGCCAGCTAGTAACACCGTGGCAACCGGAGGAACCAGCCTGAGACCGGTAAGATTCCCGGACTCCTCAGCGGTTCCGACAGCTCCACAGGTTGTAGAGCCGCCCTCCCGGCAGGCTCCAGCCTCAACTCTACACTATATCTTTTACCTATTTATTTAGTGAAAAGCTAAGACAATACATCTTTCCTTTGATATTTAAAATCTTTTATTTGTTAGGAAAAGCCCTTCAGATCTTAAACAGCTCCAATCTATAGATGTCTATATATGAATATCTGAGTCTTCATATTAGTTGTGTTAATATAAAGTCCAGACTGCTCAAGGCCAAACTGTGCATATCTTCCATGACAGGAAATCCTAATTTGAAAATCTGTTCATTTAAGTTCTAGTGTAAGATAATACAATTTTACATGAGATTGGCATAATCTCACTTAAGTGAAAATAATAATTCATTATACTTAATAACAAGAACTAGACTTAGCAACACTTCTAATCAAGCAATAAGAAATTTAAAATGCTGTAAATTTTACCATGTAAATTTTAAGTTTCCTTTCTGATCAATAAATTTTGTTTCACACTTTGAAAAGTATGTATCATGTATCTTTTCTATTACCTGCTAGATAAAGGAATCCAAGTCACATCACCAGTTCACCGTATCTTTAGTCATATTCAAACACATCTAAATCTCAACAATGACCCCAACCTAGACTCAAACTTGAGGTTCTCCTGACTCACTGCCCCTCTCCCCACAGTCATCCTGATGCAGCCCTTTCACAATACAGCACAATGATACTGTTGAATTTAGAGGTTGGCTCCTTATATAGTTGATTAATGAATCCATCATACTGAGATTCCAATCTTGAATCACGTTAATGATTACTGGAATACTTCATTTCATATAATAAATGCATGACATAGTCTTGAAATTCACCTAAATTGATTTTTGGAATACAAAATATTTTTAATGAACTCTGAAGAAGGTTATGGCACATCCTTTGGGGAGATAAATTATCTCTTCCTAAATTACATAATTCATAAATTATTTTTATAGGGAACTTTCTTTTTACATTGAAGCCAACCCACTGAGTTCATTTGATCAAAAGAACAAGATGTCATATACTCAGATTCCCATTCACAGTGCAAGCAAGATTGAAATTTGGATTATTAAAAGTGGGTTCCTGGAAAGACACTGCTAGACATCTCATTTTTTATAATACTTCCTTCTACTTCACTCACTTCAAAAGCTTACACAATGATTTCTTCAAAATTACAAAGTGAAAATAGTCCCTGAATGTTAAGTAGTAGATCTACTGTAACATATTTCCTCCATCATTTTCAAGTTAATTGGAAAGATAAGTTAATTGGAATGTATCCAGAGACTGTGACAGGGCTGACAAGAAACTCTCTCCTACATGAAAAAAATTAATAGAATAAAAAGTAGATTAGGGAAGAAAATATTCAGTACATACATGATAGCTCTTTACAAATATCTGAAATTTTTTTCCATGAGAAAAAGGAGCAAGCTTACTCTAACCATCCAGAAACTAGAACTCACATGTAAGAATTAGGGTTTTTCTAATTAAGAAAATTAGAGCTTCAAAAAAGATTTGGTCAAATGTGAATGGCTTCTTCTTGAAGAAGTGAATTTGTAATTAATAGAAGTATTTCACAAAAGCTGGTTGGTCATCTCTTCAGCACCCCTTATATAAAGAAATGCATCTTTGAGTACTCCTAATAAATTCCATCTCTACATGTCTATGTATGTACTACACTGTAACAATCTCTATAGTATGTTATAGTTTCCTTTATCAAGGCATGGAGTCTAGTTGCCATTACAGACCAAATCTGGATTTGGTCATATGACTTGTTCAGTCAATGAGATTTCCAAGTAGAGACTTGGAAAGAACTTGAGGTAGTCCTCTCTTGCTGCTTTTGGGACTCCTTACTGTGTAAACAAGGCCATGCTACCCTGCTGGACACTGATGCTAATACCTGGAAAGAATGAGTCACTCCAGCTCTACATCCTCACTACCACCATCAGAATCATCCTCCAGCTAAACTGACATCTGGATGCAAAGGCATGACTGAGTCCAGGACATCACCAACATCTCAAAGAAGCCCAGTCAAATTTTCCAATCTACCAAATCTAGAGCTAAAAAAATTAGTTACACCAACATTCAGTTTTTGGTTATGCTGCAGTTTTTATAATTGATAAATATATACAAAGAAAGCTAATAATATAGGGGAATATATAATACTTGAATAAGTATACAGATTTTAAAAAAGTAATACTCTTCAGAATAGAAGAGGTCATGGAGTCTTGTGGTTGTCAGGAATTTCTTGAACAGGAAAGAGGATAAATTAGAGCTTAAAGAAAGGGTAGAGTATAAATAAAGAGATAATTACAGGTACAAAGTATGGAATATCATGAACAGTATTGGCCCAGTTAGGGTCCTTTGACTACAAGAAGAGAAAAGAATTTGGGCTAAAGATACAGAGGAATATATTGGAAGGATATGATGTTTAGAGAAAACAATGGAGAATCTGAACAAACAGTCCCTTAAAAGGGAAATGCCATAATAGGAAAACTGTGAAAATCTGAGTGGCAAGGACTAAGGTACATTCTCCTAAGAATACCATTCATGGTATATATTAGCTTCAACCTATTCTTTCAAAATCTGCCCTTGTGTTACTGCCCAAGATTCAACCTCTTGAGAGAGAAGTTCTGATTTGCCTAAGATGCTCACTCATTCACCTTTGCCTAGAGGAGGAAAGGGATCTCAACTGATGATGCTCTGAGAGCCATGTACAATGGAGAGGTGGCTCCAAAGGAAATTTAAGAGATTGTTATCAAAATAAGGAGAAAGAGGTAGTCAAAAAGTAACTGAACTGGAGTCCACTACACATGGTTAATAACAATGAAATAATATAATAATGGCTAATACTCAATGCCATTTCACACTAAAATATTAACTCAACCCTAGGAGGAATGGTACTAATATCAATCTTATTTTATATGAAAAGGGAGGCTATGTGATTTACCCAAGGTTACAGAACTATTAAGTGGCAGAGCTGGAACATTACTCCTTGCTGCCTGACTCCAGACTCTACGATGAATTGACTTCAATTTTATCCTGCTTTTCAAATGTGAAATAGTTGTTCAAGGAAGTGAAAGAAATAAGTCTGGAGGAAAGGTAAATGAGAAGACAAGAGGTACAAATACAATATGCAATTCCACATACACAAACTATATACCCACAAATTAGTCTATTTATGGAAAAAACTTTTTAAACATTACTTTACAGGTCAGAAGCAAATTCATAACCTCCATTTCAAAAAATTCTGGAAAACGAATCCAAACACCACACACACACACACACACACACACACACACACACACACACACACACCCCAGACATAATTGGGAGTATGGGGTCTGCTCTTTTAAAACCCCACTATTTTGTCATTGAAAATATAGAGGATTCAATGCTTAAATATTATCAAAATATTTCATTTCATACTTATTCAAATATTAGAAACCCTATGAATAAGGTGAGATTACTAAAACAATGTCATTTTACATATCTCATCACAATACTGAATAGAACCAAATAATTAGAAGCTTAGTGATACGTAACAGGTGATTAGCAGCTGATGGTGTAATCAATCAAATACCATCCTACTTGTAATCTTGTATTTGTAAATCAAGACATTGTGCTTGCAAATAGAGTGGATAGGACTGATCAGTCTTGAAATAGGCAAAGGAAATGAAACCTTTAAGAGGGAGACTTCACAGTGTGGCAGTGATACCCAGACAGCAAGTGATACAGTGATAATTAGAATTAGTCACCCTAAGATGCATGCCACATGATATAAGAAAGTTACATCAAATAAGAAATTTTTATTGTATTGGACTCCAAAATTAGACAAATGTACAATAGCAGAGCTGATGTAGTATTAGTTTTCTGCTAACCATTGAACAGATCAATGATCTATCAGCCCAGTCTCCCTAGCAGTGAGTTTTCATTATAATTTGTGACCTGCATTTGGGGCATTCTACTACTCAAGTTTGAATGAAATAGTTATTTTTCACACTAACATCGATATGTGTATCACTAATTGAAAAGTGTAACATTATATCAACATGACTTTGTCCTTTAACTCAAAGACTACTCCAACTTTCTGAATTTTCAATATATTTACATAATAAGTGTCTATATTCAGTTTATTTTAGAATACTTTTATGGTTGAAACATTTTAGTAGAGACCTGGATGATCTTTTTAAATTCCCACACTTATGATGAAATATCATAAAGCTGTTTCTGTCAAACCATACTTTCTCTTCCACAGTTGTAGGTCAAAGGTCTTGTTTGGCATTAAGATTTACTACAAAGACTGCAAAGAGATCAAACCACTCAATCCTAAACGAAAGCAGTCCTGAATATTCATTGGAAGGACTGATGCTGAAGCTGAAACTCCAATACTTTGGCCACCTGATAAGAAGAACTGACTTCTTGGAAAAGACCCTGATGCTGGGAAAGATTGGAGGCAGGAGGAGAAGGTTGAGATGAGATGGTTGAGATGGATGAGATGGAAGGAGAGGATGAGATGGTTGGATGGCATCACCGACTTGATGGAAATGAGTTTGAGCAAGCTCCCGGAGTTGGTGATGGACAGGGAAGCCTGGCATGCTGCAGTCCATGGTGTCGCAAAGGGTCAGACACCACTGTGTGACTGAACTGAACTGAAAAAGGAACAGCAAAAAAAAAAAAAAAAGAGGTTGAATTAAAACTTAAGATTGAGAAGTCAGAGGAAGAGAAAAGCATAATTTTTGGAATAGATTTTACCAAAAAATAGACACTAGTGAAAATAAAACAGGCTAAAAAATGTCAAGAAAAACATGGAGAAAGGGAAGACTAAAAATAAGCTCTTTTACATTTGGGTAAATACATGTTGAATTGTTCACAAGAAGATCCATTAAGTCACTGAGCTAGCTAATAAATAGTAGAGAAATTTTTAGAAATGTTTAAACTTTATAATCAACCAGAGTATTTCTGAGGTATTTTGGGAGTTAGGGAAAAAGCAAGAGAAAAATCATTTACATAAAAAAGAATTGTTACACAGCAGAAATATTTATGTCTTTATTCAATAATCATTAAACCACACCTGAGAAGCCTATTAAATCCACTGGAAAACAGAGATAAAGAGAATATTTTAAAATGAGCCAGCAGGAAAACAAGTACCCATAGCTCACAAGGGAGATACAATTAGAATGATGCCTGAATTCTCAAATGAAACAACAGAAGCTAAATAACAATAGAATAACGTTTTTAAAGAATTGATGTGCAGAGGTAGGCAATAGTCAAACTAGAATTCTATATCAAGTAAAAATATTTAAAAAAAACATATTTCAGAATAATAAAACTTTAGATAATCCATCACCAGCTTCTGTGAACTATACCTGATATGCTAAAGCAAGTTTGTTAAGCTGAATAGAAGTAAGATTGAAAGGGAATTTGAACCTACAAGAAGGGATAAGACAAGTGAAAATGATAAATACATGGTTAAATATATTTTTTCTCTTTCCTTAAAGTCTTAAATTGACAATTGACTTTTTAAATAAAAAATTTAGAGGATATACTTTCAGATTTATAACATATATAGAACTGTGTGAAAATGCCATAGAAGATGGAAACAGGATGTAAATTATACCATTTGAAGGTTCCTCTATATTAGGTGAAGTTGTATAATATTAATTCAAGATAGACTGAATAAATTTGGAATGCATGTTGTAACCACTAAAGCAACACTAATAACAATATGCAAAGAGTTTTGGCAAAATGTTAATAAAGTAGGTAAAATTAAATATTAATAGCTAGAAATAAATGATGTGAAACAATACAGGAAAGAAGAATCAAAAAAATAAAAAAATAATAATGACAGAAAACTAGCAAGAGAGTGTGTTAAAAGAGAGAAAAAAAACAAATATATAATTATATTAAACATAAATGGACTATTTACTAAAATTAAAGGGGAGAGATTTTATAAATGAATTAAAGCAATATCTAAATATGTGCTGTATGTAAGCGATTCACTGTTCACATAAAAGCATAATAAAATTTGAAGTAAGAGATGAGGAAATTTATTCTATTCAAACACTGAGTATTATGAGATATATAGAGTGATAATTCAAAAATAGTGAAGTAGAAAATCAAGAGTACAGTCCTAAATGTTGACACATTTAATATGAACTTCAAAACAAAGAAAAAGTAGAAAAATTATTAATAAATGAGACAAATAGACTCATTTATAGCCATAGTTGGAATAGAAAATGTCATACCACCTTGGAGAATTCTTTGGCAGTTTCTTATAAAGTTAAATACACACTTACTCTATGATCCAATGATTCCACTACTGGGATTTAAACAGAGAAATGTAAACTTGTTTGTAACATATGTTATACGTATTCAGTGCTGTTTTATCCATAATAGTAAAAAATGGGCTCAATCCAAATATTTATCATCAGGAGAATAAACAAATACAAAGTCATATATCCTTTAGTGGAATACATTCACTAAAAATGAGGGAAAAGGAATGAGGGTTTCCCTGGTGGCACAGTGGTAAAGAAGCCACCTGCCAATATAGGAGACTGGGGTTCAATCCCTGGATCAGGAAGATCCCCTGGAGAAGGAAATGACAACCCACTCCAGTATTCCTTCCTGGGAAATCCCATGGACAGAGGAGCCTAGTGGGCTACAGTCCACAGAGTCACAAAACAGTCAGACATGACTTAGTCACTAAACAATAGCAACAACAAAAGGAATGAACGACTGCCATCTACAACAACTCATCTCAAAATCAGTATGGTAAGTGGCATAAGTCAGGCACAAAAGTGCACATTTTGTGTGATTTGATTTAGATGAATCAGTTTCATTTTAGAACAATGAAATTAATCTACATTTATAGTACCAATGGGACAAAAAAGTTTCCTGTGGTAGTATAAAAAATAGTTCTACATATTGTGGTGGTAGCTGCAATCAAAACTAAATCTGTATTTTATTTCATTTAAATTAAACATCAATTATAAAAATAACAGATTGTTAATCACTGCATTGCATAATCTGCCTTTAAAGACTAATTATTTCTCATAACACAGTGGATAGATAGTTTAGTTCTATAATATGATCAATAGATTTGAGTGTTCCCTTTCTCTGGAAAGGGTAAACAAACAGAAGAACACAAAAAGTTTTTTTTTTCTCAGTCTTTTGCAAATCTGAATTCTAGGGATTCAACACAGAGAGGGGATGAACCTGACTTATAATAAATATTACATAAGACTTGATTTTAACTTTTCTGTCTTCTCTCCTGGCTAATTTTTATCTTTTCATTTGAAGTGTTTATTCTGCCATATTGTTTTAGCAATACTTAGTTACTTCATATATTATTAAAATGTTGAACAATTGGTAGGATAGGAGGAATTCTGTTCTCTTTTCAAGGGTTAACAGTCCACACCATGAACCCTCCCCTTTCTAAGACTTAAGGGAGGAGTGGTCTGGGTTCTAGATGCAGGCATGACAGAAGAGAAATAGGAATAACAGTGGAATGAGAAAACCATGCAGCTGAGTCTACGTGTTCTATAGAAACCAGAACATTTAAACCAAGTCTAAGTTGGGTCATGCTTCTTCGCACTTAAACCTCCAAGGTCTCCTCACTTCTCTATGCAAAGTCAGTGTCCTTACAGGACCTGGCCCTGTGTATGACAGGACCTTACAGGACCTGGCCCACTGCAATCTCTCTGACCTCAGCTCAGCCCATTTACCCTTTGGTCCCTCAATGCACCACACTGGCTGCTTCATTCTTACAGACTATTTGCTCTGTTTAGACGTCCTGTCAGCAGATACCCACCACAGTTTACTTATTTACCTATTTAAACTCTTTCTCAAACATCACCTTTAATGAGATCCCATCTGAAAGTGAAAGAGGAGAGTGAAAAAGTTGGCTTAAGGCTCACCATTCAGAAAACTAAGATCATGGCATCTGGTCCCACCACTTCATGGCAAATAGATGGGGAAACAGTGGAAACAGTGTCTGACTTTATTTTTCTGGGCTCCAAAATCACTGCAGATGGTGATTGCAGCCATGAAATTAAAAGACACTTACTCCTTGGAAGGAAAGTTATGACTAACCATGACAGCATATTAAAAAGCAGAGACGTTACTTTACCAACAAAGGTCCACCTAGTCAAGGCTTTGGTTTTTCCAGTAGTCATGTATGGATGTGAAAGTTGGACTATAAAGAAAGCTGAGCTCTGAAGAATTGATGCTTTTGAACTGTGGTGTTAGAGAAGACTCTTGAGAGTCCCTTGGACTGCAAGGAGATCCAACCAGTCCATCCTAGAGGACATCAGTCCTGGGTGTTTATTGGAAAGACTGATGTTGAAACTCTAATACTTTGGCCACCTGATGTGAAGAGCTGACTCATTTGAAAAGACCCTGATGCTAGGAAAGATTGAGGGCAGAAGGAGAAGGGGATGACAGAGGATGAGATGGTTGGATGGCATCACTGACTCAATGGGTTTGGGTAAACTCCAGCAGTTGGTGATGGACAGGGAGGCCTGGCGTGCTGCAGTTCTTTGCTGCGCAAAGAGTCAGACACGACTGAGAGACTGAACTGAACTGAATTGAACATCTGGAAGGGTAATAACTCTCCAAACATGCCTTCTCTGTTACACTGTTATTAATATCATTGTTAAAAAGCCTACAATTTTCTAAAATACACATTTTAAGTTTCTTTATCATGTTCATCTCCTGTCTTTCCTCACTGGAATGTATACTAAGAGGCAGCAGAAATTTTTTTTGTTTTTTGTCTTTTGTACAGTCGTGTTTCCCCAAGCTCTGGGAACATTAGATAAGAACTGCATTTTGGAGCTTTCCCTCTCCCAAATTGGAAGAGATTACCCTTCTGCAATTAGCACGATATAGGAAATGGCAACCCACTCCAATATTCTTGCTTAGAAAATTCCATGGACAGAGGAGCCTGGCAGGCTACAGTATATGGGGTTGCAAAGGTTGGACACGACTGAGCACACACACACACACACACACACACACACACACATACTATTTGGAGTGCTTCCTATTTAAAAATATTAAATGCTCACAGCTATTTTTATTTTTTTTAATTCTCTATATAAGTGGATGTTTCTTTCAATAAACATATATTGTGTGCATGCATGCTAAGTCATCGGTTTGTTCAAAAAGTTCATTCCGGTTTTACATAATATGAAAAATTCCAACAAATTTTTGGCCAACCCAATTTCAGAGTTACTGTAAGTCTAACAATAATGTATTTATTATATATTAGATGTCTTATGTTAAAAAAAGAAAGCCTTTGGAGCCACACAAATAAGAGTAAATCTAGTTCTGTTCTTTACATGAGTATGTTGCTTAGCTCTTGGAATATTTAGTTGTTTAATCTTGATTTGGAGGTGATAACATCAACCATTTTATTGCAAATATAGAAAAATGCGTAAAATGGACTAAGTTTCCAAAATAAGACACAACCCATAATACTACTGATCATAACTAAAATTTACTGAGCACTTCTATTCCAAACACTCTAATAAATCTTACATATATTATCTTTTTTACTCCACAGAATCTAGTAAGGTAAGAATTATCATCCACATTTTACATGTAAGAAAAAAGACCACAAGGGAAGTGAATTGCCAAAAATCACAGGCTGAGAAAGCAGACAAAGATCATTTTAATTCATGTATTTATATGTCCAGAAGTGGAAGAGGTAACACAAGTTTTATATTGTGCTTGGTGTATACATAATGTGTGTATACCCACACACCATTATATTGCTACCTTTTTCCATTTCCCTCATGTTCCAGAAAGACTTGTACTGTCTTGAATCCTAAGAGATTAAATAAAGCAATTTGTCTCTACCCTTTAGTTTTTACTTATTTTGCTTACATAGTTCTTTATTTCTCCAGTCTTCATTTGTTATCTTTCCTAAGACATGAGAGCTTCTGATTTCTGGATTCAGCAAACATGATGTTATATGATGAAGAAATAAAACCTTCCAAAACTAGTGTGTGAAGTTGCTGTGGTAACACCAGCAATTATAGGTGTGATTCCAACCAAGGAGGATAAAGAGGGACCTTAAGTGTATTGTAACAAAGGAACAGACAAAGCAAAGAGCCTCTGAAATATAGAAATGTTCTCTTGCACGTGTGTCCAAGGAAAACATGGAATAATAATTATTGGGAAACAAACCCACACACAAGACTAAAACTTGATAACACGGCACAAGTAAATTGTCCCATCTTTACTGAATGGAGACATCAAAGGGACAAAAATGTAGAAAGGCTACCTTGGATATACTGTAAGCACAGACTGTTTCAAAGAGCAACAGAAAGGCTTTAATATTATACACAGCAAAGAAATAATAAAGTCCGGCATGCACAATCAGAACCTGGATAAGACTAAAACATGGAAGAAAAACACAGAGAAAGAGAGGTAACACAGGTCTTTAGTTCCAAATAGAGGAGTGGCACTAATATAAAATGTACTAGCTTTTCCTAGATATGAGATACTCTTTAACATATTATATGTAGACATACACAGCATATATATGTTTACATCTATACTATATATGTACTATATATTATGCTATTATATATGTGTATGTGCATATATTTATATCTATGATCTCATTCAATCTTCATAAAGCTTTTAAGAGAGGAATATTACACACTTTATAGGGATGAGGAAATTGAGATTTTAATTAATCAGCATGAGACCTAAGATTGCATAGCTATTTAATGACACGTCTACATTACTTCAAAATTCATTATCTTATTTATATGCCATCTTCTTAAAAATACCTTTCTGGTTCTTGTTGGAATTACTATTTAAGCTCTCCTAGGAGCAGCCATACTTACCAACCTGGAAAAGAACGTTCCATTCTGCTATTTTCAGCAATTTGCTGTTCACAACCACATAACGCTCAGCCATGGCCTATTAAATACATATCACATCCTTCTGTGCCAGAAATGGGAATCCATTTAAACAAGCAATTGAGTTTTATCGTCATTTTATTTCTGCCTAACTTCCACCACCCCTTTCTCTAAAGCAATAAGGCAAATATCACACTAGTTGGCTTTGGAGTATATAAAAGTATTTGAGTTGTCAAGAGAATTTAATTACAGGGAACAGACACAGAGTTTCTGTTATGACATGTTCCTCCTTGTTGGTCAAATCTCTTTCTGTAAAGTGTTGGACTTTATTTGTCTTAGGATTTGAATTCACAGAGATAATGCAAAGAAGATCTGTTGGTTATATGGACAGTAGATCATGAAATGTACCATTCAACCAAGAAGTTTTAGAGAGTGAACTGGACAGAATATATGTACACTTAATGTATATTGAGGACTATTCTTAAGGCAATTTACTTAGTTATGTGTTGCTTCATCTGCTAGGAAGTATGAAGTGTTTTAGACATGCTATAAAATCTTCAACTGCCCTGGAAAGCCAAAGTCTTATCTTGCTACTATCAGTTACTTCTTTGCAGCCCAATGATACATCAGATTCCTAAAAACAGAGGAGAGGGGAGTGTTTTGCTCAAGAAAGAAGAAAAATGAATGCTAGAATGCTGGCTAGTTGGGTCTTATTTGATAGGAATCACAGCACGTCTTTGCATATGACTGGAACCATTCATCCCCTGTATAAGTGAGACCAATCAACAAGATTATTTTCTCCACACATAACAAGGTCTGAACTGTCAGGATGTGCAAAGTCAACAAAATTGCAGAGACAGCAATACCTTCTATTCCTCTATTTGCTCACCCATAAAGGCGAGCTCTTGGCTCTTTCCCTCTGAAACTGGGCGTCTTTAAATATTTCATACATAATTAACTACCAAAAACACGGCTTTTATTTGGGTATCACCATTTTTATCTGCATGTTCACTTTTGAAAATCTAGATTTCTTGTTGTTATATACCATACCATTTTTTAATCCAAAACGGAGAAAAATCACTTAAGCCCTATATATCTGTAAGTCCTGTGAACTCCTTAAGGAAATTTTATTGATAATACATATCTCTAATATGAGTCTTAAAATATATCACTGTATAAAAGTGAATGAGTAAACTATTTGTTGAAAATTAATGGCAGAAAACTGAAATGGGTATCAAATAACAACCATTTTCAGCCAAAAAAAAAAAAAAAATCACGTGGCAAACTTACACCCCAAATCTTATCACCAATTCCAATATGTCCCATGTTCTTTTAGTTGTGGGGAAAAAACTATTTTAAATGCCTAAATTATAGCATGTTGCTTAGGAAATCAACCATATTGACCCATGGCTCTTCTGAGGCCCTGATGGGAGGATCATTGCATTTTATGAAAATCCAGGAACAGATGTTGACAATAATTTCTAATGACTTCATTAGATTCTGACACATGATGCCTTGACCCCGTCATCTGGACCCATCTGTGAGAATGGCAGAGAGTCCTCAGGCATGGTGGCAGGCCACCAGCCAGCAGCAGCCTGGTACAGGTAGGAGGGGGAAGGTGGGTGGAGCAGAGCTGGCAGAATACTGCTGCTACCAAGCCAACACAGTGCTGCAGCTTGATCACCTGGCAAATCTGCCCTTTTTTGCTTTTCCACGTGGCCAATGAGAGTCTATGACAAATAGTACAAAATGAAATGCATTGAAAGCTCTTAAAGGAACTAAAGGTTCCCTAAAGATAGATTGGATTGGGATTAAACTGGAAAAAAAAAAAAAAAAAAGGAAAGGCATTTTAAAAAATGGCAACCCACTCCAGTATGCTTGCTTGGAAAATCCCATGGATAGAGGAGCCTGGTAGGCTACAGTCCATGGGGTTGCAGAGTTGGACACGACTGAGCAAGTAACATTTTCACTTTCTTTTCATAGTCAGAGAATGCTACGGCTATATGATAACTTATAGTGAAAGTGAAAGTCACTCAGTCGTGTTGGACTCTTTCTGACCCCATGGACGATACAGTCCATGTAATTCTTCAGGCCAGAATACTGGAGTGGGTAGCCTTTCCCTTCTCCAGGGGATCTTCCCAACCCAGGGATCGAACCCAGGTCTCCCACATTGCAGGCAGATTCTTTAGAGCTGAGCCATAAGAGAAGCCCAAGAATGCTGGAGTGGGTAGTCTATCCCTTCTTCAGTGGATCTTCCTGACACAGGAATCAAACCAGGGTCTCCTGCATGGTAGGCAGATTCTTTACCAACTGATAGTAAAATGTTACAATTCTATAGCTGACAAAACTGAGGTCCATAGAGAAGTGGTACAATATTTATTATTCAGAAGATGCATTGAAATCTCTACTTTTTTTTTACTTTTACTATATAGTGAGCTCTAAGAAGATGGAGATTACTGTTTTTTATTTAAGGATGTATCCCTAGCACCTAGAACAATGCCTGAAACACAGTAGTCATATATTAACAGTGTGTAAATAAAAGCATCACTACAAACAAAGCTAATGTAGGTGATGGAATTCCAGTTGAGCTATTTCAAATCCTAAAAGATGATGCTGTGAAAGTGCTGCACTCAATATGTCAGCAAATTTGGAAAACTCAGCAGTAGCCACAGGACTGGAAAAGGTCAGTTTTCATTCCAATCCCAAAGAAAGGCAATCCCAAAGAATGCTCGAACTACCACACAATTGCACTCGTCTCCCATGCTATTAAAGTATTGCTCAAAATTCTCCAAGCCAGGCTTTAGCAATACATGAACTGTGAACTTCCAGATGTTCAAACTGGTTTTAGAAAAGGTAGAGGAACCAGAGATCAAATTGCCAACATCCACTGGATCATCAAAAAAGCAAGAGAGTTCCAGAAAAACATCTATTTCTCTTTATTGACTATGCCAAAGCCTTTGACTGTGTGGATCACAATAAACTGTGGAAAGAGTTGGGAATACAAAACCACCTGACCTGCCTCTTGAGAAACCTATATGCAGGTCAGGAAGCAACAGTTAGAACTGGACATGGAACAACAGACTGGTTCCAAATAGGAAAAGGAGTAAGTCAAGGCTTTACATTGTCACCCTGCTTACTTACCTTATATGCAGAGTACATCATAAGAAATGCTGGGCTGGAAGAAGCACAAGATGTAATCAAGATTGCCTGGAGAAATATCAATAACCTCAGATATGCAGATGACACCACCCTTGTGGCAGAAAGTGAAGAAGAATTAAAGAGCCTCTTGATGAAAGTGAAAAAGGAGAGAAAAAAATTGGCTTAAAGCTCAGCATTCAGAAAACTAAGATCATGGCATCCAGGTCCATCACTTCATGGAAAATAGATGGGGAAACAGTGGAAACAGTGACAGACTTTATTTTTTTGGTCTCCAAAATCACTGCAGATGGTGATTGCAGCCACGAAAAAAAGATGCTTATTTCTTGGAAGTAAAGTTATGACCAACCTAGACAGCATATTAAAAAGCATAGACATTACTTTGCCAGCAAAGGTTCATCTAGTCAAGGCTATGGTTTTTCCAGTAGTCATGTATGGATGTGAGTTGGACTGTGAAGAAAGCTGAGTGCAAAAGAATTGATGCTTCTGAACTGTGGTGTTGGAGAACACTCTTGAGAGTCCCTTGGACTGCAAGGAGAGCCAACCAGTCCATCCTAAAGGAGATCAGTCCTGGGTGTTCATTGGAAGGACTGATGTTGAAGCTGAAACTCCAATACTTTGGCCACCTGATGTGAAGAGCTGACTCATTTGAAAAGACCCTGTTGTTTGGAAAGATTGAGGGCAGGAGGAGAAGGGGATGACAGAGGATGAGATGGTTGGATAACATCACCAACTTAATGGACATGAGTTTGGGTAAACTCCAGGAGTTGGTGATGGACAGGGAGGCCTGGTGTGCTGTGTGGTTCATGGGGTCACAAAGAGTCAGACATGACTGAACGACTGACCTGAACTGAAATAAATCTCAGAGGTTCCTGTTTAAGTTAGTAAAACATATATTTAAGAGCTATGAAGTCAGAGTCAAACACACAATTATGAATGCTGATTTCTATCTACCAGGTATGCAACTCTTGGCTAGTTAGGGTTTTGATTGAATGGAGAAGGAACAAAGCCCTGGGTATACGGAATCAACTCATGTTTCACCATGTTCGTCAAGGAAGGAAGGAAGGAGGAAAGAAGAAGGGGGAAGGTAAGAGGAAGGAAGATCAAGGAGAGAAAAATATGGGAAAATGATTGAAAAGGGAAGGCAAAAACAAAAGAGGATGAGAGAAAAAGAGAAGCCAATAAGCTAATGCAGAGATGCTCAAAATCAGCAACCATTAGAGAAATTCAAATTAAAATGATTGTGAGATACCACTTCATATCCATTAGGGAGGCTATTATATAAGAAAATCAAAGAAACAAAACAGAAAAATATCAAGTGTTAGTGAGGATGTAGGCAAATTTTGTGTGTGTTTGTAGGAGTGTGAAATGGTATAGCCACTGTGGAAAACACTTTGGTGACTCCTCAAATAGTTAAACCATATGATTCCGCAATTCCACTTCTAGGTACATATACATAAAAGAATTGACAGCAGGGACTCAACCAAGTGCCTATATAGCAGCATTGTTAACAAAAGCTGAAAGGTGGAAGCAACCCAAAGGTTCAATGACAGATGAAAAGATAAACAAAACATGATATTGATATATACTTGCAATAGAATGCTATTCAACCTTAACAAATGATGACACTGTCGTGTGTGCTACAATGCAGACAAAATCTTGGGAATGTTATGTCAAGTAAAATAGGTCAGACACACAGGACACATATTGCATGATTTCACCTCCATGAGGTATCTAAAATAGGCATATTCACAGACAAATTATAACAGAGGCTGACAGGTGATAGAGGGAGAGGAGAAGGGGAAATTATTGCTTAATGGGCACAGTTTCTGTTTGAGTTGAGGAAACATCCTGGAAATTGATAGTGGTGACGGTTGCACTATACTGCGAAAATACTTCTTGTCACTGAATTCAACACTTAGAACTAACATGATCAATTTTATGTTATTTCTATTTTACCACAATAACAAAGGAAGGAAGGAAGGAAGCTAGTTAGTAATACAGAAGACTATGAAACAAAAGAAATAACTTAAAAAAAAATATATATATATATATATATTGTAATGGGTGGTGCTTTGTTGCCTATCCAGTATTTCCATTCTTCCACTTGTCTCATATGTCTCAGAATTTTCACTGGGTGATAGTTAAAAGAAATTACTGTAATTTCATGTAGCTTGCCACAATGCTAGTTTAAGAGATTTGTGATGCAGGGCTAAGGCCATCAGACCATTGCATTACCCCGACCATACTTTTTTTCTTTATAATTATGTTAAAATTCAGGACTTCTGTTTGATATTTTTAAGAAACAAATCTCTATGACTCTCAGGTTTAAATAAGGAGGAACATACTTGAGTCTCTGGTGTAAGTACACTGCAACCACAAGGAAAGCATCCTGAGAATTAAACCAGCACATGGAGATAGTTAGGTATATGTATGTGTGGAGTTGTCAGGGGAGGATTCAGGAAAAAAAAATGTCACCTTGACTGGATGAAGTCTTAACCCCACCCTACTTCTAACCTTGTTTAAGCAATTCTGAGATGGCTTCCTTTTCTTTTCAGCCAAAATAATTCTGTAAGAAAACTAGAAACATCCAAGGAGACTTTCCTTAGATGTGCTTTTCTCATTCATGATATAAATATATTTGAATAATTAGATCTTCACAAAGATATCCCCTAAAACCACAATTGCATGAAACATTGCCTCAGACCTGAATTACCCTCTTGTTGGCCTCAGAGAACTCTCATATCCCTACATAAAGAGACAAAGTAATTTACAAAATGGGATAGGTTAGTCACAGAACTGCTTAATAGCAACTCTGTGGTCATGTTGCTGCACATTTTTATCATTAGATCATACTAATTATATCCTTTTCAAATGATTTTTTATTCAACCTAAGGACCAACCTAGATTGGTCTCTTATAGTCTTTAACAAAGCAACTCAAATCAACAGATGAGAGATCATCCCTGACTTTTTTGAAAATGCCAATTATGAAGTGCCAGGATGATCTATCTAAAATTATGCAGATTCTGTTGACTTCTTTACTAACAAATGACAGAAGAAAAAAGCAAAGCTGGCATAAAGCTTATTTCTTTATGAGCTTCCCTCTTTTTCTCAGTTTCTAATAATGTGGTGCTTTTATTTACCAGTTTACAAAGCATAACATAATAAAGACATACTGCTTGCACACATGTGCATATCCATAGATACTTCACATGCATGGGGCACAGACATAAAATAAATTTCTTCCCTCTCATACATATATCTCGAGGTATAGAATTGTCAAGCAAATTGCCCAGAAGAAGGAAAAGTCTAAGTGGTCACACTATAACTTGTCCATTTGTAAGATCCTTGGGGAGACTAACATTTTTTTCCCAAGAAAAGGTAGATCTCTTTTATGTAGGAAAAAGCCCAATGTAAACCTCCCTATTTATTATCATGATAACAAAACATGGTATTGTTATACAAAAATAAAATAGGCTTTTTTTACTTGAGGCCACTTCAAAAGCACAGGAGAGTTCTGCTGACCCAAAAAGCATTACTTCCAAATGTCAACCACTACATAAAATATCCAGAGAAAACACAAATTCACATTCATCAGTAAGATAGAAACTTCAAAATATAAATAGATCCCTCTGAGAGGACAGCAACCATATCACTACTGAAATCTACATCTTAGGAAAATACCTGGAGCCAGAATAATTCCTGAGGACGTGTTATACTTGTGGGAGGCTCAGTAAAAAAAAAAGTATTGCGTAAAAACAAAATACTGCCTTTACGATCAGGTAATCTTAAATTAAGAACTCATATTAACCCTTTCATGAGTTTGTGACCCTGAAAATCACTTAATCTTTTCCAGCCTTGAAGGGTCGCTATCAGGATTGGACAAAATTTGGAACACTGAGCAGAGTCTATGGTGCTCAACAGTAATTATTCAGAGAGAGCAGCAGGACTTGAAAGACCTGAAGGGAAGAAAATAAGCAACCCTGGAGAAATAAGAACACAAAAAATAGGAGAGGCTGGAACGTGTAGAGAGGAGGACCAAACACACCTGGTGATAAATTTCATTTACCTCCTACTGTTTTCAAGACCAGCCCTGAATGAAACATGAGCACCCAGAGTGAGTCTGTGAGATCTTGTCGGCCCTGCACTCTTCAGCTCACACTTTGAGGTTCATGATAAGAACCTTCATTTTATTTATTTATTTATTTATTTTATTAGTTGGAGCTTCATTTTAATTTTTAACTGGTTGCTAATATTTGGGATATACTGTGATGGACCCTACCAGACATTGTCAACAAAAAATGTCATTTGGCGACAGTGACGGGCCTATGAGTTTCCATTGCTAAAGCAGAAACAAGCATAAGAATCAATTTTGCATAAAATGGAGAAAAATTGTTATCTGCAAGTTGAACAGAGTGTGTTTTAGGAGACTGTCAATGAGCTAAATATAAAGCAGACAGCACATGTTCTAATCTATTATCAAAGTCATTCAAGGTCAGGCTCTTTTAAAAACCAAATTTTTCAATAACATACATAAACAAATGTAAGAAAACAAAGGGCCAGTAAGTCCAAAAAACATTATTTGGAAATATTAGCCCAATGATGAAGAGTTTGGATGTTATTGTTAGGTAATATGAGTCAAAGTATAACATCTACTACTAATACTTGCTATTTTTTCAGTCTAGGAAAAGTTGCTAAATTCTAACTATCAATGCACTCATAGAGAAATGGGAGGTCACTGCAGTTTTAAAACTTAAAGGATCACTATGGAAATCAAATTTTAAAATGCAACTAAAATATTATATTGCATGGACTATACACATTAAATGCTCAGTTACTGATAGTTCTTGTTATTCTCATTTGCCTATCAGTGCTGAATACTTATAAGCATAAATATAACATATTACATAAAAACAAGCACAAATATAACAAAATGTACTAAAGTCAGACTAGGAATAAAAATAAACCACCTTTCTTTTTAAGTCCATGCCCAGGTGGTGCTAGAGGTAAAGGAACTGCCCACCAATGCAGGCCAACTCCCTTCCCATCCCATTCCTAGAGGTGTCACAGAACACTGGCATTGGGTTCCCTGTGTCATACATCAAACTTATCTCTTAGTGAAAGTTCAGTCCATTCTAATAAGTTGTCCTTCATAAAGCAAATATTTGAATGCTTTCCCCCTTCATATTAACTTTGAGAAATGACATATTCTCCCAAAATTGACACTTTATTTATAAAAATACACAAAGGAAATGTGTTTAAAATTGGCATTCTAAGACCTCATTTCACTTGCTGAATAGCCTGACAATTACTATTGTTTCTTCAGAAGCATGATTACTCCCAAGTCATTCATACATCTAAACAGATAACATTGCCATAAAATCAGAGAACATCCTCAGTCAAGGGTATGAAGATAAAAGATCTCTCTTGGGAGGGACAATTATTGAACAGTGTTTCTGGCCGTATAACGGTGTGGTTTAAATTTAAGAAAATGATTCCCCAAACTTACGTTTACTAACTACAATAAAATACAAGAAACTCCAGGGTTTCATTTACCTAGAAAGATATAAATGAATGGAAAAAAAAAGAATGTCTTCTGACTAGGATCATCAGGAACTACATATGGAATGAGAATTGAAAAGGGCAGCTAGAGAATTTAACAAAAACCACTATGAACAGTGAAAGAAAACACATACAATCAGAATTTTTCTCTTATTTTAAATAGCATTATTTTTGGTGTTGTACAAATAATAAATAATCATTATAAATATTTGAAAAGTTTAAAAAAATTAAAATATCATTATCTCACCAGAAAATTACATACTGTAAAATTTCAACAAAATACAGACATTGCTTATACTCAGTCCCCTCATAGATGCATGTATATAATTTCAAACACAGAGGACTATGCTATATATGCTATTTTGTGATCAGCTGTTTTTTTTTTTTAATAATAGTCATCATGAACATGCATTTAGGTCAAACAGTTTTATACAATAATTTTAAATGACAGGATTTTATTCTCTTTTATTTATATTCTAAAGATTGAAGGTGGGAGGAGAAGCGGATGACAGAATGAGAGGATTGGATGGCATCACGGACATCATCATCATGGACATGAGTTTGAGTACACTTCGGGAGTTGGTGATGGACAGGGAGGTCTGGCGTGCTGCAGTCCATGAGGTCGCAAAGAGTCAGACATGACTGAGTAACTGAACTGAACTGATAATTTATTTCTGAATTTCCCACTATTGAAATGTGCTATATCATTTTCAGTTTTGTGATATTAGAACCTAAACTAGTTAAGTCTGTGTAGCTGTTGTTGTTCAGTCATCAAGTCGTGTCCGACTTAATTCCTTTGTCATATCGCTATCTCAGCTTGTATATTGGTAAGACGGGAAAGTTAAGAATGATCTCTAATGCCTTAACCACCTTCAAACTTCTAAGAGTATAAGCTTAAGGAGTGCTAAAATAGGAATAACTTGAAAATAACTAATGCACAGAGCAATGAAGATATAAATTCACCTTTCAATCAGTCACCTAAGAGACATCCGAGGCTCTGTTGTAATCTCATTTAACATCATGACATTTTGATGAAATATACTGAAGTATTATAGCCATTCTTTAAATGGGGAAATCAAGGCACAGAAAGGAAAAGACCTCAGTCTAAATTATGTAGCTACCCAGTGTCAAAGCTGTGGCTGAACCTAGACGTCAAGTCTGATCTAGGGTTTTAACTGCCAGAAAATCCAAAATATAAGCACTAAATTGAAGTCAAACTGTATTATAATTCAAAAAGGCATGGACAGGTAATTTAGAAGATGATGAATGGAAAACTAAAGAAAAAACAATTGCAGAACTCAAATGTGTGTGTATGTATGTGTGCGTTAATGAAAGAAAACCAGTGTCAAAGACAAGTTTTAGCCCACCAAATTTTGAAAATTTCATTTTTTACAAAAATATATACATGACATTTTGCTCATTCAATAAGGAAATATACACTCATCAACACATTTCAAATGATTAGGCATATCCATGACTTTAACTTAATTATTTCCAACCATGGAAACTATCTGAAAGAAATATTCATAAATACATGGCCATAAAAACGGAAAAATAAAAGTCTAAATTTCTATAACAGATCACTGACCAAATAAAAAGTGACTGACCAATATGGCCCTTTAAAAATCAAGATTATATATTTTTAGCAACATCAGTTAATACTGGGTAGTGATTTTAAAAGATAATAGAGGTAGTATAGCTCCAAATTTGCAAAATATAGCTATATCTAAATCAAGAAAACATAATTTCACATAGAAAATACATGCATTACAATTATTTTTTAAAAGTCTTTTCTCCATTTTTTCAAATTTCTACAGTTTCTATATATGTAAGTATAATTAAAAATAGCCAATATTTTTTCTAGCCCCATTGTCTGTAGGACTTGGGGAGCACAATTATTGCTCTTCTAATATAGCCACTCTGTAGTAAACTTAATACAGTCACTTCATCCCAGTTAACAAATCTAACTCAAGTGTTTTCAACTCTGAGTCAGAATTAAAGTTGCCCATCTTGGTCAAGTCTTGTAGATATTGAATATTTCAAAGGACGCTCCCTTTCTGATTTCTTTCAATGTAGTAAAGATATAAAATAACACTTTTAATGTAAAGCAGATGCCCAAAACCTTTAGAATATTGCTTCCAATAGGCCCAACTAAGATCCATGGAAAATAAAAGAGGCTTGCCCTAACCAGGAAATTCCTTAATGCATTAACTCTTAAAAAACCATTGTTTCTTGGTTATCTCATCCTTAAGTTGCATGAATACATACTAAACACTTTTCCAGATTGTCCCTCCAGATGTCACTGGGTACTCTTTGAGTTGTATCTTTTAAAATTGTTATCAGGTGTAAGATACTCCTGAAAATGACAAAGTATGGAACATATATCACTCAATATGAATAAAGACTTCAGATGTAATTTGATGGACTCCAAATGAAGTCTTGGCTTGCCCTGGTCTTGTGTTTTTAGGAATGTAGCAATTTTACAATCTCCTTATACCATCCATTATTCAATAAGATTTTGTATTATTAGTCAATTTAATTTATTCATACAAACATCTTAATTATTTTTCCCTTGATATAATAAATTCCCATTTAGATTACTTATATTACAGTGTTTTTAGGAGTTAGAGTGCAATTCTCTTTATCCTTTCCACTCATCAGTCAATTCACTGTGAAGTTTTACAATTTTATCTCCTACCACCACATAAACAACATTACCAATTAATCATGATGAAACTGGAATATCTCATTAATCTGCTGCTTAATAACATCCTACTGAAAAAAATCCCTATCCCCTCTCTAGATGACATTTATTACTACTTTTACACTAACAGCAGACATTTTGAGAGAAATTAAATGTTATTATCTTTTGGAGAATTTTAAGGATGCTGACAGATGAACATGACCAACACAACACACATCCAGGAATCATCTCAATATGATGATGCACTGGAAATTCAAGGTGCTTTAGTAAAATATTTAGAAAGATAAAATATTTTATAATAATATTTATTCTAATATTAAGCATTTCTAAGTAGAATATTTGATGCAGAACATTGAAATTACCAAGTGAAAGTGTTAGTTGCTCAGTCATGTCCAACTCTTTGCGACCCTAGGGACTAGCCTGGCAGGCTCCTCTATCTATGGAATTCTCCAGGCAAGAATACTGGAGTGGGCAGTCATTTCCTTCTGCAGGGGATCTTCCTGACCCACGGATCGAACCCCAGTTTCATGCATTGCAGGCAGATTCTTTACTGTCTGAGTTGCCAGGGAAGCCAAAATTACCAAAATCTTTCCTTATTTATAACAAACAAAACTGTACTTGTGCTCAGCATGAGACAGACCTAAGGCTAACTTATAGGAGGAAGGAGACTGATTTCAAATACTCTAACAAGAAATGTTCTTTAACTTAAGCACTGCACAAAAATGAAATAAATCAACTGAGCTATAAAAATATTCAGTCTGAATTAAAATGAGCAACTATCAGAGATACTATAGGAGAGCACTGTATTCATGCATCCTAATCTTTATGGTCTTCTCAGGATAATATCACATCTGCATTGAGAGTGGAGGTCTCTGTTCCCTCTCCTTGACTGTGAACAAATCAGCAAGTCTGTGACTATGAGAGATATCAAGGTATTCTACTTCCAAGATAATGTTAAAAAGGTCATAGAACCTCCTCGCCCTCTTTTTTCCCTCCCTCCCTCTATCTCTCTATGCTTCTCTCCCAGTCTTTGATATACCCTGTTGAATCTGAGTGGAATAAAATCCTAAATTCTGCCCAAAATGCAGATATACAGGCAAATCAAATGTTATTTTTACTAACTTTGGGTTTATTAAAAATTCTCTGAACCTGGACCAGAGAGCTCTGTACAAAGGGTTGGATGTTTGAGTTTAATGATTTTCAAGAACCACCCCAAATTACATAATTGGGATTACTGTTGTGAATAGTTGCTTCCTGACTTCTTTTGTGGATAAAGGATGCCAGAATCTGTTATCTTATCCTAAAGAAATTCACAGAAACCTCATTCTGCTTTCCTGATAAAGATAGAGTTACAGGAAGGAGATGCAATATCTAGTTCATGCATCTCTATTGGTGTTTGCTATCTAGAGACTTCCCTGGTGGCTCAGATGGTAAAGCGTCTGCCTACAATGTGGGAGACCCAGGTTCAATCCCTGGGCTGGGTAGATCTCCTGGAGAAGGAAATGGCAACCCACTCCATTGCTATCTAGAAGACAAAATGTGTTTCTGGAAAATAGAAAAAGAGACCAGATTAACAGAGAGGCTGGTTGCTTTCTCCACTGGATTGCTTCATAACCATAGACAGAGGCATAATCCATCTGAGCCTTAGCTTCCTCACCAGAAACCTGAAGATAAAAACACCTGTCTTTCTTTCCAAGATTATTGACAAAATACATTCAAATCTCTAAATTCAAATAAAATGCAAAATTTATAATCATGTAAGATGTTTTCTTTTAATTATCTCAGAGGTATGTGATTCTTACCTATTAAAATTATTTCCATAACTCCAATTACCAACAAGTAATAATTTCTGATCATAAATTAAAGAAAATGCATTTCCTAATATCTAAGAAATGTTGGACTTTCAGTACTTGATTATGACAAAAAGGATATATTTGTTTTCCTATGATTTCCTGAAAAAGCCTATTTTATTACCTGCTGAGTTTCACTATTGACTTACTTACTGAAGTCCCCTTACAACACCTGCAAAGGTAATTATGGACACCATCTGGAACAAGAGCAGAGGAACAAAACAGTCACCATAATAGATGGCATGTCAGATCCACAACGATATTAACAAAACTACTCTCATTAAGAGGAGGAGGAAAGAGATTTACCTAAAGGAAATCACAATTATCCCTGACAAGGCACAGTGGAATCATATGAGAATCTGCTGCTAAAACAAGAAAAGTTTCATCCCTTTTGCTTTACTGAGTCAAATCTGGGGCCTTTAGTTTATTCATCACAGGAAGTGGTTCAATCTAATGGACTAAGTGGGACTGTGCTGGCTGATGACTCATTCAGTCACCTTGGACAAATTAACTCATGTCTTCAGAATACTAGAATCATTGGAAAAGTATTTAATTTTACCACCAGCTGACCCCAACAGGTCACAGTATTATTTGTGAAAGACAATGAAATATTAATAAAATAACCTTGTGTTTGGGAAAACAAAGAAAAACAAAAACCCAAATTCAGAATGTTTCCAAATATGTTGTAAGTTCCAAATTCCACTTAGTGAGAGTAATTTTGCTCATGCAATCATCAACTTCAAAGTAACCTTCCATGTTTTCTTTCTTATCAGAATCCTCTTGTTTGATTAATTGATTCACAAAACTTTGTTTTGTTGTTTTCCCTGAGCACTGTGAGAAAAAAGTAGGAGTAGCTACTTTCTTACATTAGAAATACATCTTGATTTGAGGTGGTGACAGCCTTGTTCAGTCAGCTAAAAATACTATCAAAGCTGCATCTCAAGTCATCTCAAACCTGGACCCCTTCTACCTGGTAGAGAGAACTGTAGATGGGAAACTTGTCCAAGGCAGGTATCATCTCTATTTCTGGTTTATGTCATGTGCTCAAAAGGCTGGGTTACTGGCTTGATTTATTTTTTAGAAACTTTGTAGTTTTAACCTTCATTATTAATATTTGACTTGGGGCTGCCCCCAAACCTAGTTTTGCTTTTCTGACTTCAGGATTGCCTCTTCTTTTGATCTCTCATAACCAGAGGATTCTGTACCACTTCCTTGATCCCCAACCCAATGCACATCTATGACAGAGTAATGCAGAATAAGACATCAAAGCTATGAATGTCTTGGTCCAGTTGTTCATTTGATATGGGAAAGAAATCACAAACCAGCATAACACTGAATCACAGAATGTTTAATGAAAGGTGAATGATATAGAGAGACTACAGTGAAGACCTGCAGCTTTTGACATAACTTTACTTAGAGTTTGTGAGATTGAATGCCCACAGAGACCAGAAATGTAGCACAAAAATAATGACATTACAGAGATTTTGAATACCAAAATAAGCATCTGACAGAAGTAGCCTTTTAAAACAATCTCAGCTAATAAAAGATCATAGGAATTATGTCTTTGAGTCACACACATGCTTTACATTGCTTGGTGTGGTTAGCATCAAGAATGGTCACACAGCGATACAGCATGCTCAGTCCAGATGGAATGCTAACCCCTACTTCAGTTTTCCCTTTAGCTCTTTCTAGAGCACCATGACTAAAACCATTTTCTTCATCTGTGGGCTCAGAACTCTACCTTATGTAAGACATCTAGGATGGAGGTAGAGAAGACCTTATTTTCTTTAGTTTTCCTTCTTATACTCCTCCCCAAATTCACTGCACCTTAAGTTCCAGCCTTCTTTCTATTTGGCCTGACTGACAATCATGCAGGACCCAGGGTGGACACTAGGACTCCTATTCTTCCCAGGGACAATCCTTGTCATCCATACCCTTCAATATATGCCTTTCAGGTCCTCATATTTTTCTCTGGTCTGCATCAAACCTTTAAACTGATTCTGTACCCAAACTCTTAAAAATTATACCCTGAACCCTCTCCACCTAAGTTGTCCCATTAACCCTATTTCCTAATTACAGCTTCTTATCACTACTTTTAGAAATGTTACCCAATCACTGTCCAAAAAATGTATGCAAAACAGTCTGACACTTCTTAAACCAATAGAAGGATTTGGTACAAACTTTCCTGTAAAAACAATCTCTCAACCAAGGGCTTCATAGATGGATTTATAAAGCATTTCTGTGTGGTCTAGTTGCAGATGAGAAAATGTTCCAAGAATTTTATTTCAAACTCTGATTAATAGACCAGAATGCCTTTTTTTTGTTTTAATTACACTAGACAAAGAGAATAACTCTGATTACTTTTTCTGCCAATGAATTTTTCTACAGGCTGTATAATAAACTTTCTATTAAGTGATGCAGAGAATATATAAGAAAAGTAAATCATAGTCTCACCCTCAAAGAGCACCTGTGGAACTCTTAAAATGAAGTTGAGGCCCCAAGGCAAAGACCTGGGAAACAACAGTACAGACTATATGGCAGAATAGAATCACAATGTTTTCACTATTGAGTTCTTGCTGAATTAAATGTCCTGCGTATGTAACTTTCTAATCTCACAACAGCCTGGAAATATACTACTTATTGTCATACTTTATAGAATTCTTAGCCCAAGGTCATACAACTGGACAATGGTGCATCTGACTCAAAAGCTTGTGCCATTTCTAAGCCAACAAATTGATTCCTGGCGATCCATTAATATTTTTGAGTATATGCCAATAATACAAAGAAGAGGTCATCTTCAGGGATTCTGATTCAGATAAAGATGGTAAGTTTTCACAGGGCCACAAGCTTTTATCATGAGAAAACAAGGTGAAGAATCACTGCACTAAACCATATAATCTGTATATTGCCCACTCTAAAAGTGATTAGTGTCAGAAGAGTTTTCAGATGGCAGAATTTAATAGTACATGGACTGAAACATGACAATTTGTCCCTGAAACTGGTTTTACCATCCAGAAAAGTCTAACTTTCATGTTAACTACTCCAAAGTCACTAAATTAGTTCCATTCTTCTTCATCAGCTTCTCTTTTATTTAAAAAAAACGACAACTGTCCTGGATAATAGGGATACATTTCAGCCTCCAACTGGTTTTTATATATGACATTATATTTGAATAGGACAGCAACCTGAAGAAGATGTGGGTGTGGCACAGGTAAGGTCTTTCACTAAGGAGAAAATTGAAGTCTAATGTGGTTATATAACTTAATAAAGGTCACACAACTAGCTAGTGATGCAAATCTGTTCTTACTTCATTATACAACCCTATATTACTTGCTTCACATCATAACCTCAAGTCACTAAGCCTTCTTAGCCAATTGATGTATTTGATTAATAATTCAACAAGATAACTTATTGAACAGGACACATAGTGTATACATATATTTAAATTAATCACTTCTTTAAGAATATAAAAGCTCTTATAACAGATACAACTCAACCCACACTATCTTAAATATTTCTGCAAGTGAATTATTTGGACCATAGGACAGCTATGTCCATTAGCCTTTGGACTATGCAATAAATGCAAATAAACACATTCCTCTCAAGCTACTTGCTCAGAACATTAATATTTTTTTCCCAAATGTAATGTGCTTATACATTTCAATCCCTGACTAGGAGAAGGCACCAGGAAAGTTGATTTTAACAAAGGAAAAGTCTCAAATTGGCTTATTGGTCTCCATAAAACTACTCTTTTGGTACTATGTTTTCAACCAGTCACCTTGGAATTAAACAAGAAAAAAACTAGCTAGTGATGCAAACCAGTTCTCACTTTATAATACAACCCTGTATTAATAGCTTCACATCATAACTTCAAGTCACTAAGCCTCCTCAGCAAATTGAGGCATTTGAGAGGCACTTCACAGAGCAGGAAAAAAAAAAAAAAAAAAACAGTTAAAATATGTGCCTAGTGGTGTTATCAGTGAAAAACAGATGTTTGCAGGTGAGCTGGGATCTGAGGTTTCAGTTCCCAACATGATCTGCAGTGGTGAAAAGACTGCTGTTATCAGACACCCTTGGAGAATCACTGAACCCAAAGAACTAATTAGACATGAGCATCAGCTCCAATCTGTGTGAAGAAGGAAAGGGAAATCAGAAAATTTCTCTTTGTCATTAATGATTTAACATTTCTAGAAAATCTGATAAATGGGAATTCTAATACTAGAATGTTAAAAAAAAAAAATTTCCAAAAGGGGAACTATATTAGTAATTGGGAAGTAGAGGAAATATCACCACACTGAATTCTGTGATAAGAAAGAAAGAAAGAAAGAAAGAAAGAGAAGTCGCTCAGCTGTGTCCGACTCTTTGCGACCCCATGGGCTGTGGCCTACCAGGCTCCTCCGTCCATGGAATTTTCCAGGCAAGAGTACTGGAGTGGGTTGCCATTTCCTTCTCCAGAGGATCTTCCCGACCCAGGGATCGAACCCGGGTCTCCCGCACTGCAGGCAGACGCATTACCATCTGAGCCACCAGGGAAGCCCCTGGATTCTGTGATAATTTCTTATCAAAAATCACAATGTTTGGTCTTTGCCTCTCTTTTTGGCAGGGAACTCCTTTACTACTGTTCAGTTGCTCAGCCACATCTGACTCTTTGTGACCCCGTGAACTGCACCATGCCAGGCCTCTCTATCCTATACTATTTCCCTGAGTTTTCTCAGACTCATGTCCATCAAGTTGATGATACCATCCAACCATCTCATCCTCTGTCATCCCCTTCTCCTCCTGCCTTCAATCCTTCCCAGCATCAGGGTCTTTTCCAGTGAGTCAGCTCTTCAAATCAGGTGGTCAAAGTATTGGAGCTTCAGCATCAATCCTTCCAATTAACATTCAGTGTTGATTTCCTTTAGGGTTGACTGGTTTGATTTTGCAGTCCAAGGGACTCTCAAGAATCTTCTCCAACATCACAATTTGAAAGCACCAATTCTTTGGCACTCAGCCTTCTTTATGGTCCAACTCTCACCATCCATACATGACTACTGGAAAAACCGTAGCTTTGACTATACAGATCTTTGTAGCAAAGTAATGTCTCTGCTTTTTAATACACTCTCTAGGTTTGTCATAGCTCTTCTTCCAAGGAGCAAGCATCTTTTAATTCCATGGCTGCAGTCACTGTCCACAGTGATTTTACAGCCCAAGAAAATAAAATCTTTCACTGTTTCCATTGTTTCCCCATCTATATGCCAAGAAGTGATGGGACTGGATGCCATGATCTTAGTTTTTTGAATATTAATTTAAGCCAGCTTTTTAAACAGAACTCCTAAAAACTCTTAGAACTCTTAGAATGTAACTGATGAGAGGGATGCTAATGTGTCTTTTGTTATGTTAATTAGGTGACCTAGATAACCTAGAAAGCCCATATATAACCTCAGGATGGGAAGGGAAGAGATGCACTGCTTGTCAAGGGAACCAATCTTTGACTAGAGAGTTAGAACTTTCAATGTCACCTCCATGGAAGGCAGGGAAGTACAAAAGTTGGAGATTGAGTTTAACTGCTAGTGGTTGATGATTTATTCAATCATGCCTGTATAATACAGCTTCCTTTAAAAAACAAGGATTGAACTCAGAACACTTCTGGGTTGATAAACACGTGGAGACATGAGGAGAGTGGTATGCTGGAAAGGACATAGAAGTGCGTTGCTCCTTGCCTGTAATTTGTATTGTGCATTTCTGCCATTTGGCTGTTTCTGAGTTATGCCCTTAAAAAATAAATTGATAATCTAGTGAATAAACTATACACTTTCCTGGTGGCTCAGATGGTAAAGAATTCGTCTGCAATGTGGGAGACCTGAGTTCGACACCTGGGTTGGGAAGATCCCCTGGAGAAAGGCATGACAACCCACTCCAGTATTCTTGCCTAGAGAATCTCCATGGACAGAGGAACCTGGTGGGCTACAATTCATGGGTCCCAAAGAGACGGACATGACTAAGTGACTAAGCACACAGTGAATAAATTAGATTCCTGAGTCCTGTGAACCTTTCTAAAAAAGTAATCAAACACGATGAGGGAGTCATAGGAACTTCTGATTTATAGCCATTAGGTCAAAAGCACTGATACTGATAACAAGTGGACTTGCCGTTAGAACTGGGAGTGAGTGTGCTGGTATGAGGAGGAAGTCTTACAGGCCTGAACTCTTAACCTGTGGAATCTGATACTGTCTTCAGGAAAGAATTGAGTTGAATTGTAGGACACCTAGGTGGTGTCTGAGAGATGCTTATTGGTGTGTGTAACATACACATTTTAATTGGCGATCAGATTAAAGTCAGAACAATCTCTCCACATTCTTAGAGCCACTCTTTCCATGTAGTCTTTCATCCACAAGATTGTATCATTACAATCTACCCACGTCCCACTGATCCCAGTATTTGATTTATCCATACCAGGACAGGACATTTGTCTACTTCTTCCCTTACTGGTCTATGAGCTCACTTCCTAAAGCTGTTTGCCTGCTTATGGATGACAGCCTTGCTAAACTGAAAGAATCACTTGAGCCAGCAACTCAAATCATTTCAAAATAATCAAATGATGTTCTTAATCTCTTGAACAAAATCTAACCAGAATAACTGCCAAATTATCCACTGAGGTTCAAAATAAGCAACTACATAAATTCATCACAGGGATTCACAGCTTCATAGCAGCACAGATGAACATAACAGAGTGAAACATGAGATGGCTTTGTCTCAGTCGAGGCTTAGTTATGGAAGTTGTTGTTTAATTGCTCAGTCATGTCTCACTCTTTTGAGACCCCATGGACTGTAGCCCTCTGTCCATGGAATTTTCCAGGTAAGAATATTGAAGCAGGTCACCATTTCTTTCTCCAGGGGATCTTCCAGATCAAAGGATCGAAACTGCATCTCCTGCATTGCAGGCAGACTCTTTACCACTGAGCCACTGAGGAAGCCCCAATTATAGAAGTAGATTCACTTTATTGTGTGAATAAGAGACAGATAAAGATCATTAGACATTATTAAACATAGGAGAAGATGGAGAAGGGAAGCATAAAAGGGCAGCAGGGGACAGTGGATCAGGAAAAGAATCACTAACCAGTCTCCTAAAACATTTATGTGGGTGGATATGTTGAAATGTGTAGGGAAATCTTAGGAGCCAACCATGTCTAAGAGAGTAAATGGGATGGTGGTGGGATTCATGGAGATGAGCAAAGGGAGATAATGCCACCTATGGCTCATGCCTCTGTGAATCTTCAGCTATCCATCGACTGATAGGCTGGGGGTCACTGTTAGTCTGCAAAAGCAGCTAATGGGAAGACATGATGAACATGGAGAGGAGGAAAATAAAGAGAAGTTGATATCTGCATCACCTCATCATATATCTAACTGTGATGCCTCCCAAGAGGCATACTACTTTCTGTATTACTGTCTTTCAAATCTTGCATAACTTCCTTTTTTTTGCCCAAGTTGAACACAAAACTATACAGAGAAGAATATTCAGAAAAGTGTTTCATTCAGTCTTAACTGATATAGCACAATCCTACACACATTTGCTTTTCTAAGTCATATTTCTGTAATAATTAAAAAATATCAATTGCTCTTGAAACTAGAAAAAAAGGATCCAAATGAAAGGAACAACACAAAGATTTTAGATGGCTATCCATTCCATGTTTGCTCCTCTTGCACTGGTCTAAGATTTCAATATTTTCTCTTTCCTCTATAGAAGACCAGATTTTCTTCTCTTTAGAGTAGTTGTGATGGTTACAGTTTATCCCAACATGATTGGGCTACAGTGCTCAGAAATTTAGCCAAAAATTGTTTTGGGTATTTCTAGGAAGGTGATTTTTGAATGAGATTAATATTTAACCACGTGAACTTTGAGTAAAACATTATTCTCTATGATGTGGGTGGAGATTATCATTATCTTTATGATTATCATCCAATGAGTTGAAGCCTTTAATCAACCAAAGACTAATCTCCTCTGGACAGAATGAATTCTGCTAGTAGACTGCCTTTGTAATTGAACTACAAATTTTTCTCAGTTCTCGATCCTCCCACCATACAGCCTCCCTGCAGATTTTGGACCTAGCCAGCCTCCATAATTGCATGAACTAATTTCTTAAAATAAATGGATAAATAAGTAAATCTCTCTCTTTCTCCAAACACACATACATATCCCTACCATGTTTGTTCTTTTTCACTGAAGAAAGCTGACTTAATTTTTAGCCCTTCGTTACCTTGTTCTAAACTCCTTATAAATCACTGTCATTCATTTCATACTGCTCTGACAACCAACCTGCAGTGTGGAATGTGACCAAAAGGCTCTAGATCTGAATTGTCCAGTAGGGTAGGTACTAGTTACATGTGGTTCTTTAAATGTAGATATAAGGAAGCTAAGTGAATACAATTATAAATTCATGTTTTCCCTCACACTAGTCACATTACCAGTGATCAATGAACAGAGACACGTGGGTTTACATGCTTTCTAAGCCTTCACTGTTCTTGATCTCTATATGATGCAGTTATCATTCATCTCCAAAACAGTGTCACATTCTATGATGCATAGACACTGTGTTAATAAGCAGTCCTTGTTTCAACAAAAGGAACAGAGATCTGATAATGAGATATAATACCAGGTAACACATCTATACTCTTGTCTACAACATAAACAGTTTTATGTACTTAGAAAGTGTGACTTACAATGCACACTTTGTTTTGCCAATGCTCGAGCATTATTTCAAAGAGGAAATCTTCAATTGCAAGTGTAAAACTAATTTTAATTATTTATAACTGCCACTGTTCTGCCTTGGAGGAAATCATTTCAACTTTTTTTGCAAATATGTTTCCATCATTTCAACAGCAGACACTGAGTCAGATTACCTACCAATAAATAAGCAAATAACAAACCTATTTTGACATTTATAACATCATTTTCTTATTGTTTCTACACTTCATCCTCAACTAAATAGTGCTTAAAGATTTTTTTTTCATTATTCAGAATTAGATGGCTAAATTAGTTTTGCAAAAGAAGCAAAACTTTTAAAAAGACAAGGTTCTGATTTGTCACATCTACCTGTAAATTGGAGTTCATGTCAATTCTCTCCTTTGGTTAGTCCCACCTCACTAGAATCATCTTGAAACATTCAAATGCAACAATCAAAGACAAAGTGTTGCACCTCAAATATCTATGAACAAAGAGAATGGGAGAGTGAGGATAAACAGATGAATAGGGACTCCAGTAATCTGAAAAGCACAAGCCCATCTATGAAGTCAGCCACTAGAATCTTTAATCATTGAAGGAATTCAAATCCAACATTATTTGTTGTTGTTCAGTTGTTTAGTCCTGTCTGACTCTTTGTGACTCCATTGACTGCAGCATGCCAGGCTTCCCTGTCTTTCACTATCTCCTAGAGTTTGCTGAGGCTCATATCCATTGAGTCAGTGAGGCTATCTATCCATCTCATCCTCTGTTCCCCCTTCTCCTCCTGCCCTCACTCTTTCCCAGCATCGGGGTCTTTTCCAAAGAGTCAGCTCTTCACATCAGGTGGCTGAAGTATTAGAGCAATAACATCAGTCCTTCCAATGAATATTAAGGGTTGATTTCCTTTAGGAATGACTGATTTGATATCCTTGCTGTCCAATGTCACTAGATTTTTCCAGTTAAAAGGGAACTTGAAATCTCACAATCTGATATCCCCATTTTTAACATGTTGGAAGATAGTTCAAAATGTTTTTTAAACCACATGAGCCAAATAAAGTAGTTTTCCTTCAAATTGGATTCAAAAGCATTCTAGTTTCTGATTTCAGTGAGGCATATCTCCCTGAAAATGAAAGTATGATTCTTTTCTTTTCAGTGCAGCCTCCACCAAATAGTGGACACAGTAGGCCTTTAATAAAGAATGACTCATAAGTTAGGAGTTCACAGCACTCACTCTGGGAAAGGACACAGTCATGACAGTCACTGATGGAAATGAAAAACAATTATTATGTTCTATAACTGTGCATCAAATTGCCAACATCCGCTGGATCATCAAAAAAGCAAGAGAGCTCCAGAAAAACATCTATTTCTGCTTTGACTATGCCAAAGCCTTTGAATGTGTGGATCACAATAAACTGTGGAAAATTCTGAAAGAGATGGGAATACCAGACCACCTAACCTGCCTCTTGAGAAACCTATATGCAGGTCAGGAAGCAACAGTTAGAACTGGACATAGAACAACAGACTGGTTCCAAATAGGAAAAGGAGTACGTCAAGGCTGTACATTGTCACCTTGCCTGTTTAACTTATATGCAGAGTACATCATGAGTACTGGGCTGGGCTGGAGGAAGCACAGGCTGGAATCTAGATTGCCAGGAGAAATATCAAAAACCTCAGATATGCAGATGACACCACCCTTATGGCAGAAAGTGAAGAAAAACTAAAAAGCCTCTTGATGAAACTGAAAAGGGAGTGAAAAAGTTGGCTTAAAGCTCACCATTCAGAAAACTAAAATCATGGCATCTGGTCCCATCACTTCATGGCAAATAGATGGGGAAACAGTGGAAACAGTGTCAGACTTTACTTTTTGGGGCTCCAAAATCACTGCAGATGGTGACTGCAGCCATGAAATTAAAAGACGCTTGCTCCTTGGAAGTAAAGTTATGATCAACCTAGACAGCATATTAAAAAGCAGACTCATTACTTTGCCAACAAATGTCCGTCTAGTCAAGGCTATGGTTTTTCCTGTGGTCATGTATGGATGTGAGAGTTGGGCTGTGAAGAAAGCTGAACACCGAAAAATTGATGCTTTTGAAGTGTGGTGTTGGAGAAGACTCTTGAGAGCCCCTTGGACTGCAAGGAGATCCAACCAGTCCATCCTAAAGGAGATCAGTCCTTGGTGTTCATTGGAAGGACTGATGCTGAAGCTGAAACTCCAATACTTTGGCTACCTCATGCGAAGAGTTGACTCATTGGAAAAGACCCTGATACTTGGAGGGATTGGGGGCAGGGAAAGAAGGGGACGATAGAGGATGAGATGGCTGGATGGCATCTCATCCAACTCAATGGACATGAGTGTGAGTAAACTCCAGGAGTAGGTGATGGACAGGGAGGCCTGGCATGCTGCAACTTATGGGGTCTCAAAGAGTTGGACATGACTGAGCGACTGAACTGAACTGATAACTGTGGATCTCAACTGGTGCAATTTTGTCTCCTGGAGGCCATTTCAAATTTCATTCCAGTCCCAAAGAAAGGCACTGCCAAAGAATGCTCAAACTATCACACAATTGCACTCATCAGACATGTTGGCAAAATAATGCTCAAAATTCTCCTAGCTAGGCATCAATAGTACATGAACTGAAAACTCCTAGATGTTCAAATTGGATATAGAAATGGCAGAGGAATGAGAGATCAAATTGCCAATATCCATTGGATCATAGAAAAAGCAAGAGAATTCTAGAAAAACATCTACTTCTCTTTCACTGACTACACTAAAGCCTTTGACTGTGTGGACACAGTAAACAGTGGAAAGTCCTTAAAGAGATGGGAATACCAGAACACCTGATTTCCCTCCTGAGAAACCTGTATACAGATCAAGAAGCAGCAGTTAGAACCAAGCATGGAACAATGGACTGGTTCAAAATTGGGAAAGCAGCACATCAAGGGTGTGTACTGTCACTCTGCTTATTTAACTTATACACAGAGTACATAATGTGAAATGCTGGGCTGGATGAAGCACAAGCTGGAATCAAGACTGCCAGGAGAACTATCAACAAACTCAGATATGCAGATGATACCACCCTTATGGCAGAAAGTGAAGAAAAACTAAAAAGCCTCTTGATGAAAGTGAAGGAGAAGAGTGAAAAAGCTGGCATAAAACTCAACATTCAGAAAACTAAGATCATGGTATCTGGTCCCATCACTTCATGGCAAATAAATGAGGAAACAATGGAAACAGTGATAGACTTTATTTTCTTGGGCTCCAAAATCACTGCAGATGGTGACTACAGCCATGAAATTAAAAGACACTTCTCCTTGGAAGAAAAGCTATGATACATCTAGACAGAATATTAAAAATCAGAGACATAACCTTTCCAACAAAGGTCCATCTAGTCAAAGCTATGGTTTTTCCAGTAGTCATGTATGGACATGAGAGAGTTGGACCCAAGAAAGCTGGGTGCCAAAGAATTGATGCTTTTGAGCTGTGGTGTTGAAGAAGACTCTTGAGAGTCCCTTGGACTCCAAGGAGATTAAAACAAGTCAGTCCTAAAGGAAATAAGTCCTGAATATTCATTGGAAGCACTGATGCTGAAGCTGTAGCTCCAATCTTTGGCCACCTGATGAAAAGAGCTGACTCATTAGAAAAGACCCTGAGGCTGGAAAAGATGGAAGGCAGGAGGAGAAGGGGACGACAAAGGATGAGATGGTTGGATGGCATACTGACTCAATGGACATGAGTTTGAGTTTGCTTTGGGAGTTGGCGAAGGACAGGGAATCCTGGTGTGCTACAGTCCACAGGGTTGCAAAGAGTTGGGACTAAGCGACTGAACTGAACTGAGAAGCCCTTGGCGGTATCTGGGGACATTCTTGTTTGCTACAACCTAGTTGGGATTGCAACTGACATCTAGTAGTTAGGGACCAGAAATATCCATGAATATCCTACGATGTATAGGATTTATCAGGCCCCAACAAGCAATAATCCTAAGGATGAGAAACCTTTTTCTATATCCTGTTTTTCACAGAGGATCAATTCCTATTTGCCTACTCTTGACACTGGTGATCTCAGGACTGACAAGAAGATGATTTGTCAAGTTTGTCATCCCCCTTATTCTCAGCATAGGTATTTAGAACTGGCTTACTTCATTCAGATTGGAAAAAGCACAGAAACTATTGAACTTTCAGAGATAGTGGTCCATAAAAAAGTAGAAGACATAAGATTGTCAAAAATTAAACAGTCCAAAAAGCTCATGCATGGATGAGGAAGAGGATTAATACAATTTGTTCATATACATTGTGTGTGTGTTTTAGTTGCTTCAGTACATGTCCCACTCTTTGTGACCCTGTGGACTGTAGCCCACCAAGCTCCTCTGTCCATGGGATTCTCCAGGCAAGATTACTGGAGTGGGTTGCCATATCCTCCTCCAGGAGATCTTCCCAACCCAGGGAACTAACTTCTTTACCAGTAGCACCACCTGGGATAACCGAAGGGAAGCGAACATAGGAGCTGGGTGTGCCAGGTGCCTGGCGCGGGACGATGCGCGGGGGAAACCCAGGAACTGAGGAAGGGGGTAGGCGATCACCTGGGCCAGACAGACCTGCCCCGCCCTTGGTAAGGACAACTGACTGCCTAGGCTTGGTCCAGGAGGGGTGCAGCGCTTGGTCCACAAGGGGATGACCCCTGTCGCGCAGGCCCAGCGGCCCGGGAGCAGGGCCAGGGACACTGCCCAGTCATGTTGGGGATAGCTAATGCGCTCTTGTATCCTATACATTGGTGAAGTACAAATTTGGGAAATCCAAAGAGGAGGATAAGCCAGAAGTGCTTATTTAGATTTCAAAGATACAGACCCTTAGGAAAAAAATTGTTGATCCCTGCTCTACAGCAATGATTTCAAAAATGTGGTCCACAGACAAGTAACATGGAAACATATTAGACAAATTTTAGGGCCCGCAACTTTCCTAACAAATCAGAAACTCTAATGATGGAGCCTAGTAATCTGAATTTTAACTAGCTCTCCAGAGTACTCTGATACCAACAAAAGTTTGAGAACTTACTTGAATAAAAATCTTTAACTCCTCATTGTGCCTTAGAATTACTTGGAGGTAACTCTTAAAAATGAAGAAAGAGTGTCCCGTTTCTGGAGATTCTAGACTAATCTAGGAACAGTGATTACCTCAATATTCAGGGCTGTTTCCTAGCTTCTATCAGTAGAGAATCAAGGTACTGACATGCTTATAGACTTATTACTATGACCTATGTTTTCATAGGTTACAGTTTCCAGAAATAAGAGGTATAGACAACAGCTATCACTGGGTCTGGTATCCTGAACTTTTTCAAGTGAAAATTCAAGGGCAAGTCTTTTGGACTTCTTTCCCAAAGAGTAGTCTAGAGGCTATCTTGTCATGTGCAATTTTAGTTTAGAAGGCAGACAGAATCTCAAAGTAACCAAGTTCTGTACTGTTTCATCTTGAGTCTTCTTCATACAAACAAGCATCTTGCAGTTACTTCCACATGATAGAAAAATTACCTCACTGATATGCTTAAGCGTTTTCTCCTTTAAGATTCTGTGCAAGTCCTGGGCTTAGCCCTTAATTGGCCTAAATTCTGCTTCTGGCCATGTGACAACATTTGCTGCATTAGAAGTATAGATTTTATGAGGGCAATATAGTATAAAAGCCCTATCTGTGTGGAGAACCCTGGAAGATGAGACAATACAGAAAGGGATATGATAGATAAACAGTTAGGTGGGTGAGAGAGAGATGAGAGAGACAGAGAGAGCAAGAGACAGGCACAGAGGGGTACCATGTGCATCATAGCTGAATCTCATGAGATAACCCAATGAGAATTGTCCAGTCTGTACCCCTGACTGTTAGAGCTAGTAATAACTTGGTGGTGTAATTTTGAGGTGGTTTATTATATAGCAATAGATAACGACACCATGAAGGGATATTGTTTTGGAAAATCCAAGCAGTTAATTCTAGTTAGAACCAGTAACCTCTTCTTGCCTTAATCCTTGTTTATAATAGATCTAAACACTTATATTCCCCCACACAAAATTGTGAATTATCAAGTGTTTGTCACTGATTAACAAATCAGGAGACTGCACATGTGAAACTCAATTTTTATTTTAATGCTATGTTTATTTATCATCTTTAAGGCTCTGAGAACATTAATTAACTATAGGGATACAAGCCTAATCACACCTTTAATGAAGACAGGACCCATTATAAACTTAAATTCATAAATTTAGAGAGTAAACAATTATTAAGAGGCTATTTGTCAACCAGGCTAGTTAGTTGGACTTAGTTCTAAAAATTTAAAGACTAAAAAGACATGGTCTTTCCTTCTCCTTCTGTTCTTTCAGTCTACTGATGAGGCTGCAAGAAAGGTGTGAGTGAAGTGCTTAGGGTACTTGAGGCCAAATGTGTCATAATTCTTGAAACATCTGGCATTAACAGAGACCTTGATATATTTACTAGATCATTTAAAATTCACTATCACACTATCATTGTCATATACTATGTTAAGCTCAGAGATATTAAATACTGTGTTGTCTGAGGACCCACTACTAGCAAGTAGTAAAGCCAATATGTAACTGAATATAGACTATTAAGTTCTAATGGCAGCATTTACGCTCTTTAACTGTGCCATCCAAAAAGTAACTATTTACTCAATGTGGTTGAAATGGCAGCTGGACATTAACCTTCATTGGAAGTTCAACAAGGGACATGTTTTGAAGAACCACAGGACACACATACACAAAATTAAACACAAGCACACCTAGTATACTCCCTAAGCCTGAACCAAATTGCAACACTTTTCTACAAAAATACTTGTTTTGGCACCAAAGACTGAACTTGCAATTCAAAAGGTACAAATTTTGTTCTTACTATATCACTTCTGAAGTAGAACAAGGGAAAAGAGAGAACTAGTAAGAAAAACAAATCAACTGTCACTCTTCAAATTCAAAATCTGAATGTTGAACCTCTTATTAAAATCTTTTGCAGCTTCAAATGCACCCTAAATTATATGGAGAACAAATAGCACCTGACATGTTTCTCTAGTCCTTTGAAATATTTTCTTCTTACTTAGCAGTGATGGTGAACAAAGGGTTTGTGTGTGTGTGCTAAGTCACTCAGTTGTGTTTGACTCTTTGCAACCCTATGGACAGTAGCCCACCAGGCTCCTTTGTCCATGGAATTCTCTAGGCAAGAATACTGGATTGGGTTGCTATGCCCTCCTCCAGGGGAGTCTTCCCAACCCAGGGATTGAACCCACATCTCTTAAGTTTCCTGCATTGTCAGGCAGGTTCTTTACCACTAGCACCACCTGTGAAGTCTGAACAAAGGGTATTGAAGGATACTGGTGTTAGCTGAGTTCTTTTCACTACTGTCAGAATGATGTATTTTTGGACTTGGGTTCTCTGGGAATGTTCCATAGATCAGAGGATGATGTTCGGTTAGCATCAATACTTCCAGACTTTCAGCCACTCACCAGAAGTCACTTTGGACACAGCAACTTTTTTGACCTGAGAGTGGGAAAGCTGCCTTTTGCAAAGAATAAAAATAATATTTCTTCCTAGTGACAGGGCTGTATGAGCTCTTCCCTGAGAAGAATAAAGGAAGAAAAAAACAGGATAGGTGGGGAGGTGGGGCAGAGGAAACATGTTAATCATCTGGGCCTTATAGAGAGTTTCCTACATTCATAAAGTATAAAGTTTGATGCTATTAATTCATGAAATATATTTTTGAGGGCCTTTGATGTATTAGGATCTAAGCTTGATACTGAAGATACGAAGCTGATAAAAACAGATATGGTTCTTGTCCGCATGGAGTTGAAAATGAGAGGGGATGAATACCAGTCCAGAAAATCCCTTAGAGATTGTTGTAAATTGTGTTCCTCAGGAATCTGACTCAGAGATGGAAATTAGAATGAAATTTTGTTTTATGACCACCACCTGTGTGAAGGAAGAAGCAGAAGGAAAACTGGGTAGAAACTGAGTTGTAAATAGGAGCTGTAGGTGGCCTAGTGGTAAGAACCTGCCTGCAATGCAGGAAACCTGGGGTTCGATCCCTATGATGGGAAGATTCCCTGGAAAAGGGCATGGCAACCCACTCCAGTATTCTTGCCTGGAGAATTCCACAGACAGAGGAGCCTGGTGGGCTACTGTCCAGGGGGTTGCAAAGAGTCAGACATGACTGAGCAAATAACGCTCTCACTCTCTCTGGGTTGTAATACAGGATCAACAAAGGCCTCAGTCATCACCATGAGGAAGTCTGGCAGTGAGATAGTTCAGCTCAGTTCAGTTGCTCAGTCATGTCTAACTCTTTGCAACCCCATGGACTGCAGCAGGCCAGGCCTCCCTGTCCATCACCAACTCCTGGAGTTTACTTAAACTCATGTCCATTGAGTTGGTGGTGCCATTGAACCATCTCATCCTGAGATGAGATAAGATTTCCTGAGTTTTCCTGAGATTTCCTGAGTTGGGCAAGGCAGGCTGAACTTTCAACCTCTGGGCCAGGCAGTCATTAGAAGCAAGATATCACAGTTAGCAAGAAGACTTTCTTCAGGCATGGCATGTATAAATAAGACTAAAATTTGAGGGAACCCCCCCAACATAACTTTTGTCCTGGGAGTGAATCTGAGTAGTTCAGCCAAGAGTTCATAGCCTGGTTACACAATTATGGACTGTGATAGGTACTAAGAACAATATTATCCAACACTATGGATGCATATTACAGGAGGATCTGACCTAGCCTGAGAAGTAAGATAATTTTATCTTCCTCAGGAAAGGTTTAAGATTTGAAAAATGTAACTAGGTGAAGAGATGAGGGAAAAATATTCCCAGCTTAGAAATGATCAATGAAAAGGCCCTCTGGCTTCAGAAACATTGTGTACTTTAGAGGCCTCTCCCCACAAAATAAGAGTCTGGAATGTGGAGAAAGTGATCTTGGAGTCATGGTTAGAGATAAGACCACACAGGGCTCTGTAACCCAAGTAGAGAATTTAATTTTGAGAGCAACAGGAAGTCACTGAAATATATTGCATGACAATAGGTGGGTAGGTGTTGTGCAGGAAATTACATGATCTGGTTTGCATTTTACAAATGTTATCCTAGCGGCTAAGGTTTGGGGATGGAGTGGAAGGCAGAGTTGCTCTCCAAAACCCCATAGAACTCCTTTAAGTTTCTTCAAAGTCTTACAGGCAGCCTTACTGATGTGAAAAATTATCATCTTGTCTCAAAGGCTGCAGTTGTGAAAATTTCCAAGTTGTGAAAATATGGTAGAGTAATTTTAATGATTCTGCTTTTTATATGTATCAGCTAATAATTCTAGCAACAACCCATTGAGGTAAGTAGCTGGTCCTTGAATAATATGAGAAGGAAATGGCAACCCACTCCAGTATTCTTGCCTGGGAAACCCCATGAACAGAGCAGACTGGCAGGCTACAGTCCATGGGGTCGCAAGAGTCTGACACGACTTAGTGACTAAGTAATAAACCTCACACTAGGCTGCCTCAACCAAAGACCATTAGAATGCAATATAAATTACAGAAATTAGCAAATATCATATACTTAAACTAAAAAGTGGGCATTATTTGTTTAATAATGGTAAGTTAAAACACGGTCTTAAATGTCACAAATACAGGACACTGTATTTTGTATTTGATTTGCAATGCAATTTTAATAATATAGTTAGCAATATAAAACACATTTATCAGATGGTATTTAAAATGTAAATAAGTAATTCTTAAGGGGCTCCAGGGCCTACCTACATACTACTATTATGTTATTTAGTGAAAGTATCCTTATCTGCTATATAAACATACCGCCAAATCATTCACTGTTTAACACAATAAAATGCATTAATAATCTATTAAAAATGCATGAATAATATATCCCCAGTGAGCCCCCCATATTTTTCATTGTTGCCTACTTTTCCACAGCCCTAATAGAGATTCCGATTTCATCCATCTTCAGGTTCTTCCCTTCTTTATATTCCTGTGCAGAATCCCTTTTGGTAAGCAAAAAGAGCAAGGGAAATGGGAAAGGATGGAAGTGGACTATATTATTTCTGCCTACCTGCCATGGACCAGAATTTAGTCTCATCACTACGTCCAAGGGGAAAGGATCTTAGGAATATGGACTAGCTATGCGGATGTGGATGTCAGTGAGCATCTGTCCCGATTATAAAAGTTATTTATAATTCAAAAAGTTGGGATAATACTCACATATTAAAACAGCTATTTGCTTCCTTAACCCATTTTAGTTTTTCCATGACAGCTTTCCTCACAGAGATATGGAAAGTCTAAAATGAACTCCTAAGGCGACCCTTCATTTAGATACTGCTTATGTATTCCCCAGAGTAATCACATAATCTAAATTCCAAATGATGGCTAAAGTCCACAGTAAAGAGATGAAAGTTAGGAATTTGTCCTTTATTTTCTATTCTCAGAGATGACTCATTCTTTGATCTCAATGGAGGTTTTGCTTTGTTTAAAGTCCTTACCTAAAAGTTATTAATTAGACTCTTGGATATGCAATGCAAATGCACTTGTATGTTCCAAAGTTAGGGTTCAGGGGTTAAGTACAATACTATCATTGATAATGTGGGCACAGATGAAGACAATGATAACTAGTGATCAAAAGTGCTAAGTGTGATGTGATGGATATCACATTTTTCCCAAATTGTTTCAAACCCTTCTAACACAGATTCCCTTATCTGTACATCATCTTAATGAGGCTTTAAGAATTAACTGTTATCAACGCTATTTTTCTGTAATTTCACAAAAATCTTCCACCCTGTACTATCTTTGGAGTCTCCTTTCTCAAGACAGATGCAGAGAACACTTGAGAATGAACAAAATGATCTAGGACTCAATTCACAAAATGACAGCCAGTTGTAATCAGCCCCACACAGTTACCGTGTCCACGAGATAACAAATGCATTTGCTCCTCCAAATAGAAACATATGGAGCTGAGATTGAACTAGTTTTTTTTCAAGTCTAAGCCCGAGTTCAGGTTTCCATCTGAGTTGACGATGATAAGAATGAATGAAAATAAAAGTGATGGAAAGCAAGGGGTCGTTAGATCTGACAACAGAAACTGATTATTCACTCATGTCATTCAAAGTTCTTTTCCAGTCTTAACTCTTTAGCTCCTTCTGAATTCCAGACAGAATAGAGGGAGTACCAACTACTCACATGGTGCTCTCTGGGAAACACCAGGAATGACTTAAGGAAGAGAAGGCTCTGCTGTCCTTGCCGTCATCATCATCTTAGCAAACCTTTACTGTATAATTACTGTGTGCCAGACAATACACTAAACCTTTTTACATGCGTTAATTCATTTAATGCTCATTGTAACCCTACAATCTTTCAAGGTATTATATTAATCAGGATTCTTGCAATTTCCATTAGAAACTTCAACTCAAGGTTGAAGAAAGTATATGTAGTTATATGATGGCAGTTCAAAACACTGAAAGACAACTGTCAGTCTGATACTGAGAATATTTATGTATTTTATTTTTCTCTCTCATTCTCTCCCTTTAGATCTGGTATCTTTCTCTTCTGTTAAGAACATGATTCCTACACAGTGGGGATATAGTCACCTATCACAAGTTATAGGTACCCCTACTTATTCTAGCTGAGAAGTGCCAAGGAAGAACAATAACTGATCTGCCTTGGGTCACATGTTCATTTTTAAACCAGTGTCATCATTTCAGGGGAAGACTTTTTCTTGTTGGTCTATTCTGGTTCCCATGGCAGACCTGGAGGTCCAGGGAGAAAGTCCCTTTATTGTTGACCACCACAACCGAATCATTTGGAAAAATACTAAAAGTGGCAGAAAAAATGTCATGTGTTCATAACAACGAGGCTTTATTACTTCACTATATTACATTTGAGGAAATAAAGCTTAGAGAAGTCAGGTTATTTGCCTAACATCATCCCTGTATCAGTTTTGTGATGGATTTGATCCAGATTTGATTGACTTAAAAAACCATGTTCTAAATTAATAGGCTGAACTGTATTTCCAAATTTTGACTTGGAGCTTAGTATACTGGGAGGACTATTGATAAAGTGTGAGAGAGACAGAGAAAGTGTGAGTGTGTGTGTGCATGCCCAAGCATGTGTGTGCATGTGTGTGTGTGTGTGTGTATTTCATACTCTTCATTTCAGTTTTGGGCATATACAATATATAATAAGGGCAAGAAATATTTTTGAAGAAAGAAACAGGTGTATTTGAAGAAGGGTTTGGAATTTGCTAACCAGAAAGAGGGAAATACTATCTTTAAAACATTATTAATATATTTAACAGTCAGGGTTTTTGTTTTAGCCATTTTGAATCTTGACATTTAGTTAAAAGAACTAAAGAATTAAAGTGCAGGGAGTTCAAGACTCACGGACTTGTGGTAAGTCCACAAGAGAACAGACTTGTGGTAGGCAAGGGGGAGAGGGGTAGACTGGAAGTTTGGGGTTGGTAGATGCAAGCTGTTATATTTAGAATGAAGTAAACAACAAGGTTCTAATATACAGTGCAGAGAACTATATTGAGTATTCCTCTGGTAAACCATAATGGAAAAGAATGTAAAAAACAATGTATATCGACTCAATGGACATGAGTTTGAGCAAATTCTGGGAGACAGTGAAGGACAGGGAAGGCTGGTGTGCTGCAGTGAATGAGGTCACAGAGTCAGACATGACTTAACGACTGAACAACAACAGTATGTGTATAAATGTGCCATTTTTTCGTACAGCAGAGATCAGCACAACACTGTAAATGAACAATAATTCAATTAAAAAACTGAAAAAGAGAAGGGAGCTCAAGCCAAGGTTCAATACAAGCAATGCACATTCTGTAGATTACCTAAACCTCCTAACCACCTATCTTATGCAGTTATTCAAGATTAAAGTCACAAAACAAACATCAATGATTTTTGAAAGCTAATAAAATCCCCCAAATGATGGTATTACTATTTTGTAATATTTATGTCCTCTATGTAGAAAGTATGTGATTGTAGTTTATGGATACTTTTCTAAAAACCAGAGGGAAAGGAAGACCATATTATTATAGCAATTTTATAAGCAGGCAGATTTTACTGCAGCTAATTTACCTCTCAATTCCTCTTTTGTTAAGTTGTCATTGCTGCTGCTGTCAACCTCTTCCTGTCCTCCCCCAACCACCTTCTCTTATTTCTTCCTCTCATTATTAAAATTCATGAGACTGTCTTTGGTATCTAGTCCTCTAAGTAAAAGTCTCAGATTAAATCTTCTATGCTCAGTGAATGGTTTTGTTTACATCCAAATTACAAAGTTTCCTTCTGATTAGATATTCGTTGACAAGGTTATTCTATTGGTTTTCTGCACACTAGCCATTAACGCATATTCTTCTCTACTTTCTCTACGAAGTTTCCTTCTTACCAACTTAAACGATTCTCTTCACTTTTCCTTACAAGAACTCTTTCCCTCTAACATCTTCAATCAACCACAGGCTTATTCCAGAAGAAATGTGGGAACTGAATTATAGTAAACCTTCATCCATTGCCTTAAGGAGACAAGGCAATAATGCCATATTTCTTAATAATTGATCTAGAAAATCAACCACAATTACAGTAGGATAAAACAATGGGATTTATGCTGCACCTCATTTATCTTGACAATTGTAAAACACCATGTCTGCTTACACATGTGATACCATTAAGATGCAGGCAGACAGCAGAGAAAAGGAAAGACAGGTCATTGTCAAGGCAGTTCTCACAACATCTCAAAGATTGTTTAATTTTGCCTGAGCTTGCCGGTCATGCAAAGGATTATGAATGATTTTCCATGTCTTATCACACAATGGAATAAATGAATAAAAGCAGTGACACATGGAACCCTACATTTCCATAAGCCCCCATCCTTGAGATGATTGAATGACCTTTGGTATTGGATCAGTGTTTTCTTTGGGCAGACATTAATCCTAAGGGCACTAGAACACTGAAATGAGAGGCACAGGGACCCTCATTTCCTCATTGACTTTCACCAGATTTCTCTCTTTGAATTCAATATCAAATGAAAAATAACGAGGAGGAGAGCTGAGCAAAATATAAAGAGGGTTCATTAGTGGATAAACAAATATATGGAGATGGGGCATATGATAAACAATTACGTGTTAACTACCATGGCACTAGAGTCAGAAATGATTAATGCTGGTTGCATTAATGGGTGGGACTGTAGATTGGAAGCAATGGTATGGAAAAGCAATGCTTTAAAGTATGAACTACTGGGACTGTTGCTGAAGCTGAAGCTCCAATACTTTGGCTACCTGATGCAAATAGCAAGCTCACTGGAAAAGACCCTGATGCTGGGAAAGATTGAAAGCAAAAGAAGAGGGTGGAAGATGATGAGATGGTTAGATAGCATTACCAACTCAATGGACATGAACATGAGCAAACTCTAGGAGACAGTGAAGGACAGGGAAGCCTGACATGCTGCAGTCCATGGGGTCACAAAGAGTTGGACACAACTTAGCGACTGAACAACAACAAATGCATGTCCCCCCCTACACACATGCAATTACTATAGGTAAGCATGCTATTGATAAAAACTATATTCATGATGATTTAAAATATGGTTATAGACAAAAGCAACTAAATTTGACATAAAATATCAACTAAATCTAAAAATAATAAAACCCTCCTCCACACACAAACCATATTATACAATTTTGGGGAGGAAAAGAATACAGGGGTAATGATTTAGGCAAGAAGTTGTTAAGTTTTCCAACAAGTATCTATCATAGACAGAATGAAAATAGTGATTATTCCCTGGGAACAGACACAGAGGTCGGAAGGTAGACAGAAATGCATAGAAGTAGACCAAAAAGCAGACACAAAGTAAGAAGAAAGAACAAATACACAGTAAGAAGCCAACACATAAAGAACATTTAGATCTTTTTACTCTCCAGTAAAATTAAAGAGAATAGACTAATGAATTATTTATCTCAAGAATCAGGAATCAGAGTGTCCAGTCACAAATTTTGTTTCCTTACCATGAGTTCTCAGCTTCCACCAAAAAGGTATGTGTGTGTGCTTGAAAAAATATCTGTGGAGATGCATATGGTATTAATATGAAAGTGGCCAAGAAGGGCTATTTAGCAACCCTCTAAATCCCCAACTGCTCTTTTTAAGACTATATTTATCAAAAAATGAGAAGTTTTCACTCTTGATTTCCAAAAAGATTTTATGCCTGGCTTAAAATAATTTAGAACATGCTTATGTGCTCTTTTGTTGCATGGTTCTTATCAAATGAAAAGATAATCAATAATGCAATGTTGGTCAGTTTGGACTCCTGGAGCAAAAGAAAAACACATCTCACAGGTGTTAGAGGACATACAAAAGTGAGAATTTTTAATGAGGTGTTTCACTTTTGCTATTGGCTTGGAGCTAATGAGAAGATTATCTTATCTGGCAGGAGAAAGTTTTCATTTTATACCTGTTTTGCAGAGCTGGTGATATTTTGGAGGCTGTTTGTGAGTATGACCTGATGTTTTTGAGTTTCTGGATGCCTGTGGATCTAAGTATTGGAGTCTGAGGCTCCTTTTGGAGCACATAAGGTAGTGGTTACTTTTATGATGCATTTATTTATAAGATACACTCAGTTTATTTGAAGTGGTTTAGGAGCACTGCCTGTGTACCATGCTTGCAGCTTGGATGAGAGCTAAGCTGGGTCCATATATCCCAACCAGGTGTAGCTATGGTTGCAGGAGTGGATGGTCTGGGTGGTGTAAGTAAGGGTAGACAAAGATTGTCAGTTACTCCTTCAAAACTAAAAATGCATTAAGCCTAGAAAGACTTTTTTCTATTTTTTCCCCTTTAAAGCTCTTATAGCAATAAGCACAAAGTAGGTTGGTTGTTGTTACAATTTTGCGAGCCTCAGAAGCAAGGTTTAGCAAAGCTTCTAAAAAAGTTTGTAAGGAAATCTTCACTGGATTTGATTCTATGCATCTTGAGTAAAGCTGAAAAATCTCAGTGTTTAGCCATCATCTGAAGTAAATCTGGTAGCTGGGACCCACATATTGAGAAATACTGGGCTTCTCTGAAGGCTCAGACAGTAAAGAATTTGCCTGCAATAAAGGAGACCAATGTTTGATCCCTGGGTGGGGATGATCCCCTGGAGAAAGGAATGGTAACCCTCTCCAGTGTTCTTGCCTGGAGAAGCCCATGGGCAGAGAAGCCTGTTGGGCTACAGTCTATGGGTCAAAGAGTGAGACACAACTGAGCAACTAACACTGTCACTTTACTTTCAAATTTTCTTCAAAGGGAAATGGTATTCTGCAAGCCTGAAAGGCCTGTCCAGTTTGAGATCTTCCCAAAAAGGAAGTGACAGTGATAGAAAAAATAGGTCCAGACAAAGAAAAAGATTATCTTATTATTTTTACAATAGTCTGTGAAGAAATGTTTGACCTTCTTTTATAGTTAAAGTGATGTATATGAAGTTCAAGTTACTATGGCAGGTCCCACAGTTAAGAGTTAGAGGAAAAACACTGACAGAGGGACAGTAGAGAAAGTTGTATAATGTTACAGGAGGACAGGTTGTAAATGTCATCAAGAAGTGGAGGCTTTTGAGATTTCAATTTGAGGGGTCATTTCTAGGTAACAATGGATGGATCATCAGTTCTTTTGTCATTGTTGTTATTCAGTTGCTAAGTTGTCTTCAACTCTTTGTGACTTCGTGGACACCAGCATTCCCTGTCCTTCACTATCTCCCAGAGTTTGCTCAAATTCACGCCCATTGCATTGGTGATGCTATCCAACAATCTCATCCTCTGCTGCCCTCTTCGTCTTTTGCCATCAATCTTTCCCATCATCAGGGTCTTTTCCAGTGAGTCGGGTCTTTGCATCAGGTGGCCAAAGTATTGTAGCTTCAGCTTCAGCATCAGTCCTTTCAATGAATATTCAGTGTTGATTTCCTTTAGGATTGACTGGTTTGATCTCCTTGGAGTCCAAGGGATTCTCAAGAGTATTCCCTAGCACCACAATTCTTCACAAATTCACAAAATCAGTTCTTTAGAGTTATATCTAAAACTTGACTCTGCTACATACTTCATGGTTTTGAATACAAAATTACCAAAAACAGCTTTATTCACAAACTCATAAGTAAAAGCCATTCAAAGTGTAAAAATATAGAATACAAGGTCTGGTCTTTTATTTACTGATGTTAAGTTACATATAGTATTACAGGGAGAGAGAAAGAGAAACAGCAACGAAGTTTGGCATATTTTCAAGCAAAGAAAAATTTGAGTTGAAGCTTATCAAATCCTGCCCTCTGACATACAGCCTCAATAATTCAACCTGCTGTCTACACCTCTCTTCTGAAAAGAGACAGGTACATTACAAGCTTCTCAGATTATGTGAAAAAACTCCAAGTCATTCTAACCTCAAGCCTTGGTCACTCTCTTGACATATCTGTTGTCTATCTCTAAAAATCAATTTGAATTTCACCTTAAGTGATTGGCTTACTGTATTCAATAAACAGAACAATGAGAGTGCTTCATCCAGCACCTCAACTGTAAAACATGAATCCCATTTTTACCCAAAATGAGCAGGAAAAAATTACAAAATTCAAGTTTAACCTATATTCATTCTTGGCCAACACAAAATCCCTAGGTAGTTAGGTTTAAACTGCTTGACTCCAATGCTTCTTATGAGTCTTAACTTGTGTTTTAAAAAGCAGTATTGCTATATATTATAAAACCAGGTTATTGATTGTGAAGACAATTGAAAATGAGGTTTAAAAGTAAGAGGGTCTTTGTGGCAGCATATAATGAGACTTAACTCCTATACATTTAGGGCAGAAAAAGAGATGTTCTGGTTTAAAGAGAAGAAATCTTCCACCAGAGGAGAAGACAACAAACTTTAAGGTTTGGATTTTGCCTGGGCACTGTAAGGTACTCCTGTGGAGATACCAGTAGACAAAGACATTACTCATCTGGGAGCGGCAATTAACCACAAACACCAGAAAGATGTGGTGTTTCTGTTACACAACAGGGATGGGAAGAAGAGCTTAGATTTCTGTCATGATGAAGTAGGAAAACTCAATGTTTCCTTGCAGTGGTTCTTGGTTCTCCCCTATCCAATTTTTGATGTTAAATTAACAAGTGCCAGTGGCCATGAGAAGACTGTGGTTATCAGGAGTTCTCACACCTCAATGGGAAGAATCAGATCACCCAACCAGGTGAGCCACTGATTCACACAAGAGTGAGGGAAGTCTTAAAATGCAGAATAGAAGAAAAGTTCAGTGACAATGCCAGTCCCCACACCAGTTCTAGTCACAGGGGTATGGTCTGTCTCAATATCCATTCTGTTCAAAATTTCCCCAGCAAAAGTCCCATGAGAATCCTAGAGAAGCTGTTTCCAGTGGAATTTAGAGGTGCAAAGAAAGAATGTAGTACATATTATACATTGCCCACAGCCCCTGTAGGATCAATTCACCTACCTTTTCAGCTGACAGGAGGACTGCTTGCTGAAACTTCAGGTGAGTCCTCCTCAGGGACTGATGGGAACTGACTCACCTGAGGTTAGACCCTTGCCCCACAGAGGAATCTCCTATTGATTATTGGCCAATGTTTGCCTCAAATTGGAACGTCTTTGAAAAGGTACCCCAGTGTCAGGCTCCCTGAAGGAATGGATGAGGCCCGTGTTGCAACTACATCCCATCCACCATATTTCTCTGCAGGGTCCTTTTCCTCACTCACTTACAGGTACACATTCTTTTTTTTTTTTTTTCTTCCATTTATTTTTGTTAGTTGGAGGGATGTTCATCGCAGCACTGTTTATAATAGCCAGGACATGGAAGCAACCTAGATGCCCATCAGCAAACGAATGGATAATGAAGCTGTGGTACATATACACCATGGAATATTACTCAGTCATTAAAAAGAATTCATTTGAATCAGTTCTAATGGGGTACACATTCTTGAAAGACTCCCCAACAAAACTCCTACAAGCAAATTACAGCCTCAGAGTCTATTTCTTTTGTCAACCCAACTTACATTAGTTCCTTTGTTTTTGTTTTTCCTTTCCAAAGCTCTTTGTTTGAACAAAAAGTTTCACTTTCTACCCAGTTTTGGAAATTGAACACCTGAACAACTGTACTCAACACCTCCTTGTCCCTCAGTTTGAGCCCAATTCACCCGATCTGTACACGAGCTTTATCAGTTTACTTTGAAAATGTTTCTCAAAACTACCTGATGAACCTATCTGCAGGGCAACAATAGAGACACAGACATAGAGAACAGACTTATGGACACAGGGGGTGGGGTAAGGAGAGGGTGGGATGAACAGAGAGAGTAACATGGAAACATATACATTACCGCATGTGAAATAGACAGCCAATGGGAATTTGCTCTATGACTCAGGGAACTCATAGCAGGGCTCTGTAACAACCTAGAGGGGTGGAAGGGGGAGGGAGGTTCAAGAGAGAGGGGACATAGGTATGCTTAAGGCTGATTCATGTTGACATATGGCAGAAACCAACACAATTGTGTAAAGCAATTATCGGTCAATTAAAAATAAATTTTAAAAAATACCTGTTCACCAGTATCCTTGTAGGAGCTATCATATATCTCTTTATTGCTTGAAAGTTTCTCCTCTCTTATCATTTTAAATTCATCCTTCACACTGTGGTGGTGAGAGAGCTCTTCCCAGGAGACAACAGATGAGTCACCAGTCTGGAACCTTACCCTAGAGGCCTTGGATACGTCAGTGCTGCCTGCAACAGTGGTTTCTGCTCAGCTCTTCCTTCATTGCCACTGTCTTGCCATGTTTCTGTGAGTTCTGGACCTTTGCACTTGCCACCCTGTCCACTGGCCTTCTCCCTCCAACCCAACACATAAACCTTGAAAGTTTCAATCTTCTCCTCTATAAAAAGGGACTAATCTGCCATTTATCAGGGCTGTTTAAAGTTGAAATTAAATAAGCATATACCTAATACATGTTAGTTTTTAAATATTTTGTTCTGAATTTTAAGTTTTGTTCTTTAATCTTTTCCTTGTAGTTTCTGAGAGCCTCAATGTTCAGGGCAAAACTTCAAGGATTGATTTACATCAGCTAAGAAATTCATAATGCACCTTGCTGCGGAGCATTTTCACTGAAATTGTTCATTGCTGTCAGGTTAATAATATCCCTTAGAATTTTGTGTTTTTATCGAATATAAATGTTGGCCTTCTATAATTTTCAGAATGACTACCTTGCTTCACAATCTGTTTAAAGAGCAGATAAAGCCATTAATGAAATTTACAGTTTTGGGAGCCCTGATATGAAAAGGAAGATTGCAAATAAATGAGCAAGCAAAAGACATTAATTATCATCTAATTAGTAATAGCAGAGTGCAGTGCTTAATCATTGTAAAATAAATGGAAACTTTTGTAAATGTATATACAAGGTGGAAGCATACCTAAATTCTCCTTGAGGTAAGATTAATGTCACGCTAATATATAAACTCTTGAAAAAATCTGTTTTGTTAAAAAGAAAAGTTTAATTTTATAAAGAATATCAGTATCAGGATAGAATCAACTGTTACCACAAGAAGGACGCACGTTTAAACAACTCCATAAGCCTGTGAAATGTAGAAGTACAGTGTGGTTATGAACATAAAAAAACAAATATTTAAAGCAGCAGCAATGATGTCATTTGAAAAGTTTAGCATTATTAAAAATTCTATTAAAATATCAACAATGTTAAAAAATCAAGAGATAAATATTTGATTTTAATCAATAGAAACCCTGGGTATATGAGAACTAAATTTAAAAATGCATCTTGAGCATCTTTATGAAATAAATTCCTCACTCAGCAGCATATCAAATTACCCCTAAGAGAGCTCTTATAATTTTCAGCTATATATGATCTGAATTGTTCTAGCAAACAGCATTCTGCTTTTAGCAGGAAAGAGTCATCAAGAGAGATGCCAGTTACAAAGATAAAGGGATCTGAGCCAGCAGTTTTGAGTTCTGTCACAGTCCCTTCAACTGAGGGCTTGGACTTTGTCTTCAGGATGATCTGGGCCAGATCCCTCCATTTTTTCTGGTTGGCTGTGTAATTTAACCTTATTACCTAATATTTTTAAGCCCTAGTTTCCTCATCTGTTAAATAGAGGTAATAATACATGCTTATGGGCCTCCCTTGCGGCTCAGTTATTAAAGAATCCATCTGCAATGTGGCAGACCTGGGTTCGATCCCTGGGTTAGGAAGATCCCCTGGAGAAGGGACCAGCTACCCACTCCAGTATTATGACCTGTCTAGTCCATGGGGTTGCAGAGAGTCGGACACAACTGAGCAACTTTCACTTTCACTATGGCACTATTATAAGGATGTGATAAAGTATATAAAACAGAGAGCCATATTCAAAGTCAAGAAGTGTCACCGAAAAGGCTATATTCCTTCTTTTTCTGGCTTTATTGAGATATAATTGACCTATATCATTATGTAAGTCTCAGGTATACAAAATGATGATTTGATTCACTTCCGTATTACAAATGATTACCACAATAAGGTGAATTAACACCTCTATACCTAACAATTATCTCTTTTGTGTGCATGTGTGTGTGTGTGTGAATGTTAAGATTTACTATCCGGACAACTTTCAAGTATGTAATATTGCTAACTATAGTCATCATACTCTACATTAGATCTCCATAACTTACACACTTTATAACTGAAGTTTGTGCCCTTTGACCAACATCTCCCCATCTCCCCTCAATACCCAAGCCGCTGGCAACCACCATGTACTTTTTGTTCCTTTAAGTTCAGCTTTAATAGATTCCAGAAATAAGTGACACCATTTGTCCTTCTTTTTCTGGTTTATTTAATTTTGCATAATGTCCTTCAAGTTTATTCATGTTGTTGTAGAATATGGGATATTTTTCTTTTAATGGCTGAATCTTATTCCATTGTATGAATATATGAGTGTGTGTGTGGGTATCACATTTTCTTTATCCATTCATTTCTTTCTGGACACTGAGGTTGTTTTCATGTCTTGAATATTCTGAATGTGGAAATGAACATGAAAGCACATATTTCTGTTTGAGATAGTGATTCTGTTTCTCTCAGATATATACCTAGAAGTGGGACTGCAGGATCATATGGTTCTGTTTTTAATTCTCTGAGGAAACATACTGTTTTCCATAGTGGCTGTACCAGTTTACATTCCCAACAGTGTGCAAGTGTCCATTTTTCTCCACATCCTGGCCAACTCACTTGTCTTTTTTAGTGATAGCTATTTGGACTGATGTTGAAGCTGAAACTCCAATACTTTGGCCACCTCATGCAAAGAGCTGACTTATTTAAAAAGACCCTGATGCTGGGCAAGATTGAAGGCGGGAGGAGAAGAGGATGACCTAGGATGAGATGGTTGGATGGCATCACCAACTCAATGGACATGAGTTTGAGTAAACTCCAGGAGTTGGTGATGGACAGGGAGGCCTGGCGTGCTGCAGTCCATGGGGTCACAAAGAGTCGGACATGACTGAGCAACTGAATTGAACTGAACTGATTTTATTAATAACAGGTGTGAGGTAATAACTCATTGTGGTTTGGATTTGTGTTTCCCCAAAACCCACAGTCTTGACCTTTACCATAAACTTACACTCTTGACCTTGATCTTTACATAAACTGCTACACAGTAAGTGTGCCTAACAACCAGGAAGTGCAGGATAGATACACACAGTATTTAAAAGATATTTGTTTCAAATCTTTGAATATTTGTCCAAAATTGGTCAAGATGGTAAGTAATTGAATTTGGCCATAATATATCATTCCCAGATTATTTTTCAGTGTCTGACTAAGAATCAGGTAATTCTAGGAGTGAGGAGAGGGGGAAAATGGAGAATGAAACTTGAGTAAGAAATTGAATAAGAAATCCAGTTGCTGGGGGCACTTATGAACTCAATATGCTTTATGCCTGTGTTATCCTTTTAAAATTTAAATACCATACAATAAAAAGCAGAGCTCTTAAAATCTGAAATCTCATTTTAATGAGGAATTGGCTAAAATGGGGCAAAAGGGGAACTCCTAAGGGGCAGAAATATAAAAATTTTGTTTTCTATAGTGGTTACCCACAGCTGATACAACTAATTAAAATGAGTTGGGATAAGAATACTAAGTACTTCCTATGCTGTCAATGAATAAGCTAATACATGGAAACCATTCAAAATAATAGCTAGGATACAGCAAGCACTCAGTAACATCCATTATGATTATTCTCCATATGCTAGTATAGAGTAGCCTTCTGAGTGTGCAGAGGCGAGAAATTAAGCTTAAGAAAGGGATAAAGGGTCAGATCAAAGAGGCATGCATGGGTCAAATCAAGGAGTTTATATTATAGTCAAATAGCCACAGGGAATCTTTTGGTCAGGGTATTACATACACAAATTTTCTACCACATGGCATCACCCTAGCAATAGTGTGGAAGATCATTTGCAAAGTGATAAACAAACATAGGGTAAGCCATTCATAACCTCTTGAATATTGCTTTCCTCATCTGTAAAATAAAGACAAGTGCCTAATATAATTCACAAAGAAGGAATTAACAGAGAAAATAATGCCATGTATAAGAAAAGATATTAACAGATACAAAGTTCAAGAGCAAGGATCAATATGTTGGATGTGTAATGATATTATGTTGTACCAGATTTGCTTACAGATTATGAGCAAGTAGCTCTGAAACAAAGGAAAATATTCAGTAGTAAATAAGCCCATCCCTTCCCACTTTCAGCTGCCTACTGGTTCTATGGGTGATATAAGATAACAATTACAAAACTATGACTATACTGGCATATTCTATGTATAAAATGAATACAGAAAGAAAAGGAAAAGTCCACCCTGTGCAATCACTGACAGCTGGTATGCAGGTCATCCCAGAACTCTGCAGAACTGTGTAAACATTTGCCTAAATAACTTCTAAGAATCACTGTAGAAGGGAAACTTGCCCCCAGAGAGGCTTTGAAAATGCCCAGCAGACCCCTTGCCATTGACTTTGCTGTCATTGTTTAGTTGCTCACTTGTGTCTGACATCTTTACAATCTCAATGGACTGTAGTCCACCAGGCTCCTCTGTCCATGGAATTTCCCAGACAAGAATACTGGAGTAGGTTGCCGTGTCCTCCTCCAGGGGAATCTTCCCGATCCAATCCAGGGACTGAACCCTCATCTCCTGCATTGGCAGCAGATTCTTTAACAGTGAGCCAGCAGGAAAGCCCTGCCACTGACTTGGGTGGCTGTTATTTCTTCTTAGCAAGGTTTTGCTCTGGTGTTTCAGAGAAACAGTGAAGGCTCCTGTAGTTACCTCTTGAAGTAAGTCAAGTATCAGTAACTTTAACCTCTGTCTTTATTTAATTAAACAAATGGAAAACTTGCCCCTTACCAAATATATTATCTCTTGCCCATTAAGTCATTAACAGAGGCTCTGTGGCTAAATTTTCCATTAAGAAAAACAGATTTCTGACAATTCACATTTAGATTGAGTGCTCATTAACCTTACACCCAAATTTAAATTAGGTAAACAGAGCAGTAAAAGCAAGAATATTGGGTACAGATTTCTGCTATCCTACACAGTAGCTGGAGAACTGCATGGCTACCCACTCTAGTATTCTTGCCTGGGAAATCCCGTGAACAGAGGAGCCTGGCAGGCTACAGTCCATGCAATTGCATAAGAGTCAGACACCACTGAGTGACTAAATAACAACAAAAACAAGACAGTAGCTAGTAGCCAAATATGCCAGGCTGGTATTTGAAATATGACTAGTCCAAGTTGAAATATTTTTTAAGAATAAATGCTAACTGAATTCTGTAACTGAGCATAAGACCTAGGATATGAAGTACTTCCATTTCAATGTTTATTATTTGTTGAACTAATATTTTAGATAATTGAATTACAATGTGTTATTAAGATGACTGGCTTCTTTTTATTTCATTTACCTCAAAAGTAGCCACAAATCTTAATTCATATACTAGAAAATTTTAAATTACATATGTATAATACATTTGTGATTTGTGTGCTTCCATTGCATATTCCTAGTATGGACCTTCTATAATTGCATGAGATATAAAATCAAAAGTCACTACAAGGGATGCAAGCATGATTCAACATCTGCAAAATCAATTTATGTGATTGACAAAATAGAGGATAAAAATCACATGATCATCTCAAAAGATGCAGAAAAGACATTTGACAAAATTCAGCATTCACTTATGACAAAAACTTTCAATCAATAGGTATAGAGGGACATAATAAAGGCCATATAGGACAAGCTCACAGTAATAATGGTGAAAAGCTTAAAACTTTTTCTCTAAAATCGGGAAGAAGACAAGGATGCTCATTCCTGTCATTTTTATTCAACATATTATTGGAAGTCCTAACTAGAGCAATTGGGCAATGGAAAGAAAAGAAACTAAATTGAAAAGGAAGAAGTAAAACTGTCATTATTTGCAGAACGACATGATATCATATATAGAAAACCCTATAGATGCCACCCGAGAATTAAGAATAAATCAATCAGCAAGGCTGCAGAATATCTATACAATGTATAGGTACATTGCATAGGTACATTCTATACAATGTATAGAAATCTGTTGCATTTCTACACACTAATACTAAACTATCAGGAAAAAAATTAAGAAAACAGTTTCATTTACAATTGCATCAAAAAGAATACAATACCTTGGGGAAAATTTAAGCAATGAGGCAAAATCAGTATACTGAAAACTACAAAAAGAAAGAAAATGAAGGACACAAAAATAAATGGAAATATTTTCTGTATATCTATACCATCCAAAGCATTCTACAGATTCAATGTAATCCTATCAAAATTCCAATGGTGTTTTCACAGACAATTCCAAAATTCTTATGAAAACACCAAAGAGTCTGAATAGCCAAGGCAATCTGAGAAAGAACAAAGACGGAGGGATCATGGCCCCTGATTTCAGACTATATTATAAAGTTACAGAAATGAAACAGTACGGTAGTGGAATAAAAAGATACAGATCAATGGAATAGAACAGAAAGCCCAAAAATAACCTCACAAATATGGTCAATTAATCCACACAAAGGAATCAGTAGTATACAATGAGCAAAGGATAATGCAAATCAAAACAACAGTGAGATATCATCCCACACCTGTAAGAATGGCTATCATCAAAAAGACAAACACAGGTATTAGCAAGGATGTGGAAAATAGGGAAATCCTATGCTCTATTGATGAGAATGTGAATTGGTACATCTATTAAAAATAGAACTACCATAACATTCAGCAATTCTACCTCTGGGTGTTTAACAGAAAAAAACAAAACACTTTCTCAAAAAGATATATTCACCACATGCTCATTTCATCATTATTTAAGATAGTCAAGATACGGATATAAACTAAATGCCCACAAATGAATAAAATTATTTTTAAAATGTGGCACCCATATATATATATATATATATATACCCAAACACACAACGGCATATTATTCAGCCATAAAAGGAGTGAAATCTTGCCATATGAGACAACAGTCAGAGAAAAAGTCAGAGAAAAACAAATACCATATGATCTCACTTATATGTGGAGTCTAAAAAGAAAAAAATACAACCTCAAAGATAGAACAGACTTGGGTGGGGGGTGGGCAAAATGTGTTTAAAAAAAAAAAAATCAAAGGAACAAGCTTCCAGTTATAAAACAGTCACCAGATATAATGTCCAGCATGACTTCCTTGGTGGCTCAGACGGTAAAGCGTCTGCCTGCAATGCAGGAGACTTGGATTCAATCCCTGGGTCAGGAATGTCTCCTGGAGAAGGAAATGGCAACCCACTCCAGTATTCTCGCCTGGAAAATCCCATGGACCAAAGAGGCTGGTGGGCTACAGTCCATGGGGTCCCAAAGAATCAGACATGACTGAGCAATTTCACTGATGACCATATATAGTTATTATAATAAGACTGTGCTGCACATTTGAAAGTTACTAAGAGATAAGTCTTAAAGTTACCATAAGAAAAATAAATTTTGTAACTATGTATGCTGATGGATATTGACTGGATTTATGGTGATCATCTCACAGTATACTTCTTGTTGTTTAGTTGCTCAGTCATGTCCAGCTCTTTGCGACCCTATGGACTGCACTGCACCAGGCTTTCCTGTCCTTCACTATCTCCTGGAGTTTGCTTAGACTCAAGTCCTTTGAATCGATGATGCCATCCAACCATCTCATCCTCTGTTGCCCCCTTTTCCTCCTGTCCTCCGTCCTTCGCAGCATCAGGGTCTTTTCCAATGAGTCAGCTCTTTGCATCAGATGGCCAAAGTATTGGAGTTTCAGCATCAATCCTTCTAATGAATATTCAGAGTTGATTTCCTTTAGGATTGACTAGTTTGATCTCCCTGTTGTCAAGAAACTCTCAAGAGTCTCCTTCAGCACCACAATTCAAAAGCATGTGTTATATCTTTTTACAGTATTAATAGGCAAAACAATATGTCACTCACAGTATATATAAATAGCAAATCATTATGGTGTACACATGAAATTGAAGTGTTATGTATCAATTATATCTTGATAAGAAGAAATGAGAATTATGAACAAAGTGAAAGTGTTTTCCTATGGCCAAAAGGAAGGACACAATTTGAGAATGAATGGTTATTTTTTTTAAGTTGAGGTTTGTCCTAGTTTTTCATGGAGGGTGTTGACACAGAGCACATTTGTCCAAGTATATTCTGCTACAGAGTCAGCAATTTTGGGCTTAAATCATTAGCTGCTTCTCCGTCAAACAAGAGTATGAGAAAGAAGAAAAAGGACATACATGTATTATGTCAGGCTAGTGTAGGATGAGGCAAGGGCAAACTAGAAGAAAAGATCTAGACAGAGCCAAGGACACTGGCAGGAAGATTCTGGCAGGTGGCCTGGTTGCTAACAAAATCCTGAATTTACGGATGTCAGCCAGAGATTGAGCCTGATGGGAGCAGCATATCTAATGAGCAACACTCCAAAGGGCAGAGAATACTGTAGTTTTTACTGCTCAGGATATATGAAACACTCATTCTTGACCAGAGGCTCCTTACTTTAGGTCCATTTCATTTTCCCTGTTCCAAGTGGGTAATTTTTATACATAAAACAGATCATATCATGCAAATAAGCTGGTACTTTGCTATTTTTTAGTGAATATTATACCCTGAACATTTTCATATGACATTAAATCGCCTTCGAACTGCTATTGGAATGGGCTATACAATAGTTTATATAACTATTTATTATTATTATTGGGCTTTTGTATTTCTCCTAACATTTACAACTGCAGAAAATATTACTGTGACCAACAATAGTGAGCCTCCATCGCCTTTTGTAAAAAGTTAGCAAGTACCACTTTTTTGTGGTACTACTTTCTATACATTAAATAAGACAGTTCATGTTGCAGAGGCATAGCATATAGTAGAAATTTCATGTAGTTAAATTTTTTCTCCTTCCTTATAGGAAGGTGAGAGCTAGAGGGACTTTAAGGAAGCTGTTAACTGACCCTAAGTCTGGATAACAACAGCTTATTTGAGGTCGTCTCTGAAGGATCAGCAAGGCTTTCTGCCTGGCCATATACATCTTTCCTCCCACTTGGGTTCTTTTATATATCTTTTTAAAAAATTTACAAAAAAAAAAATAATACACACACCCACAAAATTTACAGTGCACTGATTAAGAGTATAAATGCCAAAGGCATGCTCCTTGGGTTCAAATTTAAAATCCACCATTTAGTAACTATAGGATAGCAGTCATGTCTGAAGGAGAATAAGGGCTAACAAGTGCTCAATCGACATTTGCCCAAAAGATAAATAAGTATAATATTATCCATTCAGTTGCTCAGTTGTGTCTGACTCTTTGTGACCCCATGGACTGTAGCACGCCAGGCTTCCCTGACATTCCCGTCCATCACCAACTCCTGGATCTTGCTCAAACTCATGTGCATTGAGTCAGTGATGGCATCCAATCATCTCTCCTCTGCCGTCCCTGTCTCCTCCTGCCTTCAATCTTTCCCAGCATCAGGGTCTTTTCCAAAGAGTCAGTTCTTCACATCAGGTGGCCAAAGTATTGTAGTTTCAACTTTAGCATCAGCCCTTCCAATGAATATTCAATGAATAAAATTATACAGGGGATTAAGGCTAAGTTTTATGAGCTACACTATGGCCTAGCTCATTAACTGGCCATCTCTAGCATGGATTACTGCAGCAATCCCTCATGAGCCTAGGCTGATTTGTGGGATTAAATAAGACATTTACCAATCTTAGCATAGGCCTTACATACAGTACTCATTATCAGCTAGTTAAGAAGGTGATGATATGATAATATACAAAACACACTCATTTATACCAACAGATGATTACAGAGTGAATAATACATCTAAGGCAGTGAACAGTTACTATAGGAGGTGTGGAGCGGAGTCTCTGCTATTCAGACACAAATAATATCTTTGGGGGAAAGGTTTAGGGGCAACAAAAGAAATCCCCAAGAATTAAATCGATCATGTCAAACTAAGCAGATCTTTGCTACAGTCCTGACATTGAATCACACTTTAAGAGATTTCATTATGACAATCAAAAGTGACTTCAAATTAATTTAACTCAATTTGTAGTCTCCTTGTAAATATCAATATGAATTATTGAAACCACTCAGAAAATTTATTTTTTTAATCTCTCTCATAATTAAATTTGTATACTTATTGTGGAATATCCTCAATGTATTCTTTTCCTTTATTTCAATTAATTCTGGACCAAAAAATCTCTTTATAACTTAGCACCAAATGAGGAGGCTCGTATGTTTTCTCCCTGCCTTCTTCAATCTTCGGCACAGCTATTCGTCATCATATCAACTTAGGCTCCTGGCTTTTTTCTTAACTCCCAAATTCTGCACTATTAAAAAATAAAAAAGATCCAGGATCTGACATTAGTCAGTTCAGTTCAGTTCACTCGCTCAGTCAAGCCCAGCTCTTTGCAACCCCATGAACTGCAGCACCCCAGGCCTTCCTGTCCATTACCAACTCCCGGAGTTTTCTCAAGTTCATGTCCATCCTGTCGGTGATGCCATCCAGCCATCTCATCCTCTGTCGTCCCCTTCTCCTCTTGCCCACAATCCCTCCCAGCATCAGGGTCTTTTCCAATGAGTCAACTCTTCGCATGAGGTGGCCAAAGTATTGGAGTTTCAGCTTCAGCATCAGTCCTTCCATTGAACATCCAGGACTGATCTCCTTTAGGATGGACTGGTTGGATCTCCTTGCAGTCCAAGGGACTCTCAAGAGTCTTCTCCAACAACACAGCTCAAAAGCAACAATTCTTTGGTGCTCAGCTTTCTTCACAGTCCAACTCTCACATCCATATACGACCACTGGAAAAATCATAGCCTTGACTAGACAGAACTTTGTTGGCAAAGTAATGTCTCTGCTTTTAAATATGCTATCTAGGTTGGTCATAACTTTCCTTCCAAGGAGTAAGCGTCTTTTAATATCATGGCTGCAATCATCATCTGCAGTGATTTTGGAGCCCCCTAAAAATAAAGTCTGACACTGTTTCCAGTATTTCTCCACTTATTTGCCATGAAGTGATGGGCCCAGATGCCATGATCTTAGTTTTCTGAATGCTGAGCTTTAAGCCAACTTTTTCACTCTCCTCTTTCACTTTCATCAAGAGGCTTTTTAGTTCCTCTTCACTTTCTGCCATAAGGGTGGTATCATCTGCATATCTGAGGTTTTTGATATTTCTCCTGGAAATCTTGATTCCAGCTTGTGCTTCTCCCAGCCCAGCGTTTCTCATGATGTACTCTGCATACAAGTTAAATAAGCAGGTTGACAATATACAGCCTTAATGTACTCCATTTCCTATTTGGAACCAGTCTGTTATTCCATGTCCAGTTTTAACTGTTGCTTCCTGACCTGCATATAGGTTTCTCAAGAGGCAGGTCAGGGGGTCTGGTATTTCCATCTCTTTCAGAATTTTCCACAGTTTATTGTGACCCACATAGTTAAAGGCTTTGGCATAGTCAATAAAGCAGAAATAGATGATTTTCTGAAATTATCTTGCGTTTTTGATGATCCAGCGGATGCTGACAATTTGATCTCTGGTTCCTCCGCCTTTTCTAAAACCAGCTTGATCATCTGGAAGTTCACAGGTCACATATTGCTGAAGCCTGACTTAGAGAATTTTGAGGATTACTTTACTAGCATGTGAGATGAGTGCAACTGTGCAGTAGTTCGAGCATTCTTTGGCATTGCCTTTCTTTGGGACTGGAATGAAAACTGACCTTTTCCAGTCCTGTGGCCACTGCTCAGTTTTCCACATTTGCTGGCATATTGAGTGTAGCACTTTCACAGCATCATCTTTCAGGATTTGAAATAGTTCATCTGGAATTCCATCACCTCCACTAACTGTTCGTAGTGATGCTTTCTAAGGCCCACTTGACTTCACATTCCAGGATGTCTGACTCTAGGTGAGTGATCACACCATCATGATTATTTGGGTCGTGAAGATCTTTTTTGTACAGTTCTTCTGTGTATTCTTGCCACCTCTTAATATCTTCTGCTTCTGTTAGGTCAATACCATTTCTGTCCTTTATCGAACCCATCTTTGCATGAAATGTTCCCTTGATATCTCTAATTTTCTTGAAGAAAACTCTAGTCTTTCCCATTCTGTTCTTTTCCTCTATTTCTCTGCACTGATCGCTGAGGAAGGCTTTCTTATCTCTCCTTGCTATTCTTTGGAACTCTGCATTCAAATGGGAATATCTTTCCTTTTCTCCTTTGCTTTTCGCTTCTCTTTTTTTCACAGCTATTTGTAAGCCCACCTCAGACAACCATTTTGCTTTTTTGCATTTTTTTTCCCGTGGGGATTGTCTTGATCCCTGTCTCCTGTACAATGTCACAAACGTCCGTCCATAGTTCATCAGTAACTCTGTCTATCAGATCTCGTCCCTTAAATCTATTTCTCACGTCCACTGTATAATCATAAGGGATTTGATTTAGGTCATACTTGAATGGTCTAGTGGTTTTCCCTACTTTCTTCTATTTAAGTCTGAATTTGGCAATAAGGAATTCATGATCTGAGCCATAGTCAGCTCCCAGTCTTGTTTTTGCCGACTGTATAGAGCCTCTCCATCTTTGGTTATAAAGAATATAATCAATCTGATTTCGGTGTTGACCATCTGGTGATGTCCATGTTTATAGTCTTCTCTTGTGTTGTTGGAAGAGGGTGTTTGCTATGACCAGTCTGTTCTCTTGGGAAAACTCTATTAGCCTTTGCCCTGCTTCATTCTGTACTCCAGGGCCAAATTTGCCTGTTACTCCAGGTGTTTCTTGACTTCCTACTTTTGCATTCCAGTCCCCCATAATGAAAAGGACATCTATTTTGGGTGTTAGTTCTAAGAGGTCTTGTAGGTCTTCATAGAACAGCTCAACTTCAGCTTCTTCAGCATTGCTGGTTGGGGCATAGGCTTGGATTACCGTGATATTGAATGGTTTGCATTGGAAATGAACAGAGATCATTCTGTTGTTTGAGATTACATGCAAATACTGCATTTCGGAATCTTTTGTTGACCATGATGGCTACTCCATTTCTTCTAAGGGATTCCTGCCCATAGCAGTAGATATAATGGTCATATGAGTTAAATCCACCCATTCCAGTCCATTTTAGTTCGCTGATCCTAGAATGTCAACATTCACTCTTGCCATCTCCTGTTTGACCACTTCCAATTTGCCTTGATTCATGGACCTAACATTCCAGATTCCTATGCAATATTGCTCTTTACAGCATCAGACTTTGCTTCTATCACTAGTCACATCCACAACTGGGTATTGTTTTTGCTTTGGCTCCATCCCTTCATTCCTTCTGGAGTTATTTCTCCACTGATCTCCAGTAGCATATTGGGCACCTACTGACCTGGGGAGTTCCTCTTTCAATATCCTATCATTTTGCCTTTTCATACTCTTCATGGGGTTCTCAAGGCAAGAATACTGAAGTGGTTTGCCATTCCCTTCTCCAGTGGACCACATTCTGTCAGACCTCTCCACCATGACCCGACCGCCTAGGGTGGCCCCACACAGCATGGCTTAGTTCCATTGAGTTAGACAAGGTTGTGGTCCACGTGATCAGATTGGCTAGTTTTCTGTGATTATGGTTTTAGTGTGTCTGCCCTCTGATTCCCTCTTACAACACCTACCATCTTACTTGGGTTTCTCTTACCTTGGACGTGGGGTATCTCTTCACAGCTGCTATAGCAAAGCACCGCCACTGCTCCTTACCTTGGATGACGGGTATCTCCTTATGCCCCCTGCCTCCCGATCTTGAATGTGGAGTAGCTCCTCTCGCCCCTCCTGTGGAAATCATGAATTGCTCTATTGAAGAATAAATCAGAGAGGGGAGCTTAGTCACTCAGTCAAGTCCGACTTGCTGCGACCCCATGGACCGTAGTCCGCCAGGCTCCTCTGTCCATAGGGCTTCTCCAGGCAAGAATACTTGAGCGGGTTGCCATGCCCTCCTCCAGGCGATCTTCCCAACCCATGGATCAAACTCAGGTCTCCCACATCGCATGTGTATTCCTTACTGTCTGAGCTACCAGAGAAGCCCATAGAAAGGGGAGAGAGGATTTCAAACAATTATAAATTAATATGTGAAAATATAAAAAAGTGATACATATTATAATAGTTAGGAAAAACTTCCTACATGCTGAGACTGTGTGCAGGTAGTCAGTATTCTTTGAGTGTGGAGCAAGGGTGGAAAAGGCATGAGAGTGAGGTTAATCATTCACCCCACTCAAATAAGAAAAGTAAAATATATCTCTGTCATATATCAGCATCTCTGTTTCAGCATGAACCTCTCTGTGATACTGTTTGTCCATGTCAGTGTGTGCCAAGAGTTATACCTATACATGTGTTTCCTTGTGGATGTGCATGTATCTCTATTGTCTGAATCTCTTGTAATACATTTGTGTGTGTGTGTGTGTGTGTGTATCTCAGTGTGGCTATATCTCTGGGCTATACCTGATGCTTATTTGACAATGAAAAGAATCAAGAAACTTCAATTGGGCCCAATGATACGTCTAAATTACTCTAGATTATTATCAAGCTCTCTGGAAAAGGCAAACCAGTGGCTCTTAATCTTGGCTGGAAAAAAAAATCACCTGGGAGCTTTAAAAAATTACTATATCTAAGATATTACACTTAAATATTTTGAAAGACTAGAAAATGTTAGGAATTAGGGTCCCAGACATCATCATTGCTTAAAAAGCTTTCTAGGCCATTCTAACATTTGTCTGGAATTCATTGCCAAGGCAGTTAAAAAGCCAGACCTCTACTGTTTTCACTGGAAAACATGAAACTTGACTCATTTCTGTGGGGTTTTAATTTCAGAGGATAACTTACAGTAATTAATTTACCTGGGTTAGCAAGAGGTTTGACTCTCTTCCTGCTCAAGAGGAAGATGATCCATCAAAGGAGCCTATAACTCAACAATCTCCAGATTAACTCAAGGAAACAGAGGAGAAAGTCCCCTTCCAGCCAACCTTCCTTCATTTCAGCTAAAACATGTCTCCCTTTCATTTATAGGATGCCTAATTTAAGAAACTATAGCCCTGCTTTAAAGTCCATATAAATGCTTTATATCCACTGTATGTGTTTGACAAACAGTATATATGGGTATAATAAAATAAATACTTCATAAAATTTAAATGTGTTTCACAGCATTCTTTGCAGAGAAACAAAAAGAGGAAGATAGGAAACAAGACAAAACTGCTAACCTTGCAGAGTTAAAATCCAAGAGAACAGAAGGAAATCTCAGATACTTCAAGTGTGAGATGCAAGTCTCCAGTCCTTAACACAGCTTTGTGAAAATTGGAGAACTGCTTTGCCTTTTTCGAGTTTCAGCTTCTGCCAGCCTACAAGAAGAGTGTTGCTGGCAGTGGGCCTCCTGCTGTGCTGCGAGATGTCAAGATCAGCAGGTCAGGCTGTCTGGGTGCCCATGTGACACTTCTTTAGTCCCCAAATCTGGCTTATACCTTCAAAGAACACTAAGAAGTCTGGGGACTTAGATTCTGTCACATTTATTAGGTATTAAAAACAGTAGGTCTTAAAAATGCTTCTTGGTATTTATTAAGCTCCTACCATGTCTCTGATACATGTCTATCAAGTACTGATATAATTGAATAAATGTGTTGATGTTCAATGACAAGTTGGATCTGAAAAGGCAACTTGGATAATAGATCTGTCACAACAGATAAGATGCCAAAGAGCCAAGGAGAAAGATTTGTTTCTAAATCTGTCAGCAAGGGAACATTCCTTGGAACAAAGCAGTTTTGGAAAATCACTAAGAGATTAGAGGTAGCAAACACAGATCTGTGATAATTAGCAGCACTTGCTGATATTTAACCCACCAGGGAAGAAAATAAAAATAAAATAAACCAAAACTTAATACTAGTATTCTTTCAGGTACTCCCATTCAGTGATTAATACAATTACATTACATTCCTTATTTCTCAGAATCTCAATCCCTGCATGTTCCTGGTTCATCTTATTATTAGAAAAATCTATGTAAGAACTTTGGAAGGTGGAATAAAGCAGCGGTCATTTATACTCTCAGAAGGTCAATAAAGGTCAGGACCTGTTGCAAGTTATATACAGTTTTGCAGATGTTCTGGTTTATCTTGTTGCCGTAGTTAACAGTCATTAGTTGGTCAGGATATATGGAATCTCTTGCTTTACTATTTCTAAACCCTGGGCTAGATCCTAGGGTGGGTAAATAGCAAGAATTCCAGCTTCTTTGGAATATCAACTGTGGCAGTAAATTTGGAAGCTTGAAATGGAAGAGGCTAACACATGTACCAGTGAGAGAGACAGATTCAGTTTCCTGCTCTTTCCTCACATGATCCAGTTGAATCTTTACCTCATTTCAAACATATCTGTCAATCCAAACAACTTGTCCTATGTCTTTCATAGGACATAACCATAGTTAGAAGAAACATACAAATTGAGACCATTTTACCAACTTCCAAAATTCTGTGTGACCAAATTGTTATAACAACACATTGTATTATATCATCCCTGATGGTTCCCTTTCTCTGAACTCTGGAGTTGATGCTGGAAACAGTTTCAGAGGAAAAGGACTTTAAGGACAGCTTCTCATAATTAATTATGGATGATATGAAAGTTATTCCCTGATATGATTAAATTTAGAGGCTTTAACTTAATCTGCTCTCAGTAGTAAATGAAATAGCATTGGTCTCTGACATGCAGTGGCCAAAAAACTAATTAAATGATCATCTATTAATGATTGTAATCAAATACCTATAGAAACAGATGCTGTCACAAAACATTTTAGTGAAAATAAGGAGTAATTATGGCTGATTTGTTACTTTCAATTCACTGGAAATCTCAGAATAATATTATGAACTCAGGGCTTTAAATTTCCAGGTCAAGAGCAGTTCTAGAGACTCAGAAGTTTCTGTGATTGCCCCCAAATAAAACTTATCATCTATAGCTACAGGATTGAGAATTCTGAAAACCAAACTCAAAGTCTAATCATGCAGATGGCTAAATGACAACATGTTGAATTTCCAAATTTGCAATGTTTTTTATGTCAAAGTTAAGGTGTCCACTGGGGAGGAAGGGGACCCTGGAATTTAAGATGGGGTTACATGGGAAGAGTCTAATGAAGCAAGTGCATTTGACTTGTAAATTCAAAGCAGATCTTCCTTTTCTGAGTACAATACTCTTACCATTGCCTAAAAAATTTTAAAACTCTTCTATGAAGTAGGTATAGTACAAGGAAATGATTATTCAGTGCATTATCGCCCCTATTGCTTTAAGACCTATAACATGTCTCGGCAGACTGTGAGGGTAAGGTTCAAAGTATGACCCCTGAGAAGCTGCAATATATGCCAAATAAACTGCATTACTTTGAAATTTTACATATAAAATGCCCAGAAAATGTGTGTGAAAATAAATTCTAAAGATGTTGGATTAGGAATAAAGAGATATTATGTTGGAAAAGGATAAACCTGGGCTCATAAAACCGATATTTAGATTTAATATGTTGCTCAAATGCTTTGAGGAATGTTTCTAATAGTTTTTTTCAATAGTTGAATGAAATTTCACCTCTATAACGGCCTATATTAAAGAAATTTGAAATGTCATACCCGTTTCAGTATACTACAGAGAAAATTATTTAAAAGCTTATCAAGAATCTTTGTGTTAAGCTCAGAGTTGTAAAGACCCTGAAGTAAGCATTCCTATTCTTTTAATGAGAAAAGTTATAAAAATGGAAGAACAAAAACTCTTATTTATTCCACCAGATAACTGAGGTTTTAGGGTAAATTATCACTCCAAAATTTGGAAAGACAGATACATCTAGGGGAACACAGGGCCCACGAGTTGCCTATCTGGATTCTGGACACATTTAGGTACATAAAAATAAAAAATACTGATAAATGGTTACTGCCCAAGTGTGTTCTAGTGTAAGAAGAAAGTACTGGGAGTTGCAGTCAAGGGAGGTCTCCACACTTTCACAAGCTTTATTACAAAAACTCCACCAGCCTCTCACAGTGAGAAATGGGCAAATCTGAAGACAGCATTTCCCATGACTGCAGCTGGGTAAAGAGAGGAAAAGAATAACCATTGTGAAATCTGACTCGAACTTTCTACAGAACATCATACTTTATCTCAGGACGGAAATCTGCCGAGGGCAATAGTGAAATTCCATCCCACCTAAAGGAATGGAATGTTGCTAGGCACTGCTCCAGCCCCAGTTCAGCCTCCCTGTTTCACATAAGAAAAAAATGATATAAACGTAATAATCTACAGGGGAGAAAGGTTTAGAACACTGACAGGATACTGGAGACATACTGCAGATAAAAAGGGATTAAGAAGCATGGGGATGGGGTGAGGGGAGGGTTATTTTCCTAGAGAATAAATAGAAACACAGTGAATGCCACATCTTTCTTACAGAGACCTGATATTCACTCAAAATAACTGAGAATTACTCAGATTAGAAAACCCTCCCCACTTCTCCTTTCTCTATCATTAGGTTAATAAGCCTATTGTAAAAATAATAGTGGATTACAGCTGGGAGAGATTACACCTGGGGGAGTGGATTATAGCTGGGAGACACAGTCTCCCCAAGAAGAAGCACAAAGAGAAGCTCCAAAGCCAAGAGGAGAAACAGGATAAGGTCACTAAAGAAATTTCAAGCTTTTGGCACCCATATATACAACAAATATAATACACAGACCAACTTTTGGCCCAGGTAAAAAAATTCTCACACTAAATGCCAGTTTGCTTCAGCATCTATTTCTCTATAAAACAACAGTAAAACTGCAAGGCAAGTTGAAAGGCAAGGGAAAAAGAAAGCCACAGGTAGAAAGGCATTAATCAGAACCAGAATCAGATATCAAAGTAGAATTTTTTAAATAAATATGATTAGCACGTTAAAGGCTCTAATGTAAAATGTAGACATGTAAGGTTAGATGAGTAACATGAACAGAGAGATGGCAAATATAACAAAGAATCAAAGGAAATATGGGATATCAGTGAATCAAAGGAAATATGGGATATCAGTGACATAGTAACAGAAATGGAGACTATCATGCCAGGGTTCATCAGCAGTCTCCAAGTAATAATGGCTAAACATCTTCTAAAATTAGTGATGGACAGTAAACCCAAGAAGCTCATAAAATGCTAATAAGATGAATAAAAAGACAAAATAAACTAAACTAAGAATGAAAAACAAAATACTAGGCACACAGCATACAAGTTACAGGAAAAAAGACAAAATCTTGAAGGTAGCCATGTGGATGAATCATTACCTACCTGACTTCAAAAGCTATGCTCACATGCAAACGTTTACAGGATATTTATTCATAATTGCCACAAACTGGCATCAACCAAATATCTGTCAGTAATCAAATGGATAAACAGTGATACTTCCATATAATGGAATGTTAGTGGTTAAAGACTAAATCCTTATTAATGAAATTCATTATTAAATAAGTAATTTATGAGGAATTATTCTTATCCTATGCAGAAGAATCCAGAAGGGAGGAAGAGACATTTCACTTTCATCCTGCCCTCAAGGAGGTGGATCATAACACTCTTCTCCCTACATGAGGGCTGTGCATATTGACTTCTTTCCCAAAGCACAGTAAGAAAATTGGAAGCAAAAAAAGAGTAACATTACAGTAGGTAAACCTGATAACACTATGTTAGCTGGGTGATCAAGGCAAACATTAACTGTGATAAGTCAGGTTAATTAATATGTCTTCTTTAAATGATCTTACAAAAGTGACACTTTGTCTGAAAGATCTTCCTCTGCAAAACCCATAACTCTAGTCTAAGCATGAGATACTCATGAGGAACACAAGGCATCATGATGACAAAATGAAATATGGTACCTTGGATGAGATTCTTAATAGACAAAAAGGTTAAAAATGAGGGAAATCTTAATTAATGAATGACTTAGATAAAATAAGTGAGGACAGGAAAAGGAGGAAGAAGAAACAAAGAATGAATACAACAAACAGAAAAGAGCAAGATAGCCCATTTTAATGCAGGTATATCAATAATCAATTTAAATGGTTTATACTCACCAAATGTTAGGGAGATTTTCCAGATTAAAAAAATAAGTAAAACTCCTTATATATATAAAGCCTTAGCTAATCTAAAAGTGAAGGGATGGAGAAAGATATTCCATGCCAATCGTAATCAAAAGAAAGCTGGAGCACCTCTGTTAATTTCAGATACTAGCCATTTTCTATGGAAGAAGTAATATGCCTGAGTATGAGAACCAGGAACTCAGAAGGCAGAGCTGAGAGTTTTGGCACATAATTCTTTGTAGTAGAAGTGTTAGTCACTTACTTGTGTCCGGCTCCTTGAGGCCCCATGACTGTAGCCTGATAAGCTCCTCTGTCCATGGAATTCTCCGAGCAAGAATACTGAGGTGGGTTGCCATTTCCTTCTCCGGGGGATCTTCCCAACCCAGGGATCAAGCCTGGGTCTGCTGCATTGCAGGTGGATTCTTTTACCAGTAGAAGTTATTCTTTATTAAGGAACTGCCAACATATCCTCTGTTGGATTTCAAAATTGCTATTATCTAATAACTCCTTGTGCTCCCATAGTCTCTTTTCTATGAAAAGGCCTATGGTGATCAGCTTTTATCTGCTTCACAGCATGTGTATTGCCTGTGTGAGGGAATGTAGCTTCTTTGGTTCATAATTCTCCAGATGTGCAGGAGCCATGTTGAAGAACTGTAGCTGATAAGCAATTTTTACACCAGGACTTGACTTAGATGATGCAATCATGGATTTTTCAGTGATGCTAGACTGAGATGAGGAGATTGGAGGCTTTGAGATGGAGTGAGTGCACTTTTCATGATGGGAGATTGTACATTACTGAGGCCAGAGGCAGACTGAGAGTCAGTCTATAGGTTGTTGTTGTTCAGTAACTAGGTCGTGTCTGACCCTTGGTGAACTCAAGGACTATAGCACATAGAGCTATAGCACATCAGGCTTCCCTGTTTTTCCCTATCTCCTGGAGTTCGCTCAAATTCACTTCTGTTGAGTCAGTGATGCTATCTCCTGTCTCATTCTCTGCCACCCTGTTTCTTTTCGTTTTCAATCTTTCCTATCATCAGGGTCTTTTCCAATGAGTAGGCTCTTTGAACCAGGTGGTCAAAGTATTACAGCTTCAGCAACCAACCTTCTAATGAATATTCAGTGTTGATTTCCTTTAGGATTGACTGGTTTGATCTCCTCTGCTATCCAAGGGACTCGAGAGTCTTCTCCAGCATCATAGTTTAAAAGCATCAATTGTTTGGCACTCAGTCGATGTTTAGTTCCTAAGTCTTATCTGACTCTTTTGTGACCTCACAAGCCTGCCAGGCTCCTCTGTTCATGGGACTTCCCAGGCCAAAATACTGGAATGGGTTGCCATTTCTTTCTCCAAGGGAACTTCCTGATCCAGAGATTGAACTCATGTCTCCTGCATTGGCGGGCAGATTCTTTTTTGCTGAACCACCAGGGAAGCCCAGCCTAAAAAATAGCTTCTAATTATCCTTATCTACTGAAATTCATGCTCCCTAGCACTAAATCTGAACTGATGGTATACCCATTACAAGAAGGTGGCTATGAAGGTATATGGTTTTTGTGTCTAAGTCATGAAAGGCACTGCACCTTCTGCCCTGGCCCTTGGGGTTGCCTGCTATAGGGGAAGCTAGCTGCTACAGACACTCCAGCAGCCCCGAGGAGAAGCTCACATGGAGAAAAACTAACCTATCAGCACAAACTTGCCAGCCATGTAAGTGAGCTCCGTTAACATCTGACTGAAGTCTCATGCTGAGCGCCAAAGAACTGATACTTTTGAACTGTGGTGTTGGAGAAGACTCTTGAGAGTCCCTTGGACAGCAAGGAGATCCAACCAGTCCATCCTAATGGAAATCAGTCCTGAATATTTATTGGAAGGACCGATGCTGAAGCTGAAGCTCCGATATTCTGGCCACCTGATGCGTAGAACTGACTCATTGGAAAAGACCCTGATACTGGGAAAGATTGAAGGCAGGAGGAAAAGGGGATGGCAGAGGATGAGATTGTTGGATGGCATCACCAACTCAGCAGGCATTAGTTTGAGCAAGTTCTGGGCTTTGGTGATAGACAGGGAAGCCTGGCGTACTGCAGTCCATGGGGTCACAAAGAATCAGACACAACTGAGTAACTGACCTGAACCGAAGTCTCATGAGACACCTTGGACCTGAGACACCGGATAGGGTACCTCAAAAATTCCTGACCCCAAAAAACAGGGGAAAATCGAATGATCATTGCTCAAAGTTACTCAATTTTGAAGTGATCTGTGAAGCAAAAATATATAACCAATTTGGACAGATAAAAATTCTAGCTAATATTTCTTGAATCATCAATATGTACTCAACACATTGTTTTCATGTTACTAGGCTTCATATTACTATTACATTTTATTTTCTTGTATACCTAATTAAGTAGATATAAATTCCACAAATTTCCCAGCTGAGAATAAAATTAAGATTGAAGAAGTAAAATAAGTACCTAGGCCCACAGAACTAGCAAGTAAATAAGCCAGGATTCTAACCTAGGTTATATGATTTCAGAACCCACATGATTATCCAGTGTAGAGTTTAGCTGTTCAACCACAGAAAAGTTAGGTATTATCACTGGTGCCAGAGCAACTGATAAATGTGGAAACTCATAGACAAGTGTCACCCAGAAATTGTACAAACAATTTCTTTTGTATTCTATAGACTATGTTGCTTAGGAACAACACAAAAAGTCTTCTGATCCCACAAGTTTTAGTAGCAACTTCATGGTGAAGATGTGGGATTGCATTGCTTACTGTTTTAAGTTATGAAAGATAATGTCTAACAAAATTTTACGGTGAGAAGTAGTCCTAGATACTGTCAGGCTAGGCTTTCCATTTGACAGTTGAGGAAACTGGTGTCAAGAAACATGGAATCATGCACTGAGTCACTTAGCAACTCAGAGTCAGAACCAGGATGAGGCCTACATATTCTTCATCGCCTGCTTATTTCCCCAGGTCATACTATTTCCTATTCCTTTGGAAGATTTGCGCAGAGTGAGACATATTTCTTGACTTCAGTATTATTTGGCCATTACAGTCCCAAGAGAATCTGATTAACCACAATTGTTTTCAGTAAAAGTACCAATTTCTTCTGTAAGAACCAAAAAACCCTTTCTCTAGATCCTACCATGTATAATATGGAGAAAATGCTCACACACATGCACATGCAAGATTTAGCATGAATGCTCTGTGATGGGGGTCATCACTGTTTGGGTGAGAGGGCCCTGTTGGAAAATTGAGATAAGCCAGGTGCCCTTGAACTATGATGCATTCTGACCTCTTCCTAAGAGTGTAAAGGAAAAACAAATCAAACAAAGCATTTCATATTTAGGAATACATATTTAGGCCAGGCAGTTTGAAATAACGAAACATTATTTCTCTCAATATGTGTACCTTTAAATTGTGTTACCACTGTATCTAGTAAAGCAAACTATGAAAGTGACCCTGCTACCAAGGGGAGTTAGCAGCCTTCTATCTGACCAATATTTCCAGTTATCTGTTACACACCACATGTCCCCCTTTACTTATCTCTACTTATTGCTACCTGCCTTCAAAAAGGCACTTACTTACAGATATTCAGCTTTGTGAAGCAACAATGCAAGATCTCCAGACTCTGGAGATGAAGGGAAGTAAATGCCCAGTTAAGTCTTGGCTGAGCTTAAGAGAGCTAATCAGAAAGTGACCATTAGAGAAATGTTATCAAGATTAAATCCTCTATGAAGCAGTCAAATAGAAAAAGAAAATCAGGGCATGAAGGCAAGGCACAAAAAGGGGAAAAGTCACCTTGAAGATTCTTCTACTCTAAGTTCAACACTTTCTTTAGATACAGCATGCATGTGAGGAGCCTTTCCTCCAACTGGAATTGTTGAATTCTCAGAACTGAAAATGACCCGGGGGCTGTTTATTCCTGTATCCCCTCTTGAATCCCCTTCCTCTTACAATGTCACAAGCTGTTAAGCATCACTTTAAAGGAATCCAGGGATGCTGTACATTTCACTTTGCTCAGCAGTCCATCCCTTTCTTTTTCTTTTTTTTTTTTTTCCATTTATTTTTATTAGTTGGAGGCTAATTACTTTACCATATTGTAGTGGTTTTTGTCATACATTGACATGAATCAGCCATGGATTTACATGTATTCCCCATCCCGATCCCCCCTCCCACCTCCCTGTCTACCCAATCCCTCTGGGTCTTCCCAGCGCACCAGGCCCAAGCACTTGTCTCATGCATCCAGCCTGAGCTGGTGATCTGTTTCATTATAGATAATATACATGTTTCAATGCTACTCTGTCAAAACATCCCACCCTCACCCTCTCCCACAGAGTCCAAAAGTCTGTTCTGTATATCTGTGTCTCTTTTTCTGTTTTGCATATAGGGTTATCGTTACCATCTTTCTAAATTCCATATATATGTGTTAGTATACTGTATTGGTCTCTTTCTGGTTTACTTCACTCTGTAGAATGGGCTCCAGTTTCATCCATCTCATTAGGACTGGTTCAAATGAATTCTTTTTAACGGCTGAGTAATATTCCATGGTGTATATGTACCACAGCTTCCTTATCCATTCATCTGCTGATGGGCATCTAGGTTGCTCCATGTCCTGGCTATTATAAACCAGTGCTGTGGAACATTGGGGTGCATGTGTCTCTTTCAGATCTGGTTTCCTCGGTGTGTATCCAGAAGTGGATGCCGGGTCATATGGCAGTTCTATTTCCAGTTTTTTAAGAAATCTCCACCACTGTTCTCCATAGCGGCTGTACTAGTTTGCATTCCCACCAACAGTGTAAGAGGTTCCCTTTTCTCCACACCTCTCCAGCATTTATTGCTTGTAGACTTTTGGATAGCAGCCATCCTGACTGGCGTGTAATGGTACCTCATTGTGGTTTTGATTTGCATTTCTCTGATAATGAGTGATGTGGAGCATCTTTTCATGTGTTTGTTAGCCATCTGTATGTCTTCTTTGGAGAAATGTCTGTTTAGTTCTTTGGCCCATTTTTTGATTGGGTCATTTATTTTTCTGGAATTGAGCTGCAGGAGTTGCTTGTATATTTTTGAGATTAATCCTTTGTCTGTTGCTTCATTTGCTATTATTTTCTCCCACCCCGTTCTTACATGCCTGTATCATACGTTCTTGCTTCCTGAACAGAAAATCAGTGGAATCCTCAACTGTAAACACATATATGGAAATGTCATTCTTCCTCAGAGAAGTATAAAGTTAAAAAGATCTCCCCCCGACAATAGATCATATTAGGAACTTAGGGAATGTGCCTTAGTCAGTTTGGGCTGCCAAAAACATTGTCATAGACAAACCCTGCCTTTGAAATCATCCTGCATCCAACCCTGGCCCTTGGTTGGGGTGGTCACCATGACAAACTGCAAATTACCTTTAGGATCAATCTTCCATTCCCTTAGAAAAGAGATACTGACTTCTTTTTAGAGGGCTGACTAATATCCTTATCAAATTTAGCCACATCTTTAGTGTACTATCTGAAACAGGCTCACTTTTTTTTTTAATCCAATAGAGATAGTTTGAGAGTAATCCAAAATTTTATTTCTGCTTCCCTTTTGATTAACAATGCATCTTTAAATCATTTCTCTCTTCTCACATTTTACTAAAGCATTCAGAAGGAAGGAACTAGGCTGTTCTTTCAAAGTTTTGCTTAGAAATTTCCCCATTCAAATATCATTTTCATCACTCACTTTCCACAAAATACCAAGATACAAACACAATTCAGCCAAACTCTTCGCCACTTCATAACAAGGATTGCTTTTCCTCCAGTTGTCAATAATATGTTCCTCATTTCCATTTAGATCTCATTTGAATGGCCTTTGCTGCCCATATATCTACCAACTTTCCGTTCATGAACACAGGTTCTCTCTAAGAAAATGGAGGCTTTCACTACAGCTTGCTTATTTTCTTTCTGGGCTCTCATCAGAATCACCCTTAACTGTCTCTTCACAACAATGAAAATGTTTTCTAGCATGCATCTCAGAATTCTTCCAGCCTCTACCCATTCCACATTTCTATGGCCACTTCCACACTTCAGGTGTTCATTACAGCAGCATCTCCACTTCTCAGTACACGTTTTCTTTCTTAGTCTGCTTAGGATGCTCAAACAGAATACCAGAGACTGGGTAACTTGCAGACATAAATGTATTTCTCACAGTTCTGAAAGCTAGGAAGTCCAAGATCAAGGTACTACCAGATTCAGTGTCTGGTATGATCCCACTTTATGATTCACAACCAGTCCCTTCTAGTTGCAACCTCAAATGAAAGAAGGGGTGAGAAAGCTCTCTTGGGCCTCTTTTACTGGAGCACAAATTCCACTCAGGAGGGATTCACCCTCATGACCTAATCATCTCTGAAAGCCCTCACTTCCTAACCTTGGAGGATAGGTTTTGACATATGAATTTTGGGGTTGGAAGACACAATGATCCAGACCATAGCATGCATGGTTTAATTCAAAGTTAAAAATCAAAATTTTAGGATACAATATTGAAAGATTAGTAAATCATACCCTCCCGAAAGAAAGTAGACAAGCTACTGCTTGAATATCTAATACTTGCTAAGAAAGGATCTTCTAATGATATCAAGGATGTTTTAACTCACTGGTAATAGTGCTGTTTATCAAGTTGTGTTTGCCTTACACTTAACCTTTTTCCAGACTAAACAAGGTATAAATCAGGCAGCAACGAGCAAGCAGTCTCACATTTATCCACATAAAAGGGCCTCTGACAAAAATACATGAGTTTAAGCAAAGGCAAGACTGAAAATCAAGTTGCTGGCATCTTGAATTGTTACAAAAAAGGAAATAAATAGCATTTGGTGGGATTTGAAGGGATTGTAAAAAGTGCAGATGGCAATTGATGTTATGTTGTTTCAACAGCAGCTTTCGATGAAATGACTTAAAGCAGGACCATTGCATAAAACCTAACTCAGCCAAGAGTGTTCAAAGGGGAAAAGGAAAAGCAAGATATTCCAGAAACTCTATATCAGTTTATGCTTTTTATGTCTTCCTTTACCCTCCCTCTTCTTTCTTTTACCCAACTTCCACCAAGCACTGTCCTGGAATATGAAACCTCTAGCTAAACAGGAGTCTAAAACTTCCAAGCGGATATCATGACATCCTAGGAATCAGTAATATCAATCCTCATTCTCATGATCGGACATATATATATAAATGGCCTGAAAATATATTTTTCTAAATATCTAAATGCCTTTGCATATAGGGTTATCGTTATCACCTTTCTAAATTTCATATATATGTGTTAGTATGCTGTAATGTTCTTTATCTTTCTGGCTTACTTCACTCTGTATAATGGGCTCCAGCTTCATCCATCTCATTAGGACTGGTTCAAATGAATTCTTTTTAATGGCTGAGTAATATTCCATGGTGTATATGTACCACAGCTTCCTTATCCATTCATCTGCTGATGGGCATCTAGGTTGCTTCCATGTCCTGGCTATTATAAACAGTGCTGCGATGAACATTGGGGTGCACGTGTCTCTTTCAGATCTGGTTTCCTCAGTGTGTATGCCCAGGAAAGAGACACAGAAATACAGAACAGACTTTTGAACTCTGTGGGAGAAGGTGAGGGTGGGATATTTCAAAAGAACAGCATGTATACTATCTATGGTGAAACGGATCACCAGCCCAGGTGGGATGCATGAGACAAGTGCTCGGGCCTGGTGCACTGGGAAGACCCAGAGGAATCGGGTGGAGAGGGAGGTGGGAGGGGGGATCGGGATTGGGAATACATGTAAATCCATGGCTGATTCATATCAATGTATGACAAACCCACTGGAAAAAAAATAATAATAATAAAAAAAATAAAATAAAATAAAGAAAAAAAAGAAATAGTAAATTGGAAAGAAGATAATAAAATGTAATTTTAAATAAAAAAAAAAAAAGAAAAAGAAAATACCTTCACAAATTCAAAAGCAGAAAGTAGAATGGTGGTTGCCACAAGTGGGAGGGAGAGAGAACGGAGAGTGACTGTTTAATGGGGAAGAACTTTTAATTTGGAATGATGAAAAAGTTCTGATGATGGACAGTGGTAATGACTGCACAATAACGTGAAAGTACTTAATGCCAATAAACTGTATATTTTAAAATGGTTAAAAAAAATAAATAAATAAAAATAAATATCTAAATGCCACTTAAATTACTAGTAAGTTGCTTTATTATTTATTCTTCATTACAATAAAATAAAAATAAAATTCACCATCCTATTTTTAAGTGTACAGTTCAGAATCACTAAGTATATTCACATTACTATGCAACCATCACCATCATCCATTTCCAGAACTCTTTTAATCTGGCATCAGAGGCTGGGAGTCTTGAGAATGGGGGGTTATTGTTTAATGGGCATAGCATCCCAATTTTTCCAGATGAACTTAAGACCAGATCAGAACACTTCCCCATCCCCAGCACTTCACCAAAACAATACTGACAGCCTATTCACAACAGTGACTTTTACCAGGTTATGTCCAGCTAGCAAAAATTTACAAAGCATACTAAAAGGCAGAAAGTTTGAAAAGACAATAAGCATCCAAACACAGATAAAGGATGTAGGAATTATCAGACCAGTAATATAAAACTATAATTAATATGCTAAGGGTATCTGGATAAAGTAAACAGCATGTGATAACAGACAGGCTTTCTGAGGGGCTTTCCTGGTGGCTCAGATAATAAAGAATCCACCTGCAATGTAGGAGACCTGGGTTCAATCCCTGGGTCACAAAGATCCCATGGAGAAGAGAATGGCTACCCAAACCAGGATTCTTGCCTGAAGAATCCAATAAACAGAGGAGCCTGGTGGGCTACAGTCCAGGAAGTTACAAAGAGTCAGATAAGACTGAGCAGCAAAGCACCATGTTCATAGAGACGTAAATACTAAGAAAGAACTAAAAAGCAATGCTAAGGATCAAAAATATAATAACAAACAAAACAAGCACTCTTTTGATTTGCTTATTAGTAGATTGGACATGAAAGAATTTCTGTGTTAGAAGATATATCAAAAAAAGACAAAAACAAGGAAAATATCAATGGACTGTAAGAGAACTACACACACACAAAATAACATGTGCATGCAATAACACCAAAAGGAGAAGAAGGGAACAGAAGAAATCTTTAGAACAGTATCTGAGAATTTTTCTATTATTGTTAGACACCAAGCCACAGATACAGAAAGCTCAGAAAACACCAAAAGTCTGACAGCACAAAATCCTGGCCTAGGGTATGAAGGAAAAGCAACTCTCACTCACTGCTAGTGGGAATGCAAAATAGTACAGCTATGTGTAAGACATTTTGGCAATTCCTAACAAAACTCAGGGCTTCCCTCATAGCTCAGTCAGTAAAGGATCTGCCTGCAATGCAGTAGACTTTGGTTCAATTCCTGGGGTGGGAAGATCCCCTGGAGAAGGAAATGGCAACCCATTCCAGTACTCTTGGACAGAGGAGCCTGGCAGGCTACAGTCCACAGGGTCACAAGAGTTGAACACAACTTAGCGACTAAACCACCACCACCAAAATTCAACATACTTTTACTATACCATTTAGTAGTTGAGCTCCTTGGTATTTACTTAAAGAAACTGATGATTTATGCCCACACAAAAACCTGCATAAAGTTGTTTACAGTAGTTTATTATTGTCAAAACATGTTAGCAAAGTAAATGTCTTTAAGTACATGAGTGGGTAAACTGTGGTACATCTAAAAAAGGGAGTGCTTTACTAGGCACTAAAATGAAACGAGCTCTCAAGCTATGAAAAGACATAGAGGAAACTTAACATGCATACTACTGAGTAAGGGAAGGGAAGTGAGTGAAGTCACTCAGTCATGTCTGACTCTTTGTGACACCGTGGAATGGAGCCTACCAGGCTTCTCCATCCATGGGATTTTCCAGGTAAGGGTACTGGAATGAGTTGCTGTTTCCTTCTCCAGGGGATCTTCCCGACCCAGGAATTGAACCCGGGTCTCCCGCAGTGCAGGCAGATGCTTTACCCTCTGAGCCACCAGGGAAGCAGCCAATTTCAAGAGAATGCATTCTATATGATTCCAGCTACTGGGATGGTCAAAATGTTCATAAGATACAGAAAGGCCTGAATGAACTTTTTGGCCTACCCAATATATGATATTCTGATAAAAGAAAATTCTGCAGTCTTTAATAAGATTAGTGCTTATTGGGAAAGATGGGGAGAAAGAGTAAAATAGGTGAAGGACAGGGGAGTTTTAGGGCAATGACAAACTCTGTATGATATATACTGAGGGATATGTCAAAATATCTATGATATTTCCTGTAAAAAAAATGAAAAAAGTCTGAATCATTAACAGAATTTATATATTTGATAGTTGCAGTTATTAATGTTAAGTACCTGATTTTGATGTTTTGTGGACACTTAGGCAAATCCTCTGATGTAAAGAACGCACATGAAAGTATTTAGGGTGATGAAGGATCATGTCTATAACTTAATCTTAAATGGTTCAAAAATTTGCACATACACACACCTATATTTATGGCAGATTTAGAGAATTATAAAAGAAAAGGTGGGAAATGTCAAGAGTTTCAGAATCTAGGTTATGGGAAGTTTTGTTGCATTATTTTCTCAATTTTGCTATAATTTGGAAATGGTTGAAAAGAAAGAAGCAAAATCAAAGTTCTTAACAGTGCTACCATGCTGATAACTGACAACTTGTTCTCCTAGAGAGACCTTCATGGGACAAAATACTTCAGGGAAACAGCATCCTTTATATTTTTTCCTAACAAATAACAAGTTGTTATTTTCTGAAGGGCACTAAGATGACAGATGAGGCCTCGCTGAGGGAAATTCCACCTACTTTCCTTGATGAAGGCAGCAAAGCCACTGCTCAAGCCAAGCCACATTTTAAATCTAAAGAGTGGAAACAGATTTCATCTGGGTTCACTCTCTTGGGTTCTAACATCTGTGTCTGAGACTAGAATAGGGTTTTAAGAAACTTTCACAGGATTGCATAAAAAATTTTGAACTGTCACTGGTCTCTCAGGACACTGGCCTAGCAAGAAATCCCTTGCAAAGCTTTTAATTCTGTTTTAAGACTCTGGCACTGCCTCATTTCTTCTCTCTAATAGCTCTGTTAGTTATCAATACATCTATTAATCAACTTTCAGAAAAGAAAAGGTCCTCCAACTTTTTCATGTCATGACAATATTTGGGATCAAACCTAACTTCAAGGCTGTGTCAAAATGTCTCTGGTACATTTTCACAATCATGCTGCTCTTTCTTTGTTGCTCAAAATCCCATCTGTCCTATAATCCTAATTAAAAAGTCTTCTACCCTCCAGAGGAAATCCATTCCCAATTCCAAAGACCACTGCCCTGTCCTGATTCATGTCCTACATGCTTCATCCTCGGGTTACCTACTTACATTTTATCTTCTTTACTCAGATTACAAGCTTTTCAAAAACACACTGATTTGTTCATCTCTGCAGCCTCCACTTTGATGGGAAAAGATCCCCCAAAATAGAACTAATTCACTGCATTCTTTTTAAAACAAGATATTTCAAAGATCAACACTTTAAAATCTGTGAGAGATTACAGGGTGCCCTCCATAATCCTTGCTTCCTAGTATTCACACCATTGTATAATTTTACTTTCTAGAATATAGGCAAGACCTGCTACTTGATTCTAACAGATACAATGTGTGGTAAAAGTGACAAAATGCACATAATTATGTGTTGCAACCCCATGGACTGTAGCCCACCAAGCTCCTCTGTCCACAAGATTTCCCAGGCAAGAATACTGGAATGGGTTGCCATTTCCTTTTTTCAGGGAATGTTCCCAACTCAGAGATTGAATTTGAGTCTCTTGAGTATCCCACACATTGGCAGGTGGACTCTTTACATTAGCACCACCTAGCAAGGTCCATAATTATGTGTGCTTGTATACAATACATAAGATTATAATAGCCAGCGTAAAAGCAGGGTCTCTCCCTGGCTGGCTTTAAGGAAAGAAGCATTCGTGCTGAGAAGGCTTTGTAACAGGGGACTGAGGTTAGCCTCTGGCCAACAGTCTGCAAGAAAATGAGGCCCTCATTCTTACAGTTTGTAAGAATTAAATGCTGCCAACATCATGCAAGCTTGGGAGAAAATTTTTTGGATTGCACTTCAGATAAGACTCTAGCCATACCTGACACCATGATTGCAATAAATACTGTCAAAGTTGATACTTCATTTCCATTTCTATGTTTCCAGTCCCCTAATCTTCTTGAGGGCTTTCCCAGTGGCTTATCAATACCGAATTCACCTTCAAGGTAAGAGACATGGAATCGATCTCTGGGTCAGGAAGATTCTTTGGAAAAGGAAATGGCAACCTACTCCAGTGTTCTTGCCTAGGAAGTGCCATGGTCAGAGAAGCCTGGAGGGCTGTAGTCCTTGGGGTTGGAAAAGAGTTGGACGTGTCTTAGCAACTGAACAACAGCAAAATACTTTTGAAACCAATGCTTTCAACCAATTTTCCTTTTCTTATCCCACTACCCCAAAATATCAGTGACTCAGAATCCAGATTGTAAAATTCATTTGCCATTGAAATAAAGTTTCCAGGCAAAATTCTGGGAATGTGATAATCTCCCTCTCATTTGAAACTCAAACTCTCTCTAACTTTGAAGTACTTTGCTCTCCTTTGAAATATATGCTTTCTGTCCTTGCTCATTCTTTAGTTTCTCTATATATGTTACGTCTTCTCTCTTCAGAGAGACACAACGGTTCTTTAGGCTGAAGTTCAGTGTCTGACAGAGAGCAAATCCTCCACACATGTTTTTTCCAGGTAAAAATTCAAAGGTCAAAAGTCTTGAAATCATATAATGGTGTCTAACCCATCCCCTACTAGAGACAAAAAACATAGTCCTGTGGTTGGCACCTAAACTCTCCAGATTCTAGAGAATTTCTGGAAATGTTTAAAGGTAAATAGAACTACTGATCTTTTAAAATGCATCAGAAAAGTGAGGATAACCAATGCCCTAAAATAAGAATAACAAATGCAGACCTGTGATATGCAGTAAGCATTTGCCATAGATGGAGTGGTTTATGGTGATATCTTGTTCTTTAAGGTCCTTGATCAAGGACCACTGATGAGCTGGGAGCTCAGAAAGGATCACTTTTCCCTAAGATATTTGGTTCTCTCTTGGAAGGTCAGAACCTGCCTCAAATACAGTGTTCAGGCTCATCTCTGAGTCTAATGAAGACAAAAGTCTATTTTGCAGGAAAAAAAACACAATGAGGATCAAAGCAAATCAGCTATTCTATCTTGTGTTTCAATTAAGTAAATAAAATTGCACATGTCTCTCTATGGTAAAGATGAAATGACAAGATATCAATGTGTGTGGTAAACAATAAAATATTAGGTACAGCTAGAAATTATTGTTAATGTTCATTATTACTAGTGAGTACTGACTTGGTCCTAGTAATACGCTGGACACTTAAGCATCTAACTCACTTTATCTTCCCTAAAACTTTATGACTTAAGTATTATCAATATAGTACAAGTGAGAAAATGGAGACTCAAAAAGATTATGACTTAAGCCTTCCCCAGGTTCTGTAAAAACCAGAGCCAGGATCTATACTTAGCTTTCTCTATTCCTCAAATCTACATTCTAGAAATAGTTCATTTATTTTTGTTCTGCCATTATCTGCTTTTGGATTCATGTTTACCAGCTAAGAAAGCCCATTAAAACATTTAAAAAAATATTCTCCAGTAAGGCTTTTGGAATGAAATAAGGATTTACCTCCCTGAATCTTCATACCAGTTTATAAAATAAAACCATGGCCATAAGAGTCTCACTCGGATGTCGTCAAGAATGAAATTCATAACTGAGGGAGATGGGGGAGTAAGACATACCAGGAAGCAGCTGAGATGAGTAACAAGGTGTCTATTTCACATGGTCCCTTCTTGGATTGTAACTTTACTCCCTGTAATGCCTTCCCATTCCTCACCTTTGAAGGTGCTGGAGTGAGAAGGAATTCATTAATATAAGCCTGCTCTTGCCTGCTGAAAAGATGATGCTCATAAACTGCAGGCTAGGTCCCTATAAAAAAAAAAATGAAATGAGATACCATGACTCCCCGGAGAAGACTGGGTAACAAGTCTCCAACTAGTTATTTGAGATATGCTCAAATTACTCTGAGGAAATTTCCTTTCCTGGCCAAAAGCTACATTCTCGGAGACTATCATGTCTCTTATTTTAGAACACACATGAAATTGTATGCATGCACACATACACAGGAACAACCACAAACCCATTCATATGTACACCATGTGCAAGCACCCTAATTTTATCTTGGAAAAGAAAAAACACTGTTAGGCATCCTCTCCCAAAACGTAAACATAAAAGAATCAAGCATTGAAGCATGGAGTGGGGCGAGTCTCAGGCTAACAGACTAAAGTCCAAACTCTCGTTCTTTCATACACTATCAGTGCAATCTTGGAAGAAACTTTCTCTCGGATTCGAATTTACCATCTATTCAAATAAGGACGAAACATGCCTAACCTCCTTGTGTGGCCATGAGGACTTAGTTAACTAAAAGAATGCATGACAACAAAGAATATATGGCACATAAACTGTTAATGAGTGATCCCTAACAAATGCTTTCTTTAGACTGTATGAGCATCTAGACTCCCAATGAAGAGATAATACCACACTGATGGCAGAAATTGAAAAGGAACTAAAAAGACTCTTGATTAGGGTTAAAGAAGAGAATTAAAGAGCTGGCTTAAAACTCAACATTCAAAAAACTAAGATTATGGCATCCGGTCCCACCACTTCATGGCAAATAAATGGGGGGAAAAGTAGAAACAGTGGCAGATTTTTATTTTCTTGGGCTCCAAAATCACTGTGAACAGTGACTTCAGCCATGAAATTAAGAGACGCTTGCTCTTTGGAAGGAAAGCTATGACAAACCTAGATAACATATTAAGAAGAAGAGACATCATTTTCCCAACAAAGATCCATATAGTCAAAGCTATGTTTTTACCAGTAGTCATATACAAATGTGAAAGATGAACCATAAAGAAAGCTGAGTGCTGAACAATTGATGCTTTAAAACTGTGGAGTTGACTCTTGAGAGTCCCTTGGACTGCAAGGAGACCAAACCAGTCAATCCTGTTGGAAATCAACCCTGAATATTCACTGGAAGGACTGATGCTGAAGCTCCAATACTTTGGCTACTTGATGAGAAGAACTGACTCATTGGAAAAGACCCTGATGCTGGGAAAGACTGAAGGCAGGGACAGAAGTGGGTGACAGAGGATGAGATGTTTGGGTGCCATTACCAACTCAATGGACATAAGTTTGAGCACACTCTGGAAGACAGGGAAGCCTAGCATGCTGCAGTTCATGGGATCTCAAATAGTCGGGCATGACTTAGAAACTAGACAATAATGACGAAGAGACAGGCTCCTACACGTGTGAAAAAACAAAGGCTGGGTTATGTTTCAAAAGAGAGAAACTATGGCAAAGTATTAGGTTGCAGTTCTTGATACAGGAACTCTCTCTTGCTTTCTGAACCAGCTTCATTTCAGCATGTGTTCATGCTAAGTCACTTCAATCCTGTTCCACTCTCTATGAATCTATGGACTGTAGCCCACCAGGCTCCTCTTTCCATGGGATTCTCCAGGTAAGAATACTGGAGTGGTTTGCCATGCCCTACTCCAAGGATCTTCCCAACCCAGGGATCGAACCTGCATCTCTTATGGTTCCTGCATTGGCAGGCAGATTCTTTACCACTAGTGGCACCTGGGAAGCCCCTCATTTCAGCACACATGTACTGAAAAGCCACTACATGCAGGTGATGGTTTGTATTTCATAAACTTATCTTTTTCAAGCCTCCCTTTCATTGGTCACCATGACCACATCTGGTCTTCCTGGAGGAATTCAATTTGCCTCCTTTTCAGAGATTAGAACTTTTAACACAGCTGCATAAGTAGATACAACATAATATCCTTTCATGGACTCAGATGTTTTATTCCTAGGACCCCCTACACTCCTAGAAAAAGCAAGGGAATTCTAGAAAAAGCAAGTGAATTCACAGAAATAACAAGGGAATTCCAGAAAAACATCTGCTTCATTGACTGTGCTAAAGCCCTGGTGTGGACCACAATAAACTGTGGAAAATTCTTAAAGAGATGAGAATATCAGACCACCTACCTGCCTCTTGAGAAGCATGTATTCAGGTCAAGAAGCAAAAGTTAGAACTAGACATGGAACAATGGACTGGTTCCAAATTGGGAAAGGAGTACGTCAAGGCTGTATTTTCACCCTGCATATTTAACTTATATGCAGAGTGCATCATGCAAAATGCTGGGCTAGATGAACCATAAGTTGGAATCAACATTGCTGGGAGAGATATCAATAACCTCAGATATGCAGATGACACCAACCTTAGGGCAGAATGTGAGGAAGAACTAAAGAGCTTCTTGATAAAGGTGAAAGAGGAGAATGAAAAAGCTGGCTTAAAGCTCAACATTCAGAAAACTAAGATCATGGCTTCCGGGCCCATCACTTCATGGCAAATAGATGCTGAAACAATGGAAACAATGACAGACTTTATTTTCTTGGGCTCCAAAATCACTGCAGATGGTGACAGTAGCCATGAAATTAAAAGATGCTTGCTGCTTGGAAGATAAGCTTTGGCAAACCTACATAGTGTATTAAGTAAGAAGCAGAGGTGTTACACTTTGCCAACAAAGGTCCATATCGTCAAAGCTATGGTTTTTCCAGTAGTCATGTATGGATGTGAGAGTTGGGCCATAGAGAAAGCTGATTGCCGAAGAATTGATGCTTTTCAACTGTGGTGTTGGAGAAGACTCTCGAGAGACCCGTGGACTGCAAGATCAAACCAGTCAATCCTAAAGGAGATCAATCCTGAATATTCATTGGAAGGACTGATGCTGAAGCTGAAGCTCCAATATACTTTGGCCACCTGAAGTGAAGAGCCTACTCATTGGAAAAGTTCCTGATGCTGGGAAAGATTGAAGACTGAAGGAAAACGAGATGACAGAGGACCAGATGGTTGGATGGCGTCACCAACTCATTGGCCATGAGTTCGAGCAAGTTCCAGGAGGTGGTGAAGGACAGGGAAGCCTGGTGTGCTGCAGTCCATGGGGTCTCAAAGAGTCAGACAAGACTGAGCGATTGAACAACATTCACTCCTAATTCAGATGCTATAAAGAAGAAGTGAAAACCCAGAGAAGCCACAGGACAAGGTAGAAAGAAAGGAGAATAAAGTAGGGAATAAATGATGGGGGACAGAAGTGCCTAGAAACACTACCCTCAATCAGTTCCATAAGGGCAGGAACCATACCTGTTTTATTCATTTCATCCCCTTAGTTCCTAGAACATGATCTGACAGATGTCTATTGTATGAACAATAAAGTTGAGAAAAACAAGCCACTGTCAGAGATTGTTAAAAGCAAGTTTAGCCAACTAGCTCATATTTCAGCATTTATAAGCATTCTGTTTGTAATTATTCCTTTTTTTCTTGAAAGCAATCAGACTTGAAGACAGGGATAAGAGATGTGGGGTCTTGGCTATAGGCAGCTTGCACTTACATGGTAGGGGACAAAGAAAACTGGAATGTCACAATCAGTTATATTTTTGCTCATTGGACATACCTTTTCTAATAAATCCTAATTTCCAGGGACAAATGTCTTCCAAGCACCAAAAATTTGAACAAAATCAGACTTTTATGCCTCTCCTACCAAAATAAGTGTAATTTTTTCTCTCACTAGTATTTTATTTTTTTGTTTGTTTTTAAAGCACAGGCAGAGATTTTGAAGGGCAGAGGATGAGGGAAACAGGGCACAACTGAATGCAAAGATGTCTTCTGAAGAATATATGCATCAAAACGAATTAATGAATCATTTAACTCAATTTATGCAACTAAGTTGTATCCTCTAGACCAAATAAGGGTCTTCTTTCAGTAACTACTTCATGCTTTTCTTTGCACAAAGACACAAATAGATGTCTTTTTGTGAGATACTTCAGTATGAAAGCAGTAGACCAAACATACTATCTACAAAACAGGGAACCCTGAATTTGCTATCATTAACATCAAATAGCCAATCAGTTCCTAGACAGACTTCAGCAGCATGTGCTAGGATAATGTGCAAAATAATTATACAACATTAGATAAACCCAGCATCCACGACATTAACCCACAAATTAACCCTGCATTACACCTTTCCACAGGCTTTCCCAGAGCCAGATGTAAGCTCACATCCTTTACCATGACTCAATCACCATAGTCATCTTCCAACCAGGACAAATTAGTTCAACAACCCTGGACCTCAATGATAACTTGCATCTCTGTATCAACCAGTAACTTGGTATCAGGTGGCTGGATTATGACTCAGGAAGAGTGTTCAGCCTAGCTTCATGTTAGTGACTCTTCAAATAATTCACAACATTCATTCAATAGCAATTTTTTTTTAACCAGTCACTAAATCTGCATTTTTGATTCCACAATTTCCATTGAGCTTTCTTTCTCACTCCTCTTTTTTTATGCTAATTCAATTGACAGGTGTTGGGCATCTATCATATACCAGGAACTATGCTAAGTGCAAGGCAGGGAAGACACCCACAGTCCTTAGCTTTTGGAGTTTGTATTTTAGGAGGATAGAGGAGAGACGAACCCTGAAATAGAAAGGAAGGGAGGAAAATGAGGAGGACAAGTATACAAATAATGTGATTAGTGACAGTAAATTTAATCAACCCCATTATACATTGCTTTAGAATTCTTTAAATTTGTGATTTATTTACTGACTCTTAATGTACCTGGCATTTACAAATAGTTGTTCAATAAATCCACCCAACATCTCTAAAAAGTGATTCTCATTCCCATTTTATCGACAATAAAACTGAGTTTCAGAATACTATGGAATAATAACATCAGTAACAAAGATATTTATAGAATCTAAGATCTGCCAGCTCTGTAAGATAAGCCAAGCATTTACTCACACCATCTCATTCAATCTCACAGTCATCTTGTTCAGGGAGGCACTATTATTATCCCACTTAACAGGCCACAACACTGTCAATGAGGAAAGCCAGAATACAAACTCAAGTCAAACTACTCCAAGTCTCTATTTTTAAGCACAGATGAAAGCCTGAGGCTTGGAAAGGCCAGATCTTATCCTATAATCCCAAACAGAGGAAAATCTGAGCCCAGAACCATCTGATTCTAAAGTCCCTGTTCCCCCTCATACCCAGGAAAGATTATTTTCTTCCAGATTCTAAAGGTACACACTAAAGATATTCCTATTTTGATTCATTCATACCCTGAATACCTCTAGCCTGGGGCCTCATCTCACAAGCAGATTAAAAAAAAAATAGGCATGACTTCCACTTGCCTCAGGTTTCTCACCTAAGTTCAGATCTTCCCCCCTCTCTGTCAGTCTCTGCATCTGTTTGCCTCGCAGCCCTCTCTCCTCTGCACGACAGCCTCCTTCCTTTTCAGCACATGGCTGGACACTCACTACTCTGCATCTCCTCAGCTCTCATCAACTGCTGGGGTACTGATGTTCATTTGTACCAATATAGACTGCTCTGGCCTTGTTCTTTAACCATGGCCCTGTGTATGCACGTGCACACATACGCACACACATTACCCCCCCCCACCACACACACACACACACACACACACACACACACACAAAGAAAAAATAACTGCCACAGCCAAGGACAAAGAGGACAGAGAGATAAACAGAGAGAAAGTGGCAGGTGACAGAAAGGGAGAAAAGGACATGTCACAGAGATAAGAGGAGACTGTGGGAAGTCATCAGAGCCAAGAGGTTTCCCGAAGCAAGAGACAAAGAGGAATGACTTCCCCTTACTGTGTTAGGCGCCGTGCCGATTACGTTAGAAACTTTACTTTTGAACCTATTTATATCGATTCTGTATGGGAGGTACTATTGTTCCCTACTTTCCATCCTTCTTCCAAATCTGTTTTTAACTATTCAGCAATCACACCAGGGAAACAATGCCCAGGATTAAACCCACTTCCACAACTCTTTTTAGGACCGTGGGAGATTAAGAATCTGAGCAAAATCTAAACTTTACTCTGGGAAGCTTGCAAACCCTAAAGAAGCATAAAATATAAGTGACTATAATTGCAGCATTAAAATTCTTCCTGGCTAATCCAAGTTTGTTTTGGTGGGCTGCTAAATTCAACACTAACCTAGTTCAGCACCGGGACCCTAGGGGGGCTATTTTTATCTTATCCGGCTGTACCTACAAACTGTGAAAGGAAGCCCAAATATGGAGACTTTTGCCCTTGTGATGTATGGGATAAGCAATGCCCTTTCAACCAGCCTAACTCACTCTACTCAAAAAGGTCAGGCCTGCCACTCAGCATTTCATTTCACTTAATGCTTACTATAGCTCACTAGGATGGGTACTATTCTTATGTAATTTTTCATATTAAATGTCTGAAGTCCAGAGATGTTTAAGCTATTAGCCCAGCATCACACAGCTACTAATTGTTGGCAGTTCTGCACACTTTCCCTTCTATTCTGTAAATATGTTAGGAATTTTGTTCTTTATTTTTATTAATAATTACTTATTTATTAAGTATCTTCAACATGTTACCCAAGGAGTTACTATTATCATTGGGAAAACTTAAAAAAAAAGAAACACATTATAAAAAAAATGGAATTATCAGTTATGATTTGAAAGGAAAGTAAATGCTAAAGAGATTTAGGAGAGTGAGTTTCAATTTTCAGAAGAGATTTCAAACATACAAGTTGAGAGTGGATGTAGATTCCACAGGAAGGATCTGGAAAAGCAGGATTAGGCAGCCTTTCAGGAGGAGGATGAGAGGCAGAGAGGGCATCTGCTTACACAGCAGATTCGGAGTATTTTAGGGCCAAATGGATATCGCGGACTGTTGCATTTAGAGCCAGGGGACCAGGAATCAACATGACATCTAGCTGTATCTGCAGTCCTGACCTCAGTTTTCTCATCTGTAACATAAGGAGATTGGCTAAATGATACGCAGGTTCCCTTTCAACTTCAGAACATGCTATTGTTTACAGGCCAACACTGCAGTCAGAACACAGGGCATCCTGGCTTAAAAAGAATTCCTCTGCTTTGAGACAGATTATGATCAGTGTATCCTTTCAAAGGTACTGTTATGGGAATGACTAAGTAGTGGTTACCTACCAATGACAACTTCAGTTGTTACTATGGTTGCTTCTTGATAATAATCTACTCATTTGGAAAATATTCACTCATCATATATAACAGGGCTTGGGGAAGAGGGTATGGTTATGTACCTCCTCAAGAAGCTTATAATCTAAGAGGTTTTATATAACCTGGAGCCCATGGGTCAAATTAAGGTCACAGATTATACTTTTACACTACTCAGTTTTTAAATGTTGAGTTGCTACCAACATTTAAAAATTACCCAATTTCTCATAAATGACTCTGTTGCTCTAGCTGGGTAAGCAATAATTAAGAAGGCTTTGGGAAGGAATAACCACTCACCATTACGTTTCATGGATGAGAAGTTCTGTTCTGTTTCGTTTTGTTTTCTACCTAAGCAGAAAAGACTACTCCAAAATTAGTTAACTTGTATGCTGAAGGAATGTATCTTCATATCTGAACCCCTTTGTGTAAAGGAGACAAACTTCACAAAAAAGATTAAAAAAAGCAAATCAAATAAATCTTACCCTCATGATGTAACGCTCTAAATTTAGTCTGCTGCTGCTGCTGCTGCTAAGTCACTGCAGTCGTGTTCGACTCTGTGCTACCCCATAGACGGCAGCCCACCAGGCTCCCCCGCCCCTGGGATTCTCCAGGCAAGAGTACTGGAGTGGGGTGCCATTGCCTTCTCCGAACTTTAGCCTAGTACCTACTTTTTCCATCCAAATATTTGTATCATTTATATAAAAGTGAAAAAGGCCATTTATTTTGACTCACATTTTTATTACCCAATCTTCCCTTTGTGTTCTTATGAAGTTATATTTATATTCTGGTTCTCAGTCTTCATAAGGCCATGTTGCCTAGTTTATATCTCTTGAACTTAAATGCCAAAAGCCAAGGCAAACCCAAGCATGAAGCCTCAAGCATAAAGCACTTGGAAATTTTTGTTTCTTGTGCTTGGCCAATTAAATCAAACTCTGCTCTGAAACCTGCTTTGGGAAATGACAGGCTTAATGGTCTGTTGAACAAACATTGGAGTTGCCATCACACTTGAGTTATGGTCTGTTTAAACTGCAAATCAACTGAAATTCATAGCTTCCATTTTCTAAGAGAGAAAAATCTTCAAGGTATCCCAGAGGAGATAACTACTGAGTTCAAAGGAGGAAGTCCCTAGACTTAATGGAGAAGGAGACAGGAATGAATGACATGATTCCTATATGTCTAATTATCCAAGGAGAAATGCTTTTTTTTTTAAACCCACTTTTAACAGAACAAATTAGAAATACAAGAAATTATGAACCAAAAGCATCCAACAACTAATCTCTAGTGAATCAAATATATTCTGCAAGTTTGAAGTATCATTTCCATTCTTCCTTGTCCTGGCTACAAATATAACTGAAACTAGCTAGCTCTGAACCTTTCTTTCACCTAATCTGCAAGTTGGAATTAAGGATTCTTGAAAAAAGGGAAACAAAAACTTTGGCTAGATTATATGTAAGTATTTATATAATATTAATAAGCTCACATTTTTAGCATAACCGATATTGCTTCCATTACTCATCACAGCTCTAATAATAAACATACTTGATCTGCAGTACATTGCCCTTGTGTTTCCAGACTTTTTGTACCTTCTTTACAGGGCTTTTTTCAGATGAACAATCTGGCTTTAAATTTAAAAATACCTAAAAGGTAGAGGTTGAAGAAAAACAGATTGAGCATACCATTTCAAAGTGCAGTTAACATGCTGTTTAAAATTATTGGTTATTCCATGTTTCTTGATTTTTGAACTTCTACTAGATTAGTTTATTTCACTTTCTAGTCCTCCAGTTGGAATAAGCAACAGACATGGTCGATCTTGCTTTAGTGAATGAACAGAGGTAAGCTTTGGTTCATTTGGTTTAAAAGTAATTCAAATTATGGATAGAGTTGATGGTTTAATGAAAATAAATAAATGAGTTTATCAAATGGAATTGTATATAGTCATTAAATAGAAGGAGGTAGACTTATAATTATCAACATGGAAAGATGACTAAAAAATAATACCAAGTGAAAGATTACATTGTATGTGTATATCAAATGAAAGTCACTCAGTTGTGTCTGACTCTTCATGACCCCATGGACTATATAGTCCATGGAATTCTCCAGGCCAGAATACTGGAGTGGGAAGTCTTTCCCTTTTCCAGGGGATCTTCCCAACCCAGGGATTGAACCCAGGTCTCCCACATTGCAGGCAGATTCTTTACTAGCTGAGCCACAAGAGAAGCCCTGTACGTGTATATTATGACTCAATTTGTATATTTGTGCATATATATAAATCTAAACATACATGTTCACATGCCATATGTTAATCCATGGACAGAAAAAAATCAGGAAAACCTATAAGTTATATATTAAAGATTTTCACATTAAAATTTTTACATATCATTTGTTTATATTATGCACATTTTTCTTTAAAATTTTTATTTCTAATGGGAAGTTATATGCATTTTGAAACTTAAATTCATGCAACTGTCCGTGTAAAAATGCAACAAAAAGTATTCACCAAAAATTATGTTTATAATGCAAAGAGAAAAGATGTTACAATAAATCCAGGTGAAGTGCTGGTATTCTGGAGGCCTCTGCCCAGACAATCCCCTGCCACTGAGGCTTCCTCAGGAAGCCTCATCAATAGCAGCTGCTCCAGCACTTCCAGCCCCCAGGCCTGGAAACAGCTCGCCTAACACAAAGAGAAGCAGCTCTGTGGGAGACAGAGATGACTGGGAAGGCACACAGCTTTGATATTTTTATTCACCAATAATAAATGCATTCTCATAACAATAAAGATGTCTTGAATACTATTCTAGCAGCGGGAATTTGATCATGTGATACAATGATAGCTTTGCCATTACTGGTTAGAAAAACCTGGCTTCTAGTGGGGGGAATTCCCTGCCAGTTTTCAGCTTCATGCAGTGCATGCCTTTAGTGCAGCAATGGTATTTTTGGATTATTCTCCAACAATTAAAATAAGAAGATCAAATATGTAAAAAAAAAAAAAAGTATTAAAGAGGTTTGGGGGTTCTTTTGAGAGTCTGAAAATCAGAACAATAACAGCACAAACACAGGCACCAGAGAGAAGCCAAGGAAGGGTATGCAATGCCAAGATGCTTGCTTGTGACTTGATTTCCCCAGAATATCACATCAAAAAATGGGTGGTATTTGGAAATAGCCTTGTTCTCTCTAATGAGGGACCGATAACCTCCTGGAGGCACTGTTTCTGCGGTTTCTTTCTGAATACATCCCTGCTGCTAAGTCGTTTCAGTCGTGTCCGACTCTGTGCGACCCCATAGACGGCAGCCCACCAGGCTCCCCCCGTCCCTGGGGTTCTCCAGGCAAGAACACTGGAGTGGGTTGCCATTTCCTTCTCCAATGCATGAAAGTGAAAAGTGAAAGTGAAGTCGCTCAGTCGTGTCCGACTGTCCGCGGCCCCATCGACTACAGCCTACCAGGTTGCTCCGTCCATGGGATTTTCCAGGCAAGAGTACTGGAGTGGGTTGCCATTGCCTTCTCCAGAGTACATCCCTAGGGAGACCCTAATTGTTGGTCATTGACACTGCAGAGGGGCTGAGAGCAGACCCAGTATTCACCAGCACATCTTTACCAGAATCACTGCAGCTGATGCACTGAAAACACATCTGGGCGCTGAAATGACGAAAGCATCAGGAGCCGATATCCTGAGCTTGCTCTGCCACCGTCAGTGAGCCAGGTAAGTCAAAAGGGTTTCCAGCTGGGAGAATCCATCCATTGCGGCTGCAGGAGAGAACAACTGAAGTGTCCTCTTACCTCTCATCTCTCACAGGCATCTTTATTACCCCTCAAAAGTTCCAATCAGGCCCCAGTTGAGGATAGAACCCCACTTTAAGAGGTACACACATACCACTTGGGATGAAGTGGCTCGCTCCCTCATATAACCAAAGACCTTGTTTTTCTTTCATTTTTCCAGGAGTATCTATTTACTCAGTTTTGCTCCTTTACTTCCTGCCAGACATTTGACTTTTTCCCAGAATTTTTACCACCTGCCTTGCTCTGTCATTTGGAATTAGTGTCCATATGGCTGCTTTTGCCTGACTCGGGACTCAACTTTTCTACTCTGTGCTGTGTATGTATCTGCCAGTTGTGGCCCATGGCTTTGATCTAACCTTGATCAAGCACCTTTGTGATCCTTCAAGCACTGCTTCAGGTCCCTGGACCCCCTCATCTGGCATCCTGAATACTTGCACACTGACCAAAGCTTGGCCCCTGGTCCCCTGGTTTGGTCTTCCTCTGTGTGGCCACTGTGGCCTTCAGAGAGTACCCCACTCTCCTTGTCTGGGGCAGAACTGGCACCCTGTGTAAGCTCTACTTCTCAGTTCCTAAGCGCTTCGTGGAAACCAGAAGATTAAGACTCTTTCATATACAGTGTCAGGAGGCCTCAGTGCCCATCTGGCTTTCTGTGCAAAGTCACATGTTGCTATTTTTGATACATATGCCTCAGTGAAGCCACCTACAGGCATCTTCTCTTCTGCACCTCATCACTCACCACTCCCTGCTGTAAAATTTAAGAGCTCCATAATGGCTGGGGAGAAAGATTCTCTCTAGATGATGGCCTAAGAAACAACGAGATCTGTTAGTTTTAACTGATTTGCTGGATCTTTAAAATTTTTAATGGAATAAAAATGGTGTGGAGAACCATGTCTCCCCTCCATTGCTAACCTGTATCCACATAGCTTTCTTCTAACCTTTCCCCATATGAAAATCCACCACTATCATGGTGTTCTATAGTAAAATCAAAGTTAAAGATTCAAACATCAGCATTTTCTGGTTTTGAAAATATACTAAAGAATATGTTTAAAAAGCACATTAAAAAGGCTTATATTAAGAATATACTAAGAAAATATATTAAGAAGCAGCAGGTTTACCAGATGTGAACTCCTTTCAGTCTAAAACAGAGGATAGGTATAAATGGGAACCAATAGAGGGTGTTTCACCAAGTATAGAAGCACATGAGGTACATGACTGACATCCAATTATCCATAGATTCTGCTCTTGTGTTACCAAGAAAATATGAACAGCATCTGTAGGGGACTGCTGCACTGGGACCAACAAGATGAATGTCTACCTGGGCTGAGCGGAACGCACGGGTCTGACACAGGCATGCCTGAGCTCTGGGTGAACTTTGTTATTGGTTCCTGACAGCTATTTAGGCTTAAGTTTCCAGAAGCATCTTTTACCTTTTAAAATCAACCCCATGTGCCACCTTTATAACAGTCAAGAGTTCCCCAAATGTAGGATTAGCTGTATCCTGAGTCAGTGTGCTCCCTAGACAAGCTATAGTCTCAATTGTCCAGATGTTAACAAGTGGAGGGATCACACATGGCTGCATTAGATGACCTATCATTTTACATCTACTCTCTCAAATTTGACTCCAGTGTAATGTAGTTGTGATTTAATATCCAAGATCACAAGCAATAAGATAGTTATTACTCTTCCCATCTTTGCCATTAGTGGCAAAACCTGGACCAGTCAACACTTTATTAACTTTCAGCCCAATGCTCCATCTAATAGTATTTAAACCAAAGCTTACAAGTCCAATGCCAAAAAGTCCACAAAAGAAAACCCAGCAAAGATGAAGAGAGGTGGCACTTAGCTAGTATTGAAGAAAGTCACAGAAGATGGGCTTGGACTCCGTGGCCAATTTTTTTTCTCTCTCCATGATCATGAACTCATGTTTCATTCAACATCATAATTTCTAAGAATGCACTACTGAGACCACATCCCATTGCTAAGTCCCTAGACAGACATCTCAGTTCAATCACCCCGTGCAGTTCCTCCCCTTGGTCTGGCTGGTCTGAGGCCGGCTAGGGGCTGACACAAGGAGGGAAAGAACCTGCTTCCACTCAAAACAATAAAAGAGAGCATTCCATGACTTAGAAAACAATTCTGGTGTAGGAAGGGCCACCTAACTTTGAAGCCAGGTGAGGAGAAGTGTTCTGCACTCATGGTTGTGTGGACTCTGAAGGCACACGTGCAACATTCCTGTCCCCCTCCAAAAAAAAAAAAATGCACAAGGACACAGCTACTTATCAGAGCATGGATCTATTCCTTCATCATCATCTCCTCCTCCTTCCCACCTTTCCCCTTCTCATTCTGCTCCTCTTCCTTCTCCTTTCCCATTTTCTCTTGTCTTTTTTTCTTCCTAGCACTCCATCCCCAGCATCTCAGCATACATTATATTCATAAAGTATTTCAGTGTTTCGCTCTACCACAGAGATAATCAGGGAAATTTTAAAAAGCACCATCAGACAGGCTTCCCCAAATCTTCTAGGTAGGGAATTGGTAAAGAGAGAGCTGTCTCCTTATGTAACCCCAAAGCACATTAAAGCAATGGAAGGTTTTGTGCTGGATAAATTAATGTGCAGTACGTATGACTGTTTTGCTCACTTTGCAAAGGAGACTGAGGCACAGGGATCATGTCCCTTTCTAAGGTTCCACAGCATGCAACCAAGCTAGAATTCTACTCCAGAGGTCTGACTCACATGGTTATGTGGTTATTTCCCAAATAAGGAATCATTGCTGGAAACGTTATCTCATTTGTTCAAAATCATACTGCTAATCTGGAGTAGAGTCAGAATAAAACCCCATTCTCCTAAATCTGGTCTAGTGCTCCCTCCTTAACATAAAAACGGTATCCTAGACATTCAGCCCAAGTTTCTCTACGGTACCAGCTCACATACACAGCTGAAAGATGAGCTGATAATCATAGGTCTGCCTTGTTTGCAAATATGAGACCCTTCTCACTTGGGGACACTGCCTGAAAGTAATATTTTGAAGAAATTACATAGAGATTCGGGCTTCCTAGGTGGCACAAGTGCTAAAGAACCTGCCTGCCAATTCAGGAGACCTGAGAGATATGGGTTTGATCACCAGGTCAGGAAGAACCCCTGGAGGAGGGGACGGCAACCCACTCCACTATTCCTGCCTGAAGAATCCCATGGACACAGAAGCCTGACAGGCTATGGTCCATAGGATTGCAAAGAGTCAGACAAGACTGAAACAACTTAGCACACACACACACATAAAGATTCAACCCATGAACACTGTGTGGGCAGAAATTCCTGGGTGCCAACTGCTCTCATATATATCTGACACCTTTGCAACCTACCAAGGAAGTGGACAGGAGTATAGCAATTTTTCACAGATGGGAAGAGAAGTCACAGCAGATTAGTGACTGATTTCAGGTCTTGGAGCTGGTAAGTAGCAGATAAGACCTGGGGTCAAATCTCCTGTCTGTGGTTTCAGGTTTCTCTTGTTCAGTTTAGAACATATCAGAATCTGAGTGGTGTATGCCAGTTAAGAGTGTACGAATGAAGATACCTCAGAAAGTGGAGTCTGTAAGTAGGAAGCTGTGTTTAAAAGAAGAAAGATTTTTTTTTTCAATCTAGGCTAGATACTCCACAGAAGAATCCTTCACCTCATCCTCATCGTGGAATAGAGCGTTCTGTACCAAGACAGAGGCTGGAGATGTTTAAACTTGAATCTTAATCACCTTGACCTTAATGGAATGCTTTTACAATTTCTGCAAATGTCTTACCCTTTAATAATTAATTATACAGACCTCATAAAGTGGATAAGCCTGACTCTACACTAATAAGCTGTTTTACTGCCCTTCATATAATTTTACTGATTCCTACAAACTTGTCTTGTAATAGTAATGCTCTGCTTAAGAATGCTGAGAGAGTTCAGAGGCTTTGTCTCTACCTTGCCTTCTATAGCCTGGGGTGGGAGAGTCCCCAAAATACACAGTCAAATATACCAGTTCCACCAAAAAAAGATAAAATTTTTGTTTTTAAGTCAACATAAGTTTCTTTTGAAGAAAGAAATAAAACTAACTGTTAACTGCACTGGGTGGCCCAGTGTGGTAGAAATGATCTCAGCCTCTGACCCACACTCTTTGGCTTTGATGGGTAATTCAATTGTTGGAAGAGGCTGTACCTAAAACCAAATGGCAGGCACTTATAGCTTCAAGATTCAAAGAAAAACAGAACTGGGTTTTGGACAGAGTGGATAGAGCTATACAATTCCTGTTTTCATGGAAGGGAGGGACTTAAGAGGCAGAGAGACCTGAGGACACTGCATGCTGTGACCTCACTTACGACATTTGCATTCATGATCCCGGCAACAGAAAGGATATTTGACATCTTTATATAATCCATATGTTGAACAAAAGTTTATATAATTACCTAAATGACCTGAATATCTTGAGCTGAAGCTGTTACTATTAAAAGTCCATTCATGCAGTGATGAAGCTGTAGTTTCCACATAATTGGTTAAACCAGCTCTTAATTAGGTAGGTTTTCTCTCAGCCACAGTGCTGACTTCACACTAAAAGTCATGGCTCTGGCCCACCTGTCAAAGCATTCACAGAGTCAGTCACATACTCTTTTCCTTCCCCAGTTATACACCTGTTCTTGCTCTCTGTCTCTCACTGGTTTTCATATCAAGACCCATTTCTAACCCTCGATTCTTCTCCCTGAATCTATGACAGGTCACTGTGAAAAAAAAAAAAATGCAAGAAAAAATAAAGAAATTAAGCAGTAGTTATCCATTTTTGTTCTTTCAATTATTTAATCAAATTTGAATAAATGAATCCCTCATTTCACAAGGGCACAGGAAAATCGCAGTTGCAAATAATAGGCTGAGAGTGGATAAACTGCACTGTAAACCTCTAAAATGATTCCAAAAAGCCTGCTTTCCTTAATGTGAGTCAATTCCTCACCAGGAATACACAATTATGTCCAAGAGTCATTTGTGGAACAGAAATGCATCTATGGTATTTCAACAAGATGGCTGGGACTTATAGCAAGCCAGCTTCACATTGTTCTATTGAGTCAATGAGCTCTACCTCATCTAGGGACAGAGCCTCAAAGACTGGCCCTAGAAATGTAATTAAACTAATTAATTCAACTATTCTTACTCTCCTACTATTCAAAGAACCAGTCAACTTATCTCTCCAACCAGACAGTGAGCTCAAAGGAAAGAGTGATAACATATTTCTTTATATCTCCGTCAATATATGTCTCAATCAAATCAAGGACTCAAAAAAAAAAAAAAAGGACTGTAGAACCTACTTTAAAAAACTGAGCTTGTTTGTCATGGGGATTGGGAACAAAGAAACAAATCTGTGAATTACAAATCCACATTTCCGGCAGTCCCAGGTTCCAGCCAAACCTCCAGCTCATTCCTTCAGCCCTGACTCCATCAGATGTATTCGATTTCTTTCCAGATAGGAAATAATGTGAATTATTTCCCCATTTTGACAGATGGTAGAATGATTTAAGTGCTGAAAAGCAAGTGAGTCACAGATACTTTCATGTTAGAATACAGTTTTCAAAATTTAAAATGTATTTTTAAAAGTGACTGTCTTTCAGGAATTCCCTGGTGGTGCAGTGGTTAGGCTTCAGCACTATCACTACCATGACCCAGGTTCAGTTCCTGGTTGGGGAATTAAGATCCTGCAAAAGCCACACAACATGGCCAAGGTGGGGGAGGGGGGAAACACATACACAAAGTGATTCTCTTTCCCTATAATGTCACTAAGTTGGTATGGGTAGTATTACAAAAGACAAAAGAACCAGGAAAAAAGAGATACCATGTAAATATTAACTAAAAAATACACATTAAAATAAGCTTAATTACTGAAATTAAAATATCATATCAAAGTATACTATTGTACCACCTAACTAAAATCATCTCACACATCATAGCATTACATATAACACACTTAGAAAATACTGAACTTCATAATTTCTAAAGGTCTTTGCCTCTAAATTCTTATTCTCACTTCCCAGTAAGAAGGCAGCCTCAAGGACCCCTTCAGGTTAAATGGCTGCTCTGGGCTGATAAGCATTTCTGGGAATCTGGCTGACCAAACACTCTGTTCCAGGGTTTCAAATACAAGATATGATGATGCAAAAAGCTGGAAGCACTTCCAGCAACCATAGAAGAGTAAGGAGTATATAATCAGCCATAGAGGAAATATCCAATTTGAGGATGGCCTCTTGCACAGTATAGCCAGTTTCTTTCACTTAAGATCAATGCATTAGGCTTTAGAATCACTCAAAGGTTATGAAAGACCACCTGGATTTTGTATAGGGCAGTCAGATTAAGTCAATCAATAGTGAGTATATAATTTCACTATTCAATATTCTAGACACTGACTACATATAGCTATTAATCTTTTAATAATTTAAATTAAAAAATAAAAATTCAGTTTCACTGCTGCACTAGGCATATTTCAAAAGGCCACATGTGGCCAGAAGCTACTGTGCATAAGAGAGCACAACTCCAGAAAGTTCTATTGGAAAGGACTGCTCTGCAGTCTATTGGTGAATAGTTTGTAGAGGATCTATGTATTGGGAAAGAATAAAGTCATGTGAGAAGGTGTAGTCCAGCTAAAATTACAGGCATTGTCACACATACACGCACACACACACACACAACCTTTAGTCCACAATCTCTATCAGGATGACAAATAAAATCCAGAGGAAAAGGCATGCCTCGTTTTCTTCCTCCCCACTCCTTTTCCCAAGTCTTGGTCCCCTACTTGTGTTGCTATCATCCAAAGCTTGTTGTGGCAGAAGGTCAGACATGCACCAAGTAAGATGCTGAGATCAATAAGTAAATAGATGATTTGGGAAATGTTAGTTTCCTTCCCTACAACCTTTGGATCCTTCCAACTTTGTCTAAAACCAACCATACTAAGTCTGAGAGTAACACTGGGTATATGACCAACCCAACCAAAAGTGTGAAAAATGGAATTGACAGCCTACCAAAACCAAATGTGAAATATCCATTGGGTATCTGGATTGTTATAAATGCATCAAGGTTCCCATTACCAGCTTCTCTGTCCTTAGGACACCAGGGACCTCTAAAGTGGAAGCCAGGTTCCCTCCATTTTACAGGTGAAGGAACTTGGACAAACTTGGTTCTCATTTAAGGAATTTTAAAATGACTTGATTTAATGGATTCTGTCAGGAAGTAAAAATGTTCCATGTACTTTATTGTGGATGACTGCACAGTGAATTGGATCTTTCCCTTCCCACCAAGAGATATTTTAACCAATTAATGAAAGAAATTGCCATAAGTTGAACACAGCAACTCAGATTTCCTGCCCAGCCACCCATCTAATCAAGCCAGCAAGACTGCCTTCCAATAGAAGGATAAGTGCACTGTGTACTGCCTCTCATGGAGAACATTTCATCATCAGAGCTCCATTGACAAGGAGGCTTCCTCTACTGATGACACAGGGAACACAATGCTTTAAGCACCCATTGCAGTGTGAGTTCCCCCATATTTTATGAATGAAAGTATTTACTACTCCCCAGGAATAATAAACTTTGGGTGTCACTAAGTAGCTCTTGCACACGGAGTATTACTAACAGAATTTTAAAACAAGTTATTAACTCAAGGAGATAACTTTTACTGATGTCTTTAGTATATCCTAGGCATTACGATAAATACTTTATTTGGGTGACTTGTTCAATCCTCACGACCACTATAGATGCAGATACTATCTTTTGCATCATTTTACAGCCCAGAGAACTAAAGCTTAGAAATACTAATGAATTTTGTTCATCACCACATTTTCACTAAAAGGTAGGACATCAACCTAGGCTGTCTGATTCCTGATCCTGCACTTTTTTATACTGACTCATCAGGTTCTACTTGTTGATAACATAGCCAAGCTTAAATGGACATTTTTTTCTAACCTATCCACTATAGAGAGGACAATATTAATAAGGTTTGATAATAAGAATGCCCCTTTCCTTTTAGCTGCTAATCAAAGGGAAGTGATTATGAAGAGAAAATGTAGAACAATGAACCAGTATCATTTATATTTCATCAATAACATGTGGAAAAGGGTCACTGATTCTGATTAGGTGTGACCTCAAATTCCCTGACCCAACAAGCTAGGAGGTCACCCTATCAAGCTACCTGTGATGCTCAACTCAGAGATTCAGTGTTTCTCCCTGAACTGCTTCAAACTATCAGTTTATATGCCTCAAATGACTGTAATGAAATTAATAACAACTGTTCTTTTTATATATAAACCTCTATGAAGATTAAAATGTTGAGAGATATCAATTGATTTAATTTGTATAACCATTTTTACTTCCATGCATAAACCTAGTATATTAAGGACAGCACTTTGCAGGAAACAAATATATTCAATAATAAAAGTGGCTACCAATTAACTTGGCATAAAGCACTCTATCACACACCTCAATTATTCTACTTTACCAGAAAGATGACAAAAATAATCATGGTCCTCCTTCTTTAAAAACAGAAATATACTGAATTATTGTGAAGAAATCAGCCTAAATATTCAAATCTGCTGTAAATGAATCAGCGGTACTTTAAAATAAGTCATTTATACTTTTATAAAGAGTATATGTGCGTATGTATATGTGCATATACATGCATACACATAAAGAAAATGCTCAAGATTTGCTTTCAGTTGGGGCTGAGGTCTACATAAGGTCCAGAAAAATGAAGTAAGATTGGTACGATTATTTTCAAATCTCTCTCTCTAAACAACCAAGTAATTCTTAAATGTCTACTAACTCCTCCTGTTGGCACCTCTGGAAGTGAAAAATCAAATAATCTTGTTCCCTACCTTTTTACGGAAAAAAAAAAATCAAGTGAAGAATCTTACTAAAAAGTATTGAGAGTTCCCTTTCCTCCACACTTTCTCCAGCATTTCTTGTTTGTAGATTTTTTTTGATGATGGCTATTCTGACCATTGTGAGGGGACACCTCACTGTAGTTTTTATTTGCATTTCTCTAATAATGAGCGACGTTGAGCATTTTTCACCTATCTATTAGCCATCTGTATGTCTTCTTTGGGTAAATGTCTGTTTAGGTCTTCTGCCCACTTTTTAATTTGCTTGTTTGTTTTTCTGGCTGGTGAAACTTTCCTGTATGACACAGGGAGCTCAACTCTGGTGTTCTGTGACAAACTTGAGGTGTAGGATGGGGTGGAAAGTGGTAGGGAAGTTCAAGAGCAAGGTGACATGAATATATGTATAGCTGATTCATGTTGTTATACGGCAGAAAACAACACAACATTTTAAAGCAATTATCCTCCAGTTAAAAATAAATAATTAACTCTGTATAATGGGCTCCAGTTTCATCCATCTCATTAGGACTGATTCAAATGAATTCTTTTTAATGGCTGAGTAATATTCCATGATGGATATGTACCACAGCTTCCTTATCCATTCATCTGCTGATGGGCATATAAGTAAGCCAGAAAGATAAAGAACATTACAGCATACTAACACATATATATGGAATTTAGAAAGATGGTAACGATAACCCTATATGCAAAACAGAAAAAGAGACACAGAAATATAGAACAGACTTTTGAACTCTGTGGGAGAAGGTGAGGGTGGGATGTTTCAAAAGAACAGCATGTATACTATCTATGGGGAAACAGATCACCAGCCCAGGTGGGATGCATGAGACAAGCGCTCGGGCCTGGTGCACTGGGAAGACCCAGAGGAATCGGGTGGAGAGGGGGGTGGGAGGGGGGATGGGGATGGGGAAAACATGTAAATCTATGGCTGATTCATATCAATGTATGACAAAACCCACTGAAAAAAAAATAATAAAATAAAATAAAATAAAATAAAGAAAAAAAATAAATAATTAAGAAAAGAGTCAGTGAGACCACGGATTTGAAGTGCTTAACATAAAATCTGCATAGACTAATAATTCACTGTTAGTTGTCTATTGACAATCACTACAATAAATAATTGATAAAATATATTTTTAAAAAAGCATTGACACAAACTTTCAACTCTTTATCTCCAAACTCGCAACAGAATCAGACTCCATTGACAACTCAGAGAAGGACTCTAAACCCAGAAGCACCACAGATATATAAAACAGTCTGTGAAAACTCGGAATGATCACAAGTTACCAGGTACATATTCCACAACTATAAATTAAGAGATGGGTGGATGAAAGAACCATTAAGTCACCATTTCAGATAAGGAATATAATGTGGCAGGCACACATTAACATATTTTTCTACAAGCAGATGAAGTATCCAAATCAATGATTTATCTTGCTCCCACTGTTCAATGAAATATACCCAAAATTGAATTGCTTAAAATACATTATTTTTCAAAATACATTTCTTCCATCAAATATTAAAACCTAAAGCATAAGACACTCTCTAGGTTTTAGTAACAAGTCAAGTGGATTTCCTGTTTTTGTTCTGCTGTTTATATCCTGTATGTGCGTGTGTGCGCTTAGCCACACAGTTGTGTCCAACTTTTTGCGGCCTCATGGACTATAGCCCACCAGGCTCCTCTGTCCATGGAACTTCTCAGGCAAGAATGCTGGAGTGGGTTGCCATTTCCTACTCTGGGGATCTTCCCGAGCCAGGGATCAAATCCACATCTCCTGCAGTGGCAGGTGGATTATTTACTATCGAAGCATCTGGAAGGGCCTTATATCCTGTATATACCTGGCCAAATCACTGATCCCTTTCTAAACTTCCATTCTTTTTCTCAGGTAATGGGAATTATAACACCTATGCCACAGATGAATCAAAAATTAAATGAGGTCATAAGTATAGTACTAAAAGATTAGACCAAATTTTAAAATGCTCCAGATTGGGCCCTTAGTTTAATAGGAAAGATTGGTACATGTCTACTCAAAGATGGACATACATGGAAAATAATCAGAGTCATGTCTTTTCATACTGACAGTGCTAAGAATATAATAATATTAAAATAAGTCATGCAAACTATTGAAGATTATTTTCTTTGATGATCATTTCTTATAAATGCATTGTCAGTGAAAAACTTTTAAATTAAACCCAGGATAAAAATCTGAGAAAGATATGTTAAGAGACAACAGTGATTGCCCTCTATCTAATAAGAATTTTGAAATGATTAATGAACTATTGATGGTGTGGTACTTTGAAACTCCTAGAAGTAAGGACACACTAAAGACATACATACGTACACATACACACACATACACCTGCATTAGCACACTAAGTATCACTCTATAAGATTGAGTCAGGCATAGCACATCATCCCTGAGTGGGCAGAAGTAAACAGTCTTGTACATGAAAAATACTGAATACACATTGTCTTTCAGACCAAAGGATTCTGCACATGTTCTCCCAACTCTGTCAATGGTTCCAAATAGGCCAACTAAGGCTACAGAGCAATGGAGTCCCAGTTTACCCATGACTTTAATTGACACATCGGTCGTAGATCTATCTATAGAGGAACAAGATAGAAAAGGGAAGGAGTAAGGACCACCATTTAGAATTCCTGAGAAAAATTCTAGTAAGGCAGCTTACTAGTATCATACATGTATATCTCTAATGTTGTTGAGATCAGCAGACCTTCTTGGAAAAGACTTTCAATTTTCAAGGCTGCATAGGTTAAGTGGGAGTGTGATAACTTTGCCCTAAAGATTTGGGAAGAATTTATTTAATAAGAGAGGAAAACTAAATTAAGTCATAAAAGCTCCCAAGTGGGTCCTCAGACTTGGGATTTGTGGCGGGAAAGAAGTAATATACTGTATGTATGAACAGAACTTGGTGGTATCATTGGACTCTTCTTCACTTGAGGGTGTATGATTCAAAGTAAACTAATCCAGAAAGATATTATCCACTTTAAAGATGGAAAAATTTGGACTCAAATCATAAGCAAGTTGCCAAGGTCACACATACAAATAAATTGAACTAGAACTTACTAATTCACTTTGATTTTTATTTTGGCAAGTTGCCTTCAAAGAAGGTTTATTTACAAACTCAATATATAAATATATAAGTATTATATATAAATATAATAATGCAAATATTGTATACAGCTTCCTATCAAAGTGGACCAAATCAGGAAGACTCAAGGAAATTGAATGCATTAGTTTTTCGATGACTTGGGTAATAACAATTTTCTCCCTCCTCAATCCATGTGTAAATACTGAAAATTTAAGATGTGCATGTTGTGGGGGTGGGCAGGGAAGTCTTGAGTGAAGGAGTATTAAGGAAAAGATGACTCTATAGAGTATTTAATATGTTAGGATACTCAAAATCATCTAGTAGTCCACCTCTGTATTACTGAATTACCCTAGAATTCTTTGTCTTTCACTCTATAAATTGTAATGCCACTAAACTCTACTCTATTTACAAGCAACTGAGGATGGACAAAAATGGTAGAAATTGTTTAGAGCAATTCAAAAGTGGTATTATTGATTAGGCCAAAATATAATCTTCTCAATCTTTCCAATATATTTTAAGAAATCAACTAGATGAAAGGGGTAATAATGCATGAGTGATAATTTACAGTTTAAACAGCTTCTAAGTCTGTTGCTTCTTTGTCTGACAATAACTACATGCCTATTTTTAAAAGTGTCCTTTAATGTCAAAAGCTTTGCATTATTATTTAAAGAAAAGGGATGGTTATTCAATTAATTCAGTAATATTCAAGTTCAAATTGAAGAATTAATTATCATGGTCATGACATGAAAACTACAGTAGATAAGGTAGGAAATAAGAACAAACTCTTCAGTCTGAGGGAACAATTTTTTGCTTCATGTATTGATGGCCACTGTTGAAAAGAAGACTGAATATCATGGGAAATCCTGTGGATGTTTTGATGATATAAACATCAATAATAAACACTGCCCTGTCTGCCCTCCTACAGTCTATATCTGCATACCAAGAGAATCCATAGATTATTTTTAATGTTCATGACTTTTATTATTAAAAATATAGTAGCAAGCACTTCTACTAATGTGTACCTCTCTGGAAAAGATTTTGGCAAATAAATTACATTTGCAACATTATAAAAGCTACTAGGCAAGAAAATCATTGCATATCACAATAAATTTCTCAATTTCTTGACTGAGTTTCCTTTTTTAAAAGCTTTAATCACCTTTACTTTTAATGGTCTCTTGCCTACTGAGACAGGCTGGAGATTTTTTTTATACTTTGTTAATGGTCTTGAGTTTTTCCATAAAAGTTGTTTCCTTACTCTTTGGGAAAGTTGTTTTCCAAGTTTAGCGTAAACTAGAACAGGGTTCTCAGATTGCAGATGTAAAAGTTTCTGGAAAACCAAAAACCTTTCTGGAAGTAGTCAACATCACTGGCTTTCACCATTAACAATCTGCTTTATTAAACCAAAAGCTCACTTTCAAACTCCAGTGGCAGCCTCCTGTAACCTGGCAATTTCTCTCCTTTCTTCATAAAGGCGAGGTGAAGTCTTTATTTATACTCTTCCCCAGAGAAGGATAGGTAATGAGAGAAAGGAGGGGTGCTGTTGCTGAAGTATCTGATCTATATACCACGTAAGATGGAAAGTTCTAGCTACACACACAGACACAGGGTATCTTTTAGAAAATATGGAACTGTTCTATCACAAAACATACATTGACAGTTTCTCTAAAAAATAATGCGCTAAGGGCACAGATTATGTGAAAATGTAACCCCTTCACCACCAAACCCCAGACATGATAAACTGACCCCTTCTCCTTTGAATCTGGTCTTTACCTCCACAAATTCTGGCCAAAAAATCAAGACTTAGGGATTTGTCCGGAAGAAACCATGGCAGTTTTGTAGCACAAAACTGTGAAGTTATATTTCTCAGAAGATGGGAAGATATTTGCAGCACTTCCATGGTCCAGAAGCCCCATCAATGTCCACTCTCCAACAGATCACTCAACCTGCTTTGATTATCTATTTATCCTAGACTTGCCAGAGCTTCACAGCTCCTTCTGCTATGCTAAGGTAAACCAGTGGACCATGGGTGATTGTGTACAACATCACCTCAAATTCTACATCTGAAAACTGGTGGCTTTGCCCAAGTCATGTTCTGGAGCTACAATCCTCGTGCTCTCCCTCCAAGAGCCTCCCAAGGTGTTGGTGCTCCTGCCTCCACCCCCTCTTTGTTCTCTTCCTATTTAGTCTCCCTCTGGCTGCAGAGGGCAGCACCTACAAACGTGGCAAGGGCTTGGCAGGATTTCTGCCCCATAAGCCCTAGTGAGGGGAGCCCATGCAGTCAGAATCTGTGGGTACAGGTCTGAGTCAGCAGGAGCCACCGACACAGAAGCTGAGGATGTAGGGACCAATACCCCTTCAGATCCCCCACCAGTGCCAACTTTTCCCATCATGGAATCCATGAGAGAAGCTGGTGGTGTTGGGCTCTCTGCTGGCCAGCACTGGGGTCAGGTGCTCAGGTACCCAATTTTAAATCCTTCACTGTCAGGGAAAAAATGGTTACCATTTTTTAGCAATAAAGTATTTTTTTAAGCATACACATTGTTTTCTTAGACATAATGCTATTTCATACTTAATAAAGTGAAACATCAAACATGTTGGGTAGAGGCAGTGCCAGGTAGGTAGAAGCTGCTAGGCTGGGCTGGGCTGCTGCCTCATGCAGGCTCAGCCCGAGTAATTCACACAGGAGGGGGCCGCACTGAAGGCAGCAGTGAGGCAGGTGCGGCCACGGCCCAGAGCAGCGCATCCTGAGCTGAGCCGTGCGCCCAGGGCTGAGGGATGCCCCCCCCCCCACCCCCGGCAGCACAGGCCCTGCAGCCTCCTGCTCCGACTGCAGCCTCAGGTCCCTTCCGTGAGCTGGTACGCTCTTTCTGGTGAGAGAGGTCTGCCCTCTGCTGCAGATCGGAGGTGAGGAGGCGTCTACTCTGCCATCTTAGCCTCCAGGATCAGAAACCTTGACCTGATTCTCAGAACTCAAGCTCTGAGGTTCTGGCATGAGGTGATACCCTGGCAAGGTAGCAACAAAAAATAACGGTGAATATGTGTCCATACACATGCATACACAACAAATATGCTTGAAAGATTTTCTAAGGCGAAGATTACTAGTATCCTTGGGCTCTCCTGGTGGCTCAGTGGTAAAGAATCCCCCTGCAATGCAGGAGACTCAGGTTCCATCTCTGGGTTGGGAAGATCCCCTGGAGAAGGAAATGGCAACCCACTCTAGCCTTCTTGCCTGGGAAGTCCCATGGACAGAGGAGTCTGCTGGCAGGCTACAGTCCATAAGATGGCGAAGAGTCATGGCTCAGACACAGCTGAGCACCAGCACTAGTATGCTTCTTAATGGGATCAATGGGGTTACATCTAGTTAGTGGGGAAACTGGGTTTTGAAATTAGACTGTCTTTTACAAGATTAAATGTTTTATACAACTCTTCTCAATTTGAAATAGTATATATATATATATATACACACACACACACATATACACATGCATACATATGTGTGTATGCACACACATGTGTATATACATGCATATACATGTGTACACATACATACACACACGTGTGTGTATATATATACAGGTGTGTGTGTGTGTGTGTGTGTGTATATATATTCAACATAGGCTATGATATGGGCACTCGTATTAGCACTTTGGATAACATAATTTATTTGAGCAACCAATTCTGGAAATAAGAAAGCTATGTTAGAGTGGCTGAAGGGAAAGACTAAATCTGTTTTTGATTTAAATTCTTCTGTTTTAAAGAGCTACTGCTTTGAAATATAGCCTAGAACAATGACTTATCAGGTCTCAAAATGCTCTCTCAAATACCATTTGGGAAAGAAACCTTCTATACTAGGTCATTTTTATTACAAAGTAAAACAAAAAAGCTAGGTGGAGCAAATTTGTTGATTCTTCTTTTCTCTTATCTCTTATCCTGGGACTTTCCTTTAAAATATCATCAAGAATCAACATATTTTGGCATAGACCTGGAACTAATCTCCGATTATACAGTCATACCTCATTTTATTGCACTGGCTTTACTGTGGCTCATAGATATTGAATATTGGTATTATTTTTATACAAATTGAAGGTTTGTGGCAACACTGCATTGTCAGTTGATGGCTACCATTCTTTTTAGCAATAAAGTACTTTAAATTAAATTATGTACATTGTTTTCTTAGACATAATGCTATTTCACACTTAACAGAGCATAGTAAACTGTGCACCGGGAAACCAAAAAACTGTGTTACTTGCTCTATTACAATATTCACTTTATTGAAGTATTCTGGAACTAAACCCACAGTATCTCTGTGGTACACACATACACTAACTTAAAGTGGCTTAAAAATAGGATTAAGTCCTTTGATCTCTACATAGTGGGCTAAGACTCTCTAATAAACTTATAAGAATGTTGTAAAAGTTGTCCACTTTATGAACAACTTTGTATGAAATACAAAAAATATTTCCCTGCATTATGCAACTTCTATCTCATCCTAGATCTAAACAAAATCTGGATTTTTTTTTTTCTAACTTAAAAACTCTCAGAGTTTCTCTGAAAGATAAGGAGGGAGAAGGCATTATCTATATTTCATAGAAAAAAGACATTTACCCAACATCATAGATTCAGCCTTCCAGCCAAATCAATATAATTTCTTTCTCAATATATTGTTCAGTAATATTACTTGGTATGATCATTTCATAAATATCAACTAAGTTTTTAAATAACTTCTATAATCAGTGAAGAAGTAAAACATGACATAATAGCATTATCTTCTTCCACTTCCAGGTAGAAGACAGGTAACGGCAGATCATCAATCTCACGATAGCAAGCAAAATAAAAGTAGATAAAATGAAAGTTCATACAAAAGTTATCAGAGCGCTGTTAACACAAATAAAACTAGATGAACTAAAACTTCAGTGAGGAAGAGTCCCTCATAGGTGAGCTGAGAATTCTGGCTGCTTTCTTCTCCAAGAGCATTTTCAGATTTTGAGCATGGACTGAGGATTAAGTATGTCAATGGTAGAAAAATCTTCACTAGTGAAAAAAATAAAAGGAAAATAGTAGTTTGTGACATGTTACAAATAAATAAAAAATAAAATATTATTATTGAAGCACTGGAGGATTTCTCCACAGGATTATTACTCAATTACAAAGTGGCATAGTAGTCTGGAAAGCTGGCCACTACTATACAGAGCAAAATTTCTACAAACCTGTAGTGCTTAGAAAACAAAGATGTGTGTGGCTACTGTAAGAAAAATACAAGAAGTTTTATATATGAGACAATAGAAACCAGAGATATATGCATTGAAAGCTGCAATCCCATCTGAACCTGAATAGACTGAAATTATCAGCTTCTCACTAGATTTTCGAATAAAATTAAAGGAAAAAAATCTCTCCTGAGTAAAATCAAACCATTATTTACTTTTTATATACATTTTTCATAAAATTAAAAATACTTGAAGAGTAAGGAGGCAGAGAAATTATATTATTTAATGAAAAAATAATCTCACTGATTATAGAGATACTAGATTTAGTGAACATTATAAAAATTTTCACATATACTTTATGTAGCACATAATACCCTTGATAAGAATGTAGCTCAGTTGGTTAAGAATCCGCCTGCAATGCAGGAGACCCTGGTTCAATTCCTGGGTTGGGAAGATCTACTGGAGAAGGGATAGGCTACCCACTCCAGTATTCTTGGGCTTCCCTTGTGGCTCAGCTGGTAAAGAATCTGCCTGCAATGCAGGAGAACTGGGTTCGATTCCTGGGTTGGGAAGACTCTCTAGAGAAAGGAAAGGCTACCCACTCCAGAATTCTGACCTGGATAATTCCATGGACTATATAGTCCATGGGGTCACAAAGTATCGGACATGACTGAGTGACTTGCACTTTCACTTAATTTCACTTCACTTTCATAATAAGAAAATAGAGGGAACATGGATAGATTCGTTTAAAGGTAGAGAACTTCAGAGATATAAAACTTTTAAAAAAGAATACAATGAACATCCTGAAATTTAAAGTATGTAGAATTAATTCATTGGATGGGTATAAGGATGGAGTAGAAAGATTAGTGCATTTCAAGACAGATCAGTATAAAATGTAAACAGAAAAAAAAATGGTGCAAACAAAACAATGCATTTAACATGTGGAAAAAATAGTCAAAGATAAAAATATATGCTGACTTGTACTTCTGAAAGGAAAAGTAGTCAAAAGATAAAGGATAAATATTTTTTTAATAAAATCATAGCTGAAATGTTTATAAAACTAAGACATTAATTCCAGATTAAATAAACTCAGTAAAACCCATGTTAGATAAACACAAAGGAAAGTACCTCTAGCACAAACTCCCATAATCCAAAGAAATAGAAAGTCATAATAATGGATATAAAATAAAGACAATTTAATTTAACTAGCAATAAGATTATGACTGCCTCTTTACCACACCCTATAGATATCAGAAGACAACTGAACAAGACTTTAAAAAGCAAAAAGCAAATATTAAAAAAAAAAATACAAACCTAGCAACCAGACTTAAATATTCCATACAAATGTCCTTCAAAAATAGGACGGAATAATAATATTTCCTGGCAAATCTTATGTTGTTAGATGTCATCATACAAGAAATATTGTATAATTTAGAGCAAAGGAACTTGGTGTAGGCTGAAAGAATTTCCAGAATAAAGCCTAGTACTGGAAGAAATGTTGAATTTGTGGTTCCATATAGAAAATTATAAGATTAACAGAAATATAACAACAATGAGCCATAAACTTTATAACACATAGAAGAAAAATATGTTAATAATAGTGCAGAGATCATAGTTATAGAGGAAGTGAAGCTTATCATAGATAAATCTATTGTATCATTTATAAAGTATTAAGTAGACTATAATACATCAAGGATATGTATAGTAATTCCTATAATAACCACTGAAAGACTAGCATAATAATGTATAACAAATTTCTAATAAAAATAATGTCTTAAAATTGAATAATACTTCACAGAGTCCAAAAGTCTGTTCTGTACATCTGTGTCTCTTTTTCTGTTTTGCATATAGGGTTATTGTTACTATCTTTCTCAATTCCATATATATGCGTTAGTATACTGCATTGGTCTTTATTTTTCTGGCTTACTTCACTCTTTATAATGGGCTCCAGTTTCATCCATCTCATTAGAACTGATTCAAATGAATTCTTCAATACATAGGAATTTATTTCAACATTCTGGCAAAACTATTGGAAATAAAATTAATGAAATGACATTATTTAATGGTTCTGGGAGGCCTGACGTGCTGCGATTCACAGGGTTGCAAAGAGTCGGACACGACTGAGCGACTGAACTGAACTGAATGGTTCTGTACAATTTTCCAAAAACTAAGACGTCAGGATAAAAATACCAAACCTGGGAGAGTTTTCAATTAGGGACAGATAAGATCACCTACTGTGCACATTTAGAAAGAATGCTGAGAAACAAAAACAAAGTTATACATGTGTTATTTTAAAATATGGTTTGGGTCATGATTGACTGACACGTTGGTTTATTGCACACTGAGCTTTTAACAGTTAGCTTCAATTCCAAGCAGTCTAAAGAGCCAGGGTATAGTTCAGTTCACTTCAGTCGCTCAGTCATGTCTGACATTTTGTGACCCCATGAACCACAGCATGCCAGGCCTCCCTGTCCATCACCAACTCCTGGAGTTTACCGTTGCCCATTGAGTCAGTGATGCCACCCAACCTTCTCATCCTCTTTCATCTTCTTCTCCTCCCGCCCTCAATCTTTCCCAGCATCAGGGTCTTTTCATGTGAGTCAGATCTTCACATCAGATGGCCAAAGTATTGGGGTTTCAGCTTCCACATCAGTCCTTCTAATGAACACCCAGGACTGATCTCCTTTAGGATAGACTGGTTGGATCTCCTTGAAGTCCAAGGGACTCTCAAGAGTCTTCAACACCACAGTTCAAAAGCATCAATTCTTCGGCGCTCAGCTTTCTTTATAGTCCAACTCTCACATCCATACATGACCACTGGAAAAATCATAGCCTTGACTAGACGTACCCTTGTTGGCAAAGTAATGTCTCTGCTTTTTAATTTGTTGTCTAGGTTGGTCATAACTTTCCTTCCAAGGAGGAAGCGTCTTTTAATTTCATGGCTGTAATCACCATCTGCAGTGATTTTGGAGCCCCAAAATATAAAGTCTGACACTGTTTCCACTGTTTCCCCATCTATTTGCCATGAAGTGATGGGCCCAGATGCCATGATCTTAGTTTTCTGAATGTTGAGCTTGAAGCCAACTTTTTCACTCTCCTTTTTCACTTTCATCAAGAGGCTCTTCAGTTCTTCTTTGCTTTCCGTCCTAAGGGTAGTGTCATCTGCATATCTGAGGTTATTGATATTTCTCCCGGCAATCTTGATTTCAGCTTGTGCTTCTTCCAGCCCAGCATTTCTCATGATGTACTCTGCATATAAGTTAAATAAGCAGTGTGACAATTACTCTCTTCACCCCCTTTTCACACTGTGTACTCTTTGCAGAAAGTCAGTCACAATGTGACTTGAGAAATGGGAAATCATACTCTTATCCTTTAGGGCAGAGTATCTACCATAGTTATGTGGAATTTATCTGAATAAGAGATCCACCTCTTCTCCGCTACTTACTTATTTAATTATTTTTATCACTGTGGACTCTTGGATCTATATTTTAGGTTATAAATCAATACTACTTTATTTTGTTTCTTATCTTTTTCCATCTTTCAGTTGACTCCTATGCCCCTATAACATGTTCCCATCAATGGTCCTTTTTCATTTTTCAAAATATTCTTTGGCACTATAAGATACTAGAGACTTGTCTAGTCTATGTCTTGTTCCAGTGCTAGAATCAGCTCTGTGTTCAAAGAATCCTGTTCCTTTTTATTGAAGAGCAGTTTAGAAATCAAGATCTGGATGTTAGGTATGCTCTTTGTTATTGGGGTGTTGTTTCTTTAAGCCATTTCATCAGACAAAACAAAGATTTGTATTTGTGCATGCCAACACATGTATACACACATGTATATATATATTTATTTATTTTTATGTAATCATCTATATTTATATTAAGCTAAACATGGTTCATATTGATGTCTCCAACTTTCATCCATAATTATATGTATTATTCCAGCCTCCTCCCTTATTTATCTCTAATTTATATTTTATAATGAGAAGCTTGGTTCCCAATATCTGTCACCCACACACTGTTGTTCAAATCCAGTCTACATTATATTTCAATCTGAGAATTGTTAGCCTACATGCCGATGACACATTAGATTACAGTTTATGCAAATTATTTTTCCTTTAGTATGACATATTTCATTCATTTCCAGCAATGTCATATGTATGGTTTATATATGATCTTATAACCATTATTATATATATGATTCATGCATGTAATTTCTAACAATGCCATATATATACATACATAATGCCACCCACATATACAATGCCACATATATAGGGCATATTATATATATATATATATACAAAAAATCTGATCCTTAACATTATTATGTTATATAACAGAAGAAACTGTTTAATAAAAAATGAAAAAGAAACATTTATACTACAATTAAAATTGACCTAGTATCTTTAGCTATTTTTATACATTTCATAAATGTTAATTAAAATACTCTTAACTATAAATCCTATCTCAATTGAGAAGTTTAGATTCATGTTATTAACTTGACAGCAGAGACCAAGATCAGACTATACTACAGAAATAGTCTCAATTATGATATTTTCTCACATTACCAAGGCAATGTGGGAGGACCTGGCTCCAAGTTTAAGGTTGTCAGGGACCTTCCAAAGCTCAGTCACAGTTAAACATAATGAATTGAGAAAAAAAATTAACACGCTAAGTACTTCAGAGAATTAGTATATAAATAACTATTCTTGCCCATATGGTACCTAGAGTGTACTAGAATGGGAGATTGTCATAAAAGCCAAAATGTGATAATCTTTAAAATGAATAAAAGATTTGAAGGATTTATATAATTAAAAAATAGTCAATTTAGAGATAGTAATCAGGAAAAGCTCAATGAGATGGGTATTATTAGAAAGATATCAAAAATTTTGTCAGTTTCAGTTCTAAGAGATGATTACAGAAAGCTAATGAACTGCATTTATATACAACCTATTCAATAATACAGTATATCTGGAAAACAATTAGACTACTACTTCTGTTCAATTTGGCATATATAAAATGAATAATAAGTTCAGTCTTATTAGTATACTTTGAACATTTAGGGTATCTATAAATCAAAGGATAGTCAACATTTATCTTATAATCATCATGCAATGATGATTAATGTGCAAGTATACAAGATTATTACATGTGAAGCTGCCTCCTATATCATATATTTCTATAGTACAAACACAAGTCCAGTGCTTTAGTGATGGACCAGTATAATTTAAAAACCCTAGAGAGGAATAAATAAAACTATTTATTACTTTGCAAAAATAACGCTGTTGATGTATAAAAGTTGCTTACCCAGGTATTTGAAGGAATGTGAATAATCCTATCATAGTCACCTAGAGTCAAGATGATAATTGGGAATGGTACAGGTTGTGAAACTGGTAAAACCAGATGGCAACAGAATTGATCACCAGGGGGTCTTCTAAGGTTCATATTCTGCCTCAATGTGTAAACTAATCACATAGATACAGAACAAACTCTTAAATGTGTGTTCACTTATGAAAATTATTTTCTGATGATCCATGATACTTTTGCTGAGATATAAATTCCATATAACATTATGTAAATTTAAGATGTGCAATATGTTTATTTGATTCATTTATATATTGCAATATGATTAACACCATCACTTAAGCTAACACCTTTATCATGCCACATAATTATCATTTCTATGTGTGTGTGTGTATGTGATCAAAACATTTAAGATGGTGTCTCTTAGCAATGAGGTATATAATATAGTACGGTTGACTATAATCACTATGCTGTGCATTAGCATTCCAGAACTTGTACATCTTCTAGTTGCAGGTTTGTACCCTTTAACATCTCCCCAGTCCACCCAAATTCCTAGCTTTTGGTAACCATCATTCTGTTTCTACAAATTCTACTGTTTTAGATTACAAAAATTATTTTCTCCAACTTTGGTCCTATTATTTGCAGAGTACAGTATCTTTCAGGGTCTGAGGGACAACACAAAAGATCAGGTTGCAGAGTATCTGTTTGGAGCTGGTATGCAGTGAACTTTAAGAAAAGAAGTGTCAATTTTACAATGCTTAGCACAGAGTAAGTGATTGGATCAGTAAATGAGAACTTAACATTATGTGCTACTTTTTTCACTCCTCTTACCACAAACCATGCTGTCCTCATTCGTTTGTATAGAAGAATTAGCCAAAGATAACCATGGACCAGTATGCCCTGTTGCCTGTTATTGTAAATAGTTTTCATTATAACACAACCATGTTAATTGATTCATATATTGTTTATGACCACTTTCGTACTACAACGGCAGAGTTAAGTATCAGTTGTGATGAAGACTGTGTATGGCCTGCAAAGTCTAAAGTATGTACTATCTAGCAATTGACAGAAAAAGTCTGCTGAACTCTGCTTTATAAAATGGTGCTCAATAGTTGCCCATTGGTTATGCTTGAAAATTTGACTAAGAATTGTCACTTTCACAATATTGAGAACTCCATGAGCTCGCAGAGAACATTTTTAAGCCTCATTATTTTTTATCTAGTTCCCAACACAGAACCTAAAATACAATTATACAGTTTTATAAATTATTTTCAGTAAACAAATATCTATTGATGATGACTTCACTCAGTCATGTCTGACTCTTTGTGACCCAGCCTGCCAGGCTCCTCTGTCCATGGAATTCTCCAGGCCAGAATACTGGAGTGAGTGGCTGTTCCCTTATCCAGGGGATCTTCCCAACTCAGGTATTGAACTCAGTTCTCACATGCCATAAAAGTCATCCTTTTAAAGCATACTTTTTGGCTTACATACTATTGGTGTTTAAAGTGACTTCCCTCTCATAGATGAGAAAATTATTGTAAACTGACATTATAAGATGTTCTCTTACCTTACAAAAAAAGTTGATCTTAAAACCCAAAGACTGGGCACTTCTTGAGCCTGAGTTCATGTAGTTTCCAACCAAAAGAACTAACTCTAAAAGTCTGTTAAAGCTTTCACTTTTCTTCCATTCTTCACAGGCCAGTGTTACTGCTATGACGCTTGGTTTGCTGCTATTGACATGTTCTACAAATGTGAGCCTGAAAAGAATGCTATTGAGACAAGGCTGCAACATTTTCACTGAGCTCATCACAACTCCAAACTGCTCAGGTTCACAGAGGTCATCATATTCATTCTTTAGCTCTGCTAGTTCATTGAGTACCTTCTTCTCAGGAAGATGTTTTACAAGATTCTGAATTAAGGGCTCACTCAGCATGTCTTCATTAACGTCCAGAATAAGTGGAGGTTATTTATTTCTTCATATGGCATACCATATGATCCTAGGAAGATAGAAAGATTCTGTGCTGCTTTGGGATCCAAAATTCTCAACTCTTTCACTTTCTTCTTTGCAAGTATATTTTTCTTTTCTTCTAAAGCTTCTGTACTATTAAACACATATAAATACTTTGATAACTGTGGATACTGCAAGAAAGAAAAAGAGAAAAGAAATCATTGTAGAACAAGGAAAAAGTAGCAGACACAATATGATTTAAAGAGAAAATGAATAAAACAGAAAAGCAAGTAAACAGTTTCAGTAATCTACAAAGGAAAAGTTACTGACATGTTCATATTTTAGCAATGCCTACAGCTATGTACTTATTTCTCAGAGACTAAGAATGTATTGATGTAGCCAGTCCTTTCATTGAAACACCAAAACAGTAGGGGAGTTGCTCAGAACTTTGAGAAATTCACTTTAAAAATAGTTTATTCATTTAGCAAATAGGTTCTTAGAAACAGCCTCTTATGAGGCAGCCACACTCTGTAAGGAACAGCAGGAATCTAGAGAAATGATACAGTCAAAAGACAGAATATCTACAAATGCCTGTCAGAAAGTATTATAGCCTAGATTTATGTCTATCTTCTAAAAGATGTGCAGAAAACACCTTTCAAAATAAAAATAAAAACTGTCCAGATAAAAGGACTATTGTTAAGGAAAGGTTTGTTTTCACTTGAAAACTTCAATTTAAGTGTCTGTATCTACAATTTACTAAACTGTTGAGTAATACACTATATGTCATCTGTCTTAGACATGGCATGGTAAATATTTTATGACTTTAAAATTTTACTGTGATTACAGGTTTATGTGTCTAATGTTTCAAAGCATAAAAGTAAAAAGTGGTTACTTCAGTCAATAGCTAATTCTAGGTCTCTCACAGTAGAAGTAAGATTAAGCTCTCCTCAGGATATAAGAATAGCCTCCTGGGTCTTGGTCACCTAATGTTCCAGTGCCGTAAACAGGGCATAGAATTCCTTTTTAAAACATAACTTTATTTTTTGGGGGGGTATAGCTGATTAACAATGTTGTGATAGTTTAGGGGAACAGTGAAGTTACTCAGCCATACATATACCTGTATCCATTCTCCCTGAAACTTCCCTCTCATCCATAGCTGCCACATAACATTGAGCAGAGTTCTGTGTGATATACAGTAGGTCTTTATTGGGTTAAAAGTAGCATAGAATTCTTAGTTCATAAAAGAAGTTATTTTTTGTATTAGATGATGACAAACCTCTTCTCATTGTTGTAAATAGGTTAATAAGTTGGGAAAGCATTGGACTCATCAGCAAACCAACACTTATATTTGACAAATGTTATTCCTCTTACTCTCTTAACAGGTGTAGTTCGGAACTAAAGAACCTAATTCTTTAGAACATCATTTCTAGTCTCCTGGCCATGTGGTAATCCAAATAAACTTGCAGTATATGGTAGACGAAGAGGAGAGTTAAGGATTCGACTGAAAAGCTTACAGATAGCCAGATGACTGATGCCGCCAAGAGCCAAGATAAAGATCTGCCCTTTATTCTGTGGTCCAAATTACCTAGACATACTGTAACATAAGATGTTTTCTTTATCCCCTGATACCAGAGTTAAAGTGAGTAGTTTATTCTGAGAGGTAACTACGAGGAGATAAAACCCAGGTCGATTCAAAGCCCCCTCACAGCAGCAGCCGGTCTATAAGACCCAATTTCAGCATGTTCCCCACCAGGAGAGTAGGATCAATAACTGTGAAAGTGGTTAGTCATACACCCACTAGGGGTGCCTGGTAAGAGAGCCATGCTTTTTGCAGAAATGAAGAAGTGAGAAGGATGGATATGTTTCCTCTGGTGCTTGATTATGAACACCATACCTGGCAGGTGCCAGGAAAGCACGAAGATTGAGAGTGTGAACTTTGGAATCACATCCTCCCAGATTTACAATCTACTGCTCCACTTACTCACTGTGCAGACTTACCTTCTCTCTGCTTCAGCTTCCTTTATTTATAAGAAGATTTCACATGAGGTGGGTGGGGTTTAAGGAGATGGCCCATGCAGCATCCTTAACCACTTAACTCCACTCTGTGCACATAAATTCTCAATTCATATTGTGAATGTAAAATAGCTGGCTAACAACTCATTTTGAATGTTTTTATTGATCCTGCGGTATTGGCAACCAAAAGTATTTTTCAAAACAGAGAATTCTGTATAGGGGTTTTATCTGTGGGGTTAATGATGAATTGCCAAAGGACAGAAACTTCCTACATTCACACAAAATGACCACTGACTGCTCATAAGCAAGATAATGCCTCATGGCACTATGGATCTTAGGAACCCTGCTCTTCCAAGCAGAGATATCTATACTAATTTCCCATATATTTTACGAACTGCATCCAGCATGTGATAGTTAAAATATTCCTGTCATTTTTAACTTAATGTTTTAAAATGTGCATGAGTAAAAAAATACTGGGTTTGCATTGACTTGGCCATAACCACCTTAGGAAAAGCTACAGCCAACTCCCTCTTGGAAATTACTGCATTTTGCTCAAACTGGCAGCACAGGAGCTTTTACTTCACTTTCTCTAAGAAACTAGTTGAATGTGGACACCTGGGTCCTCACTGTGATGGTTTCCATGGCACCCCGGACCATCCCAAAGATGCAAGCCTGAATCGCTCAACAGCTTCTCTCAATGGAGAAGAGGAGCGAAGAGCACAAGCATCTCACTGAGGCAAATGAGGCCTCAAGAGATGAGGTCAGTAAACATCCATAGTTAAATTCAAAACCAGAAATCTATTATTAAAGTGGGACCCATGATTAACTCAGGTCAAGATGGCAGAGCAGAAGGACACAGAAATCACCCCTAATCCCTAGGAACATATCAAATACACATCTACATGTAGAAAAATTCTCACTGAAAACTAGCTGGAGATTGAAAGAAAGACTTCCTGCACAACCAAGGCTGTAAGGAAGGTCCATGTGCAAGAAGGAGACAGAAGCCATCAGTTCAGGACCCATTCCCCTGGGAGAGGGCGTGGAGGAAAATGGAAACTGTATGAATGGACATCTTCCCTGAGGAGTGAGCGGTTTCAGCCACATATTGGGTGCCCCAGCCCAGGGGTCCAACAAAGGAAAGATAAGTCCACTTGGCTGGTTGGAGGGCTATGGGACTAGCAGGAGGCCTAAGAAAAGCCTGGACTCTTTTCATGAGGAATGCATGAACATTTACTTGCTCCCTGGGCAGTGCATGGAGGGCACATTGAAACCCGAAGGTGGCTGGCTGGTATCCCACACTGCCCTTAGCCCCCACACACACCACAGCCCGAGCTGAGCAAATACTCCAGCCCTGCTTGCCTCAGCTCGTTTCACCCTGGACTGAAAGTTGCTATGATCAAGGAAAGACTCTGGCTATGAGACACTGATGCAGCTCAAACCCAAAGAGGCAACTGAGCAGGGTGGGGCATAAATGCTAGTGTTTATACAGGTGGCGCATCAGAGACAGTCTAGAATACCAACAGCAGCCAGAGGGCATCGCCGTCACAGCCCACACCCTGGTCTGCGCCGAGTGCCGATGCCAGCACTGCTCTTGATTGAGGGTGTAGTGCTCAGGAGGGAAAGAGCACACACTTGAAAGAAACTGAACACACTCAAATCCAACCAAGGGCTTTCTGCTACAGTAACTTGGGGCCTGACACTGTCCCTGATGGAGTGAGTACAGCCACTGAACATAGGTGAAACTCTGGCTCACATCTGGCTCTGGCCCTCCAATCAAGGTGACAGCTGACAGCACACCCTGAAGAAAGATGCAACTTGAGAAGTGAAAGTCGATCAGTCGTGTCCAACTCTTTGCAACTGTGTAGTCCATGGGATTCTCCAGGCCAGAATACTGGAATTGGTAGCCCCTCCAATCAAGGTGACAGCTGACAAGACACCCTGAAGAAAGATGCAACTTGAGAAGTGAAAGTTGATCAGTCATGTCCAACTCTTTGCAATTGTGTAGTCCATGGGATTCTCCAGGCCAGAATACTGGAATTGGTAGCCCCTCCAATCAAGGTGACAGCTGACAAGACACCCTGAAGAAAGATGCAACTTGAGAAGTGAAAGTTGATCAGTCATGTCCAACTCTTTGCAATTGTGTAGTCCATGGGATTCTCCAGGCCAGAATACTGGAATTGGTAGCCTTTCCCTTCTCCAGGGGCTCTTCACAACCCAGGGGTTGAACCCAGGTCTCCTGCATTGCAGGCAGATTCTTTACTAGCTAAGCCATGAGGGAAGCCCAAGATGCAACTTGCATTCTCATAAAATCCAACACTCTCACTAAAGCCACTGGGGACAGGCAGACACTATGTCCCAAATAATGTACTCTAAAAGAACAATAGGACACTGTTTCACATACGAATAAACTTAAGTAAGGAAGTAAAAGACCTAAACTCCGAAAACTGTAAAACATTAAAGAAGGAATGTGAAAATGATACAAAGAAATGGAAAGATAACCCATTGTCTTGAAAGGGAAGAATTAAAATTGCTAAAACATCCACACTACCCAAAGCAATCACTGCAGATGGTGACTGCAGACATGAAATTAAGACACTTGCTCCTTGGAAGAAAAGCTATGACCAAGCTAGACAGCATATTAAAAAACAGAGACAATACTTTGTCTGTCTAGTCAAAGCTATGTAATAGCTTTCCAGTAGTCATGTATGGATGTGAGAGTTGGACCATAAAGAAAGCTGAGTGCCCAAGAATTGATGCTTTTGAACTGTGCTGTTGGAGAAGACTCTTGAAAGTCCCTTGGACTGCAAGGAGATCCAACCAGTCCAGCCTAAAAGAAATCAGTCCTGAAAATTCTTTGGAAGGACTGATGTTGAAGCTGAAATTCCAATACTTTGGCCACCTGATGCAAAGAACTGACTCATTGGAAAAGACCCTGATGCTGGGAAAGATTGAAGGCAGGAGGAGAAGGGGATGACAGAGGATGAATGACTGCATGGCATCACTGACTCGATGGACATGAGTTTGAGTAAACTCTGGGAGTTGGTGACGGACAGGGAATCCTGGTGTGCTGCAGTCCATGGGGTCACAAAGAGTCAGATATGACTGAGTGACTGAACTGAACTATCAAAATTTCCATGACATTTTTCACTGAACTAGAATAATTCTAAATATTATATGGACCAACAAAACAATCTGAATTGCCAATGAAATCTTTAGGAAAAAACAAAGCTGGACATGTAAATTTTCTTGAATTCAGACAACACTAAAAATCTAGCATGGTACTAGCACAAAACAAATCAATGGAACTGAACAGAGAGGCTGGAAATAAATCCGCACATTTATGGGCAATTAGTCGATGACAAAGGAGGGAAGAATATATAATGGACAAAAACAGTCTCTTGACTAAGTAGTGCTGGGAAAACTGGACAGCTACATATAAAAGAATGAAATTAGAATGTCTTCTTACACCATATAGAAAAATTAACTGAAAATTGATTAAAGACATTAATGTAAGACCAGAAACCATAAATCTCCTAGGAAAAAAGCATAGGCAGAACACATTTTGACATATACCAATATTTTTGGATCAAAAGAGAGAGGCATAAAACCGAAACAACAAAAAAATGAGGCCTAATAAAATCTGTTATGCAGTGAAAAAAACCCACTCTTGAAATAAAAAGGCAACTTATTGAACAGGAGAAAATATTTGCAAGTAAAGCAAGCTCAGCAATGAAGAACTATACAAAATAAACAGAATACACAAAGGAACTAAACAAAAAAGATTTTAATGACCCAGATAACCATGATAGAGTGATTACTCAATTAGAACCAAACATCTTGGAATGTGAAGTCAAGTGACCCTTAGGAAGTACTACTATGAACAAAGCTAGTGGAGGTGATGGAATTCCAGTTGAGCTATTTCAAATCCTAAAAGATGATGCTGTGAAAGTGCTATACTCAACATGCCTGCAAATGTGGGAAACTCTGCGGTGGCCACAGGACTGGAAAAGGTCAGTTTTCATTCCAATCTCAAAGAAAGGCAATCCCAAAGAATGTTCAAACTACCACACAATTGCACTCATCTCACACGCTAGCAAAGTTCTCCAAATGAAGCTTCAACAGTGTGTGTACCAAGAACTTCCAAATGTTCAAACTGCATTTAAAATAGGCAGAGGAACCAGAGATCAAATTGCCTACATCCATTGGATCATAGAAAAAGCAAGAGAGTTCTAGAAAAATATCTACTTCAGTTTTATTGACTATCCTAAAGTCTTTGACTGTTGGATCACAAAAAAACTGGAAAAATCTTAAAGAGATCAGAATAACAGACTGAAAGAGATCAGAATAACAGACTGCCTTACCTGCTTCCTGAGAAATCTGTATGCAGGTCAAAAAGCATCAGTTAGAACCAGACATGGAACAATGGACTGGTTCAAAATTGGGAAAGGGGTATGCCAAGGCTGTATCACCCTGCTTATTTAACTTATATGCAGAGTACATCATGCCAAATACTGGGTGGGATGAAGCATAAGTTGGAATCAAGATTTCTGGGAGAAATATCAATAACCTCAAATATGCAGATGACACCACCAGAAAAAGAAGAGGAACTAAAGAACCTCTTGATGAAAGTGAAAGAGAGTGAAAAAGCTGGCCTAAAACTCAACATTCAAAAACCTAAGATCATGACATCTGGTCCAATCACCTCATGGTAAATATATGAAGAAACAATAGGGACAGTGACAGACTTTATTTTCTTGGGCTCCAAAATCAATGCACATGGTGACTGCAGCCATGAAATTAAAAGATGCTTGCTCCTTGAAAGAATAGCTATGACCAGCCTAGACAACATGTTAAAAGCAGAGACACTACTTTGCCGACAAAGATCTGTCTAGTCAAAGCTATAGTTTTTCCAGTAGTCATGTATGGATGTGAGAGTTGGAATATAAAGAAAGCTGAGCACTGAAGAATTGATGCTTTAGAACTGTGGTGTTAGAGAAGACTCTTGAGAGTCCCTAGGACAGCAAAGAGATCCAACCAGTCAATCCTAAAGGAAATTGCTCCTGAAATATTCTTTGGAAGGACTGATGATTGCTGAAGCTCCAATATGTTGGCCACTTAATGTGAAGAACTAACTATTTGGAAAAGACCCTGATGTTAGAGAAGATTGAAGGTGGGAGGAGAAAGGGAAGACAGAGGATGAGATGGTTGTATGGTATTACCGACTCAATGGACATGAGTCTGAGTAAACTCTGGGATTTGGTAATGAACCTGGAAGCCCGGCATGCTACAGTCCATGGAATCACAAAGAGTTGCACATGGCTGAACGACTGAACTGAACTGACTCAAGCACCAAAGAACTGATGCTTCTGAGTTGCGGTGCTGGAAAAGCTTCTTAAGAGACCCTTGACAAGAAGCAGATCAAACCAGTTAATCCTAAAGGGAATCAGTTCAGTTCAGTTGCTCAGTAGTGTCCAACTCTTTGCGACCCCATGAACCACAGCACACCAGGACACTCTGTCCATCACCAACTCCCAGAGTCCACCCAAACCAATGTCCATTAAGTCGGTGATGCCATCCAACCATCTCATCCTCTGTCGTCCCCTTCTCCTCCTGCCTTCAATTTTTCCCAGCATCAGGGTCTTTTCAAATGAGTCAGCTCTTCGCATCAGGTGGCCAAAGTATTGCAGTTTCAGCTTCAACATCAGTCCTTCCAATGGACGCCCAGGACTTATTCATTTAGGATGGACTGATTGAATCTCCTTGCAGTCCAAGGGACTCTCAAGAGTCTTCTCCAACACCATAGCTCAAAAGCATCAATTCTTGGGCGCTCAGCTTTCTTTATAGTGCAACTCTCACATCCATACATAACCACTGGAAAAAAAAAACCATAGCCTTGACTAGACAGACCTTTGTTGGCAAAGTAATGTCTCTGTTTTTTAATATACTGTCTAGGTTGGTCATAACTTCCGTTCCAAGGAGTAAGCGTCTTTTAATTTCATGGCTGCAATCACCATCTGCAGTGATTTTGGAGCCCAGAAAAATAAAGTCAGTCACTGTTTCCACTGTTTCCCCATCTATTTGCCATGAAGTGATGGGACCAGATGCCATGATAGTTTTCTGAATGTTGAGCTTTAAGCCAACTTTTTCACTCTCCTCTTTCACTTTCATCAAGAGGCTCTTTAGTTCTTCTTTGCTTTCCATCATAAGGGTGGTATCATCTGCATATCTGAGGTTATTGATATTTCTCCTGGAAATCTTGACTCCAGCTTGTGCTTCCTCCAGCCCAACATTTCTCATGATGTACTTTGCATATAAGTTAAATAAGCAGGGTGACAATATACAGCCTTGACATACTCCTTTACTTATTTGGAACCAGTCTGTCGTTCCATGTCCAGTTCTAACTGTTGCTTCCTGACCTGCATACAGGTTTCTCAAGAGGCAGGTCAGGTGGTCTGGCATTCCCCTCTCTTGAAGAATTTTCCACAGTTTATTGTGATCCACACAGTCGAAGGCTTTGGCGTAGTCAATAAAGTAGAAATAGATGCTTTTCTGGAACTCTCTTGCTTTTTTGATGATCCAGCAGATGTTGGCAATTTGATCTCTGGTTCTTCTGCCTTTTCTAAAACCAGTTTGAACATCTGGAAGTTCATAGTTCACCTATTGCTGAAGCCTGGCTTGGAGAATTTTGAGCATTGCTTTACTAGCGTGTGAGATGAGTGCAATTGTGCGGTAGTTTGAGCATTCTTTGTCATTGCCTTTCTTTGGGATTGGAATGAAAATGGACCTTTTCCAGTCCTGTGGCCACTGCTGAGTTTTCCAAATTTGCTGACATATTGAGTGCAGCACTTTCACAGCATCATCTTTCAGGATTTGAAATAGCTCAACTGGAATTCCATCACCTCCACTAGCTTTATTCGCAGTGATGCTTCCTAAGGCCCACTTGACTTCACATTCCAGGATGTCTGGCTCTAGATGAGTGTGAGTGATCACACTATCATGATTATCTGGGTCGTTAATATCTTTTTTAAACAATTCTGTGTATTCTTGCCACCTCTTCTTAATATCTCCTGCTTCTGTTAGGTCCATAACATTTCTGTCCTTTATTGAGCTTATTTTGGCAAGAAATGTTCCCTTGGTATCTCTAATTTTCTTGAAGAGATTTCTAGTCTTTCCCATTCTATTGTTTTCCTCTATTTCTTTGCATTAATTGCTGAGGAAGTCTTTCTCATCTCTCCTTGCTATTCTTTGGACCTCTGCATTCAGATGGAAGTCAATTCATTCAAAAGGAAATCAACCCTAAATATTCATTAGAAGGACTGATGCTGAAGCTAAAGCTCACAATATTTTGGCCATCTGATGCAAATAGATGACTCACTGGGAAAGATCCTGATAATGGGATAGGTTGAAGGCAACAGAACAAAGGGACAACAGAGGATGAGATGTGGTTAGATAGCATCACCAACTCAATGGACATGAATCTGAGCAAACTTTGGGAGATAGTGGAGGACAGAGGTGCCTGGGTGCTGCAGGCCTTGGGGTTGCAAACAGATGGAAATGACTTAGTGACTGAACAACAACCATCTACAGATAGTATCAATAAGAAGTTAATATCCAAAATATATAAGAATCTCATATAACTCAATATTAAAAGCAAACAACTCAATTAAAATGGGCAGAAGACATAAATAGCCACTTTTCTAAAGAAGACATACAAATGGCCAACAGGTATATGAAAATATTCACTGTTTCTAACCATACTACTAAAAATTACCAGAACATCTGAAATAAGACTCTTGACTCTAAGCAAGAGACTGTATCCTCTAACCAGCTTCAGAAACATGATAATAAGTTCTGAGATGATGAGCTAATTATTGCTCAAAGGTAACTCACTCATAAATTTACACCAAATTAATCTGGACCCAACAGTAATAATAATTTGATTATAAATTGACCAGCCTTCATTATTTTAGTCCTGATTAGAGCAACTTGGTTGGTTTCCCTTTCAAATTGGAGAGGTGAACAGAGATAAATTGCCAAGCAAAACCATATTTTAGAGGGCAGTCTACTAGAACTTCTAGGGAATCAAGAAGCTCATTAAGCTTAAATATCCAATGCAATAGCTAAAACCTATGGCAAATTGGTTTACTTTTTTCAATTATATTTAATTACTCCTGTGATAATAATTCCATGAGCACAGCTGTTTCAATTTTCTACTAAAGAGGTATTCCTCTTGGCAAAAAAATTTTGCATGGAATCGGAATATCCAAGATGATTTGTTTTGAGCTCACATTTGAGGGAGGTTTGGCACCACTCTATTAAAGACTCTCAAAGCATTGTGACAGGCAGAGTCTGGCCATTTGCAACTGGAGAGAAGGAATGCCATGAAAAGGACAGTGAATTCAAACCAAATGTCTACTGTGGAAGAGTTTCACGATCTTGGAAAAAGCATGTCACCTCCTATGAAGTTACACGAAAACACAATACTTTAAACTATTGCCTGCTGTCATACTTTTGCATAAAATTATCACTTTTTAGAGAAAGCTTTCCTCCCTCTTAACAATGTCTTCCTGGTAAAATTGTCTTCTTATATTTCAGCTCAAGCATTACTGCACAAATATACACTATCCCTTTATTTCCCCATTGGAGTTGACTGGAAACATAAGATCCTTGATGATAATAATGGCAATTTCTAACATTCATTAGTATCTTGCATGTAAGATGATACAGAGTTAACAGAATCAGTTTATCATATTCTAATTATTTGTCCACATGCTTGATTGTCCTATTAGATGCAACTTTCTAACAAGCAAGAAATGCATTCTTCAAATATGTATATGAAGTATATAGCACAGTGATAACACACAGGGTGACCTTATGGGGTGCAGCCTACCAGGTTCCTCTGTCCATGGGATACTCCAGGCAAGAAAACTAGAGTGGGTTGTCATGACCTCTTCCAAGAGATCTTCCCAACCCAAGGATGGAACCCATGAGTCACGTCTTCTGCATTGGCAGGCAGGTTCCCTACCACTAGCACCACCTGGGAAGCTGATAATACATAGTAGATACTCAATATTATGTGAATATGTTTCTATCAAAAAGTAAAATAAGGGTAATGGTTCTTCTGGCCTCCATTTCACAGAACTGGTTTTTTGTTTTGTTTTTATAGTGGTGGAGTTTTTATTAGTCATAAATAAAACTTATAGACAAAATCCTCAAAGGATACAAAATAATTAAATAATATAATCAACCAATGGGTTCTAATCTCTTTTATAGGATATTTTACCCCCAAATAGAAAAAAAAACAGAATTTTTTAAGTGTGCATGCAACATTAAACAAGATAACCCTCTCTTAGTTCATAAAACAAATCTTGATAATATAAAAGAATTAAAATCATACAAAGAATGTTACTTACCATAATGGAATTAAAGAATTCCATTTTGAGTGGCTTTGAGTGTGCAATAAAATGGTATGTATCAATATTAAAGTCTGTCATGTCTAATGTACTATGCAAATATCAGAAATTATCATCTCTCATCTAGAAAAATCAAATCTACGTGAAAAATTTCATGGCTCCTTATTAAGTCTTTGTAGAAATGACAAGCTTATTAAAATGGGAATATTTGTCCTGGAAAAAAAAATTAATTTAGTTGCAGAACAGAAAAAAACTTGTTTTATCTAAGGTTAAATAATTAAAAGAATGACTGTATTTGTCATGGAGTATAGATAGATAGAGGCTTCCCTCATGGATCAGACAGTAAAGAATCTGGAGACCTGGGTTTGATCCCTGGGTTGGGAAGATCCCCTGGAGGAGGGCACGGCAACCCACTCTAGTATTCTTGCCTGGAGAATCTCCATGACAGAGGAGCCTGGTGGGCTACAGTCCATGAGGCTGCAAAGAGTCAGACATGACTGAGTGACTAAGCACAGCACAGCACTTAGATAAATGGATAGAATTCCTTGAAACAAAATAAACTTTAAAGAATTAATCTCAAAAATAAACAAGCAACTCCTGAAGCTCAATTCCAGAAAAATAAACGACCCAATCAAATAGTGGGCCAAAGAACCAAACAAACATTTCTCCAAAGAAGACATACAGATGGCTAACAAACACATGAAAAGATGCTCAACATCACTCATTATAAGAGAAATGCAAATCACAACCACAATGAGGTACCATTTCATGCCAGTCAGAATGACTGCTATCCAAAAGTCTACAAGCAATAAATGCTGGAGAGAGTGTGGAGAAAAGGGAACCCTCTTACACTGTTGGTGGGAATGCAAACTAGTACAGCCACTATGGAGAACAGTGGAGATTCCTTAAAAAACTGGAAATATAACTGCCATATGACCCAGCAATCCCACTACTGGGCATACACACTGAGGAAATCAGAATTGAAAGAGACAAGTGCACCCCAATGTTCACCGCAGCACTGCTTATAATAGCCAGGACATGGAAGCAACCTAGATGTCCATCAGTAGACGAATGGATAAGAAAGCTGTGGTACATATACACAATGGAATACTACTCAGCCATTAAAAAGAATGCATTTGAATCAGTTCTAATGAGGTAGATGAAACGGTAGCCTATTAAACAGAACTAAGCAGAAAGAATTCAAACTTCAAAGCATTCTGAAGTAAGCCAGAAAGAAAAACACCAATACAGTATACTAATGCATATATATGGCATTTAGAAAGATGGTAACGATAACCCTGTATGCGAGACAGCAAAAGAGACACAGATATATTGAACAGTCTTTTGGACTCTGTGGGAGAGGGCGAGGGTGGGATGATATGGGAGAATGGCATTGAAACATGTAAATTATCGTATGTGAAACGAATCGCCAGCCCAGGTTCGATGCATGAGACAGGGTGCTCGGGGCTGCTGCACTGGGATGACCCAGAGGAATGGGATGGGGAAGGAGGTGGAAGGGGGCTTCAAGATAGGGAACACATGTACACCCATGGAGGATTCAAGTCAATGTATGGCAAAACCAATACAATGTTGTAAAGTAAAATAAATAAATTAATTAATTTTAAAAAATTATTTACATTGTTTGTTCTGGATAAATATGGATTTTACATAACTAAAACCCAGACTCTTCACCCTTTCCTGAGATAGTTTTTCCCTCCCCGCCCCTCAGAGGGCCAGCTGCCTTGCTCTGTTTTCATAGAGCACACTCATCAAAGAAAATCCACTTTCTGGTCTTGCCTCTGCTTTTCTAAGATATTTACACACAAAGGTGAAATGGCATGCTGGCAACTCCTTCACAACAGTGTAGGAGAACATATGCATCAGGAAAACCAAAGATTGTGGGGTTAGTTTTTAGGAAGAGCAGAGGGAAAGAAAGGCTCCACTACTTCATGGGTCATTATCTCTTACTACTATTTCAAGCCTCAAAGGCTTCGGACAGTATTAATTCATGTTCCACGTGAATACAGAGGTGAATAAAAGCAGCGTACACACTGTCAAAAACAAAAGATATGAAATACTCAGGACACATACAGATGATGAATCCAGCCTTAGCACAGATCTTCTAAGAACTGACTATTTTCATAATATCAGTCTCCAAGTACTAACAAAATAGCTGATTTCTAGAGTATTATTCCTGTCATTTACTGTAAACATATCTAGTAGGACGAGAAACAGAAATAGAAAAAAAGTAGCTATCTTCTTTCGTGAGCACAAGTTCCCTGAAAGATGGTGTCAGTATTATTTACCTATGTTAATAAAGTTTTATACCCTAGAATTTGTCACATAGTAGTCAATAAATATTTGCTGAATCAAAATGAGTGAAAGAAAAACGTAGGAAGAGGGTAGAGAAAGAGAATGGAAGAGATGGAATTTGACTCTTAGGAGAGTACCAGGTATCACTAACTCAGTTCAATTTCTTACAATAAAAAGCATTGCAAGAATTTGTTTCTATCTGAGGAGACATGCTGGAACAGGTGAAATCACATAGGCTTATATCTCCAGGTTCAGCCTTACTAGGCTGATTTCTAGAGCTCAGCCTAACTGAACTCTAGTTTTGATTTCCAGTGCTAAGGTACTCCAGGGCTAAAGTACCCTAGAGTTTCAAGTAGAATCTTGTCCTGGCTCTGTCGACATGGCCTGAGTTTTCTGGGTTCCACTTTCCCAACCTCAAAAATGACAAGGAAGCAAGCAGCTTAAGTAGTGGTTATCAAACCTTACCACTGGTGTACACTTGACTGCAGGGAAGAATCAAGGCAAATGGGTTTATATGCAGATTTAAATTAACTATACTAGTCAGTGTCTTTTTGACATATTAATATCAATCCAATTTAGGCAAGTTGCTCCTTGAGCTTTTTGATGAGTGCTTGCTTAATTATGCTTTTATACAAAATGTCTAAAAGCATACAAAACCTCCTGGCGGCTGAGAGGTATAAGGTATCCAGCCTTGCTGTTGCTGTTCAGTCTCTAAGTTGTGTCTGACTCTTTGTGACCCCAAAGAGGCCAGGCTTCCCTGTCCTTCACTGTCTCCTGGAGTTTGCTCAGATTCATGTCCATTGAGTTGGTGATGCTATCTTAACACTTCTTATCTAGAAAGAATGTGGGGAAGCTCAGTGCTCGATCATCTCAGGTCTCCTCTAGATCCGAAATATCTCATGATTGTTCTTAATAAATTTGAATGTGACAACTCCTCCCATTTTTCCCTTAAATAGACCCATATTTCAATCCCTTGTCTTCCATGACATTCCAGTATGAACATTATTATTTTACGAGTTAAGGCTATACTAGATTATTCAAATTACTTCAGTAATTCCCAATACAATAATCTCCTTGATTCCTGGCTACTCCACTTTCAAATGCCTGATCTAAGGATCAAACATCATTCTAAAGTATTAAATAAAAAAGATTTGATCCACATATTTTGCTTTCACTATCAAAGAACATACCACTATTATATCTTAATATCTATATTAGCTAGTTTATTTCTAGAATAACAGTGGGGATACAAACATTACATCAATTAAATTCCTTTTTACATACTAAAATAGGTATTAATTACTATAATACTGTCTTTAGAAAATAAATGCATTTTTCATTTTTGAAGCAATCCTTTATAGCTATAAATTAAACAGAACTTTACACTAAACTTGATGCTGTTATTTTCAAGTTCCAGGATTATGATGCACCAATAATGCTTCAGAGTCCATGGAAATAATTAACTAAAATTCCTTATTACATTCTCCCAAATTTAAGGGAAAAGACTCCTTTGTTTGATATCACTGCATGAACTTTTGTTTTGACTTCATAAAGTTATAGAAGACCTGAAATTAAAGAAAAACCTGACACCTGGGGCAGGAAGATATGATTTATAGCCTCAGAAAACTGAATTCACCTAAACATTGTTTAAAAAAAAAAAAGGTAAAATCCCCAGGTGAAAGGACTATCTCAAGGATGCAACTCCTGGGCATTTCATGTGACAACTTGATTTTACAGAAATGAAAGCGCTAATACCAGAAGATGGCTCAGACAGTAAAGAATCAGGAGACTCAGATAGTAAAGAATCTGCCTGTAATGTCGAAGACCCAGGTTCTATGCCTGGGTTGGGAAAATCCACTGGAGAAGGTAAAGCTACCCACTCCAGTATTCTTGCCTGGGAAATCTCATGGAGAGGGCTGCAGTCGATGGGGCGCAAAGAGCCAGACATGACCAAGTGACTAATACCTTCACTTTCAATACTGAAAGACCACCTAATCAATATACTGCCTTTTAGAGGAATCATCCCACAGCAGATGTGGGATTTGAAGAGATATGAAGAGAAACATATCTTTGTCCCTAAAATTGACTATTCATATATTTTTTGGCATTGCATGCCAAAGTCAAACACATTGCAACAATATCACTAAGAAAATTTCAAATAAACATAACATTAGTTCATATTGATATATCAACAGTTATTCAGTGCCTACAAGAGTATTCTTTGATGGCAAGAAAGGATGCTAGTGAATAAAGACAACAACTCCCCCTGGATATAACAAAAATAACATAAAAAGAGGAAATCTTCACACATCTCTGTCCTTCAAATAACTAGAATATTGTGCTTAAAAATGATTAGGGGGAAAAAGAAGGAATTCCAGAGCGTGGGCTAAGAACATGGAAAATAGGTCTCCTTCATAAAAGCAATGAGAACACTGGAAAACAATTAGTAAAATAAACTTTTCTAAACTTTGAAGACTAACCAAAACTTTCAAAAATCTGATGAGTCTTTATCCAAAAAAAAAAAAAAAATGACTGGAGAGATTTTAACAAAAGATGACATGCCATTTAAAGAAAAAGGAAATATAAAATAATGTTTATTATTTTTTCTAGGAATAAAAACTCAATAAATACTATCCCTGAAAATGTTGGATTTACTAAACAAAAACTCTAAATCCAAAGAATTAAAGACATGTCTAAAGAAAGCATGAGAATGACATCTCACCAAATAGACTATCAAAAAAGAGATGGATATGATTTTAAAAACCAAACAGATTCTAGAGTTAAAAAGTACAAAAGCTTTGATTTTTAAAATAATAGAGCACATTTGAGATGGTAGGTAAAAAAAAAAAAAAAAGGCTTGAGATTACCTGGTCTGAGAAATAGAAAAAAATGAAAAAAAAAAAAGAAGATGACTCAGTATTGAAGGACACCATCAAATATCCCAACATTTGCATAAACACAGTATTAGAGGAAAAGATAGAGACAAAATGGAATAAAGACTATTTAAATAAATAATTTCTGAAAACTTTCCAAGTTTGGAAAAGATAAACAATCTACAAACCAAGAAGCTCAATAAACTTCAAAGAAGATAAACTCAAATGTAATCACACCTAAAGATGTCATAAACAAACTTTAAGCAAAAGACAAAATCTTGAAAAGAGCAAGAAAAATAGAATTCATTTTGTACTAGGAGGAGTCTTAATAAGAATAATAAGTAGCATATTAGAAATCATGGAGTTGAAAAGGCAGAGGGATGACATAGACAAAAAGATGAAAAAATATGACTATAAGAATTTTATATATGAGAAAACTATCTTAAAAAGGGAGTGAGAAACTGAGAGATTCCCAGATAAATAAAAACTGAGACAATTTGTCGCTAACAGATTTGAGATACAAAATATATCAAAAACAAAAAATCTTCTAGACTGAAATAAAGTGTAACTGTATAGTCACACAAATACACATAAGTACATATATCAGTAAATTTAATATTATAAATTATAATTTTGTTTGTTTCTTCTAAGATATTTAAAAGATAGTTGAATACAGAAAACTTATAATACTATGTAGACATTTATAAAGATATGATTTCTGTGACAGTAATAGCACAAAAGAGGGAGAGAATAAAGCCTTGCTAGAGAAAAATTTTTGTATAAAATTGAAAATGATCTGTAGTATTTCAAATCACTTGTTTAAGAAAAAAATTATAATTTCTAGGAAAAGCATTAATTAAAAAGCAAATACAGTAAATTTTAAAAAGGAAATTTAAACTAGTTTTTACTTTTTTAAGGAAACTCCATACTGTTCTCCATAGTGACTGTACCAATTTACATTCCCACTAACACTGTAAGAGGGTTCCCTTTTCTCCACATCCTCTATAGCATTTATTGTCTGCAAAGGTTTTAATAATGGCCATTCTGACAGATGTGAGGTGATACCTCATTGTATTTTGATTTGCATCTCGCTAATAATTAGTGATTGTAAGCATTTTTTCTGAGCTTTTTGGCCATATATTTGTCTTTTTTGAAGAAATGTCTCTTTAGATCTCCTGACCATTTTTTGACTGGACTTTTGTGGGGTTTTTTGTTTGTTTGTATATTTGTTTGTCTTTAATACTGAGTTGCATGAGTTACTTGTATGTTTTGAAGATTAATCCCTTGTTCAGTTTATTTGCAAATATTTTCTCTCATTCTGATGGTTACTTTTTGTTTTGTTTCCTTTGCTAGGCAAAGCTTTTAATTTCAATTAAATCACACTTTTGTTTTTATATTCATTATGCTAAGAGGTAGATCAAAAAAGGTCTAGCTGTAATTTATGGAAGAAAGTGTTCTGCCTATGCTTTCTAACTAAACTCTTGGGTTGGCCAAAAAAGTTAATTCCGGCTTTTCTGTTACATCTTATGGAAAAATCAGAATGAACTTATTGGCCAACCCATTGAAAATACAGCTACTCTATGATCCAGTGATCCCCTTCTGGGTATATATCTGGAGAAAACCACAATTTGAAAAGATACATGCACCACAGAGTTCACTGCAGAACTATTTACAACAGCCAGGACCTGAAAACAACCTAATTGCCCATAAACAGAGGAATGGACACAGAAGATGTAGTACGTATATACACTGGAATATTACTCAGGCACAAAAAAGGACAAAATAATGCCAGCTGCAGCAACATGGACAGCCCTAGCAATTGTCTTTCTGAGTCTGACTTACTTCATTCAGTATGACAAACATCATATGATATCACTTCAATGTGGAATCTAGGCTCAGACGGTGAAGAGTCTGCCTGCAGTGCTCAAGACCCAGGTTTAATCCTTGGGTTGGGAAGATCCTCTGGAGAAGAGAATGGCTACCCACTCCAGTATTCTTGCCTGGGAAATCCCATGGACAGAGGAGCCTGGCAGGCTACAGTCCGTGGGATCACAGAGTCGTACATAACTGAGAAACTAACACATATGTGGAATCTAAAAAAAAAAAGGAGGGTACACATGCAATCATCTACAAAACAGAAATAGTTTACAGATGTAGAAAACAAACTTATGGTCACCAAGGGGTAAGAGGAGAGGAATAAATTGGGAGGCTGGGATTGACATATACACAATACTAATAAGGACCTATTGTGTAGCACAGGGAATGCTACTCTCTAATGGCCTATATGGGACAATAATCTAAATAAGAGTGGATATATGTGTATGTATACCTGATTCAGTTTGCTCTACACCTGAAACTAAGAACACTGTAAATCAACCACATTCCAATAAAAATAATTTTTAAATGGTACACTAGAAAATATGCAGTTAGCAATAACAAGGCAATAAAAAATAATGAGGAACAAAAAGATATGAGATGCATAGAAAGTAAACCCAAAATGTCAGAAATAACACCAATCATACAAATAACAACATTAAATTTGAAGGACTAAGCAATCCAATCCAAACACAGAGACTGTCAGATTTTTCTTTTAAATCCAAGAGCATGCTTTATAAAAGAAACACTTTCAAAGACAAAAATGCATTGAACACAGGAGGATTAAAATAAAATTTGCACAGAAAACTTAAGAGCTGGAGTAGCAATATTAATATTAGACAAAGTATATTTAAAATGTGTCTAGAATTATAAAGCAACTATACTTCAATAAGAATTAATAAGAAATAAAAAACAAAAAATATTTGAAAAAAATGTGTCTAGACACCAGGAATATATTTCATAATGATAAAAAGCATCAATCCATATGTAAGATAGCAATTATAAACAGATAAACTCCTACCAGCAGAGCCTTAAAATGTGTGAAGTGAAATCTGACTGGGCTGAAGTGAGAAATTAAAAATATTCAATATTGTTTGAGATATCAATACCTACTTGCAATAACTGACAATCTAGTCAGAGTATCAGTAAGAAAGTGGAAGACTTGCACAACATTGTAAACTAGCAAGACACAAAAGATAACTATAGAAAATTTTACCTGACAGAAGCAGAATAAATATTACTTTCAAAAGCAAAGGTAGTTGATATTTAACCCATTAAAAATATCCCTTGCTATCCATAATGTATTTCCATATATAACCAAGGTTTGAACAAAATCAGGTGGGAGGGCAGTTGAGCCAAGTGAACCAAGAACATGGTTTGAATCTGTCCCACATTGTAAAAAGCTGTTGCTTTTCTAAAGACTCCCATACCCTCTGCCCTCATTTCTGCCTTCCTCAATGGTTATCAGTTTTTGAACCCTGGATCCTCAGGAAAAAAATATATACACATACACACACACACAAACACACACACACACATACACAAAAACTAACAACAAGGGGCAGGTAGCCCACAAGAGTTCTCTATAGTCACCAGAGCCAAACAGCTGTTTGCTTTTTTCTTCCCCCCATCATCCTTTATATTGTGTCAATAGCAGAAATTCTAAATGACTATTCAGTTCAGTTCAGTCGCTCAGTTTTGTCCAACTCTTTGTGACCCCATAGACTGCAGCACACCAGGCTTCCTTGTCCATCACCAACTCCCAGAGTTTACTCAAACTCATGTCCATTAAGTCAGTGATACCATCCAAACCATCCTCTGTCATCCCCTTCTCCTCCCGCCTTCAATCTTTCCCAGCATCAGGGTCCTTTCAAATGAGTCAGTTCACATCATGTGGCCAAACTATTGGAGTTTCAGGTTCAGCATCAGTCCTTCCAATGAATATTCAGGACTGATCTCCTTTAGGATGGACTGGTTGGATCTCCCTGAAGTCCAAGGGACTCTCAAGAGTTTTCTCCAACACCACAGTTCAAAAGCATCAATTCTTCTGCACTCAGCTTTCTTCATCATCCAACTCTCACATCCATACATGACCACTGGAAAAACTACAGCCTTGACTAGACAGACCTTTGTTGGCAAAGTAATGTCTCTGCTTTTTAATATGCTGTCTAGGTTGGTCATAACTTTTCTTCCAAGGAGCAAGCATCTTTTAATTTCATGGCTGCAATCACCATCCGCAGTGATTTTGGAGCCCCCAAAAATAAAGTCAGCCACTGTTTCCCCATCTATTTGTCATGAAGTGATGGGACCAGATGCCATGATCTTAGTTTTCTGAATGTTGAGTTTTAAGTCAACTTTTTCACTCTCCTCTTTCACTTTCATCAAGAGGCTTTTCAGTTCTTCTTCACTTTCTGCCATAAGGGTGGTGTCATCTGCATATCTGAGGTTATTGATATTTCTCCCAGCAATCTTGATTCCATCTTATGCTTCATCCAGCCCAAAGTTTCTCATGATGTACTCTGCATATAAGTTAAATAAGCAGGGTGACAATATACAGCCTTGTCATACTCCTTTCCCTATTTGGAACCAGGCTGCTGTTCCATGTCCAGTTCTAACTTGCTTCCTGACCTGCATACAGATTTCTCAAGAGGCAGGTCAGGTGCTCTATCATATGTTTAAAAAACATTAGATGCATCTTTTCAGGTCCTTTGGTAGTTGAATTCCAAATAGGAGAATCATTGTAAATATTACTTGCTTTGTGTCATATTAAAGTGTTAGTCGCTCAGTTGTGTCCAACTCTTTGACACCCCGGGACTGTAGCCCTCCAGTCTCCTCTGTCCTTGGGATTCTCCAGTAAGAATACTGTAGTGGGTAGCTATTCCCTTGGACTTCCTCATTGCTTACTGTTTACAGCAATTATAATCAAACACACGGAAATATGTTGCTCTAGTTAGACTATAAACTCTTAACAGAATAGAAACCTTCTCTTTTGTTTACTATCCTATCTCTGGTACCTAGACTAGTACTTGGTACCTAGTGGTGATGCTATACACTTTTGTCAGGTAAATGACTGTGTATGTTGTTGAAAACAGATTCATCATAACAAACTATCAGGCGCTGAAAAGAATCAAATAGAAACTGCTTGAATTCAGAGGTGTGTAGACAGATTTTCTAAACTATAGGAACTATTACCTCTTATCTGCTCCAAGATAAAAAGTTTCCATGTGAAAACTTGTTTGCTGCCTTTTTAAATCAAACATGTATATTTTTGAGATTAATCCTTTGTCTGTTTCTTTGTTTGCTATTATTTTCTCCCATTCTGAGGGCTGTCTTTTCACCTTGCTTATAGTTTCCTTTGTTGTGCAAAAGCTTTTAAGTTTAATTAGGTCCCATTTGTTTATTTTTGCTTTTATTTCCAATATTCTGGGAGGTGGGTCATAGAGGATCCTGCTGTGATTTATGTCGGAGAGTGTTTTGCCTATGTTCTGCTCTAGGAGTTTTATAGTTTCTGATCTTACATTTAGATCTTTAATTCATGTTGAGTTTATTTTTGTGTATGGTGTTAGAAAGTGTTCTAGTTTCATTCTTTTACAAGTGGTTGACCAGTTTTCCCAGCACCACTTGTTAAAGAGGTTGTCTTTTTTCCATTGTATATCCTTGCCTCCTTTGTTGAAGATAACATGTCCATAGGTTCGTGGATTCATCTCTGGGCTTTCTATTCTGTTCCATTGATCTATATTTCTGTCTATGGGCCAGTACCATACTGTCTTGATGGCTGTAGCTTTGTAGTATAGTCTGAAGTAAGGCAGGTTGAATCCTCCAGTTCCATTCTTCTTTCTCAAGATTACCTTGGCTATTCGAGGTTTTTTGTATTTCCATTCAAATTGTGAAATTATTTGTTCTAGTTCTGTGAAAAATACCGTTGGTAGCTTGATAGGGATTGCATTGAATCTATAGATTGCTTTGGGTACAATAGCCATTTTGACAATATTGATTCTTCCAATCCATGAACACGGTATGTTTCTCCATCTGTTTGTGTCCTCTTTGATTTCTTTCATCAGTGTTTTATAGTTTTCTATGTATAGGTCTTTTGTTTCTTTAGATAGATATACTCCTAATTATTTTATTCTTTTTGTTGCAATGGGGAATAGTATTGTTTGCTTAATTTCTCTTTCTGTTGTCTCACTGTTAGTGTATAGGAATGCAAGGGATTTCTGTGTGTTAATTTTATATCCTGCAACTTTACTATATTCATTGATTAGCTCTAGTAATTTTCTGGTAGAGTCTTTAGGGTTTTCTATGTAGAGGATCATGTCATCTGCAAACAGCGAGAGTTTCACTTCTTCTTTTCCTATCTCGATTCCTTTTACTTCTTTTTCTGCTCTGATTGCTGTGGCCAAAACTTCCAACACTATGTTGAATAGTAGTGGTGAGAGTGGGCACCCTTGTCTTGTTCCTGATTTTAGGGGAAATGCTTTCAATTTTTCACCATTGAGGGTAATGCTTGCTGTGGGTTTGTCATATGTAGCTTTTATTATGTTGATGTATGTTCCTTCTATTCCTGCTTTCTGGAGAGTTTTAATCATAAATCGATGTTGAATTTTGTCAAAGGCTTTTTCTGCATCTATTGAGATAATCATATGGTTTTTATCTTTCAATTTGTTAATGTGGTGTATTACATTGATTGATTTGCAGATATTAAAGAATCCTTGCATTCCTGGGATGAAGCCCACTTGGTCATGATGTATGATTTTTTTAATATGTTGTTGGATTCTGTTTGCTAGAATTTTGTTAAGGATTTTTGCATCTATGTTCATCAGTGATAATGACCTGTAGTTTTCTTTTTTTGTGGCATCTTTGTACAATCTCAAAAATATACAAGCAACTCCTGCAGCTCAATTCCAGAAAAATAAATGACCCAATCAAATAGTGGGCCAAAGAACCAAACAAACATTTCTCCAAAGAAGACATATAGATGACTAACAAACACATGAAAAGATGCTCAACATCACTCATTATCAGAGAAATGCAAATCACAACCACAATGAGGTACCATTTTATACCAGTCAGCATGACTGCTATCCAAAAGTCTACAAGCAATAAATGCTGGAGAGGGTGTGGAGAAAAGGGAACCCTCTTACACTGTTGGTGGGAATGCAAACTAGTACAGCCACTATGGGAAACAGTGTGGAGATTTCTTAAAAAACTGGAAATAGAACTGCCATATGACCCAGCAATCCCACTTCTGGGCATACACACTGAGGAAACCAGATCTGAAAGAGACACGTGCACCCCAATGTTCATCGCAGCACTGTTTATAATAGCCAGGACATGGAAGCAACCTAGATGCCATCAGCAGATGAATGGATAAGGAAGCTGTGGTACATATACACCATGGAATATTACTCAGCCATTAAAGAGAATTCATTTGAATCAGTTCTAATGAGATGGATGAAACTGGAGCCCATTATACAGAGTGAAGTAAGCCAGAAAGACAAAGACCAATACAGTATACTAACACATATATATGGAATTTAGAAAGATGGTAACGATAACCCTATATGCAAAACAGAAAAAGAGACACAGATGTACAGAACAGACTTTTGGACTCTGTGGGAGAAGGCAAGGGTGGGATGTTTTGACAGAACAGCATTGAAACATGTATATTATCAAGGGTGAAGCAGATCACCAACCCAGCTTGGATGCATGAGACAAGTGCTCGGGACTGGTGCACTGGGAAGACCCAGAGGGATGGAGTGGGGAGGGAGGTGGGAGGGGGGATCGGGATTGGGAATACATGTAAATCCATGGCTGATTCATGTCAATGTATGGCAAAAACCACTACAATATTGTAAAGTAATCAGCCTCCAACTAATAAAAATAAATGGAAAAAAAATAAAAAATAAAAAACATACATGAGGAAAAAAATTTTTTAAAAAGTATAAATCAAATATGTTCTAAGAGTTTCACTAGTGCCTTCTTAACTGGCTCTGAATTTTGTAATAGGACTTGTTTAACACACATTCCTATATACACAGAGCACAGCACTAACTAATGATCTAGTAGCTACTATTTTCCAGGTCATTCTTTCCAGTTTACCCTTAGGCTTTCCCTGGATTCTCAGTGTGAGGAGACAGAAATAGATAAAGAATGCATAGGAGTGCACTCGCATGTGCATGTGTGCACACACACACACACACATACATATTTGGAAATGCAAATACATCTTTACAAAGCGCAAAGTCTAAGCTGCAATGTACATCTTTGTTTAAATGTCTTTCCCCACAGGTAGTGCACTGTTAAATACTGCTTACATTAACACCTGAGAACCAACACTATAACAAATTAAGAGGCCCTCGTTTAACATTTTCCCCTTACAGAGCAAGTTTCTAATTGATGTTTAAGTTCAAGTTTACTTTTGGATTACTAGAGTGAAGAGATTTCCTGGCATTAGACAGGTAGGCAGAAATCATCAATCATTCAGAAGGTGCATCATTCAAAGTCATGAACAAATGGAACTGGTGCATAAAGAATCCACTGGTTGCAGGTCTCTGCAATGAACGAAGGATGTGACTCCAGCTGAGAGAAAAGAAACAGTTCCTGAGGCACCACAGGGAAAAACATTTAAATGCTGGCAGAAACGAAAGTAAGCTTATTGTAATGATGTCCTGAGAGAAAAACACAGGGGCTTGGAAAACACATAAGGTGGACTATAACTATTATCATCGTGTTAACGTTAAGTTGGTGAAGTTTCTCACACAGATTAGGGTAGACAGTGGAAGACACAAGGCAGAATCAGAAACACAAGGTTGTGTTCTCAAGTTTTCTGAACCCTCTGAGTTGAACATTAATTTCAATAGTGGACATTAACATGATGGCTTACCCTGAACTGTCAGGCTCAAGACCCAAAAAGCCCAACATGAAAGACTTCAAACAGGGAGAGTCAGGCTGAGTCCAGGTAGGTTGGGTGAACTGAACCATGTTTTGCTCCTACGTGAAGCCCTCCTTCACCACTCCCCACATGCCTATCAGAGTCTCTTCTGAAGTCTAACTGCTCTATGAATTTCACTCACAAGGAGCTGAATTTCTGTAGCTTTGCATTATCTACAGGAGATAAAATACTAATCGCTGGGAACTAATGAAGCTGAAACATTATTCCTCAATTTGTATTTATGTCATCTTGTTTAAAATAGAGAGTGCCTGAACTTCACACATTTTAGGCCCCACAAAACCTGGATCTCTCCTGCCCTATTTTCACACAAAAGCTGTTCTTATAATAACTGCAGGGAGTATAAAAATACACACTAAGAGCAGCTCCTTACCTTCCTTGTCTACACCCAGGCTCCCCACTCTCTGTAATGCCCTCAGAAAGGCCACAAAGAGAATATTAGATGCAAAGTCAACATCTTTCACTGCTTTTGCCTATTTCATGGGAATTAGAAACACACATGGTAGAATTCTCTGGAAAGAGTGTAAAGGATTAATATCTTTGCAGCTCCATGAACTGAGATAGGATCTCAGGGTTTTATTCTTCAAGGGAAATAGAAAAATTAGATGAAAAAATTATTTATTTCTAAAAGCTGCAGAACAGCATACAGATGATTTACCAGCCAAGGTTACTGGGATGGTCTTAAATGGGCAGTAGAGCAAAACATACTCAATCATTGACCTTGACCCTACTTGTCAGCAAAAACTAAATCTGGAGATGGTTTTGATTTCTTTTTAAAATAAATGGTTGATTTCTTTTTTAAAAGCTAACAAATGCGTAAAACTACCGAGAACACTAAGATAGTAAACTGAAGGTAAAAACAATCAACTTTAAGTGAAGAGATGAGAGAAAATAGCTTCCTCGGTGCCCAGTGAGCTGCTGTGGTCATTAATCCTGGGAGCAGAATATTTTCAAAATTCTTCAACATGTGAAAACCATGACCGTGAATTCAAAAGAGGTGCCTACTGCAGGCCAGTTATTGTTTCCAAAATTATGAATCTGTCACCCAACCCTCAACCCCACATTCACACTCATTCACCTTAATCTGAGGTGCTCACTTACCAACTACCAACTTACTAAACAGCAATTTATACGATGGTAAACACTGGGCTGAAAAATCACCTTGTATCTCTACCTTTCCAACACTCTCCTTGCACTTCTTTTTCCCATGTTTTTGCATGTTTATTTCCAAAATAATTTATAATTTTTCCCCACCTTTTTTTCCTACTTTTGGAAAGAAAGTGTGGAGTATTTGTGGCAAAATAGCTAGGTGTTCTATTTTTCTCTTCTGTACTCAAAAATCCATTTCATTTAACAAGTATCTGTTAAAAATGAATTACTTGTAATCCCTTTTGTATTGTTTCATTAATGCAACATATATGTATGTAAAAGAAAGCTGAGCGCCGAAGAATTCATGCTTTTGAACTGTGGTGTTGGAGAAGACTCTTGAGAGTTCCTTGGACTGCAGGGAGATCCAACCAGTCCATCCTAAAGCAGATCAGTCCTGCGTGTTCAGTGAAGCTGAAACTCCAGTACTTTGGCCACCTCAAGTGAAGAGTTGACTCATTGGAAAAGACCCTATTGCTGGGAGGGATTGGGGGCAGGAGGAGGAGGGGATGACAGAGGATGAGATAGCTGGATGGCATCACCATCGATGGGCATGGGTTTGAGTAAACTCTGGGAGTTGGTGACAGACAGGGAGGCCTGGCATGCTGCGATCCATGGGGTCGCAAAGAGTCGGACACGACTGAGCGACTGAACTGAATATACAATAATGTTTAACGCTTTAATATATTTATGCTTTATCTTCCCAGCAAGATGAACCTTTTGAAGATGACTATTAGGTGCCTATGAAAGTCAAAGACATACAGAGTTAAGTAGGTCTCAGTCGGTAACCTCAGAGGTTCCCAGTAAAGGATGCTTGGCATAGAAATGTTAGCAACATGACAACTTAACATTTTATTCACTTACACTGAGGCAAATTTGAGGCTGCATGCAGAAATAGAAAAGGGACTATATTTTCTCATTATTTGTCCAGCATCAAAACAGTACTCTAGTGCCTGGCACCAGAGTAGGTAATCAGTAAGGGGTTTTGTCTTTGTTTTTTGAACATTTTTGAACAACTCAGTATCCAAACAGAATGCAAGTTATCAATTATGTAAAAAGTGTACAGGTCATGAATCATGGCCTGATGGGGGTAGTGATCTACTTATAAATGAAACATTACAAGACACCTTACAAACAGAGCCATAAGTGTCACTGGCTGACTTTCTTCCTGCTTTTTCTGCTCAGATATCCATCTAAGAATGATAAGTCAACTATACTCCAGTATATATACATATTTTTTAATTTAAGAAAAGAATTTTCCATTCAGTTTCAAGAAGTGCCACTGGCACTAGCAACCTCCAAGTGCTAGCAACTATACAATATACCTGAGTTTTTCATTCAAGACTATAGACTCCTCAGGCAGCTTCCAACCAGTGACTAAGCATGCTGAGTGTACCAGTGCCTGGTCATTTCTGCTCAGGTGGGACCCCTCTACTGGCAAAGCTGTGACCCAGGGATTCTATCTAAATAAAGATCAACATATCAATTTCTTTTCTTTCATACATCCTGCTTTTGATGCTGTATATTAAAACTCACTGCCAAACTAAAGATCACCTAGATTTTCTCTTATGTTTTCTTCAAGTTTTCTATTTCTGGATTCTATATTTTCCATTGATCTGTGTTTCTATTTTATCTTTTACCTTGAGATGAGTATTGAATGTTCCATAAGTACTTGCTGTTCTTGTTTTAATTAAAACTTCATTGGGAAAAAATATAAAGAAAAAGAATATAACCCCATAAGTGAGTTTTATGTAAGTGATCAGCATCTTGCATTTCTTCAACGTATTTTTTTTAAGATAAAAAAAAAAGGTATATTATCAACATCTCTCAGAGGGGTATATTTGTTACAATTGATTAACCTACTCTGACACATGACAATGACTCGAAGTCCATAGTCTTATCAGGGTTCATTCTTGGTGTTTTATATTCCATGGGTTTGGACAAGTGTAGAATAACATGTATCCATCATTACAGTATCAGTATCTTCACTGCCCTAAAATATCCTCTGTGCTTTGTCCATTAATCCCTTCTTCTCACCCCACCCCACCCTCACTTGCTTTCTATGTCAATTTTCTCCATTTTTTTGAAACTATATTGTAGGATGAGTACACATTTTGGATTTTTTGTCTTCCTGAAGAATCAAACCTAAGTCCATTGTTTATTGTCTATCTTTCTCTTTGTAATACTTTGATTTTCAGCAGGTTTTCTATGATGCCCTAGGTTTTAGTTTTATTTATTGTTTGTGACTAAGATTTTTGAATCTTTGGGTTAATATGACTTATATCATTAAGTCATTATTTCTTGATACATTTTCTCTGCTACATTTTCTCTCTTCTGATTTTGTGACTACTATTATATGTATGATAAAATGTTTGATATTTTCTCATAGTTCTATCATATTCTTTTTTATCTTTGCACGATTTTTTTCATCCATCTTTGTTTTTACTTTTAAACTTGTGTTACATACAATCTGTTTTTAAATGCATCCACTGGATTTTAAATTTCAAATATTTTAAGAATTAGAATTCCTATGTGAACATTTTAAGTTTATATTTACCTAGTTAAGTTTCCTCTAAATTCAACATTTTTAAACCATTTATGTATGGTTTAAATTCCAATGTATGCCAATTCCAATGTCTGTCTCATATGTCTGTAACTAATGATTTTTTTCTACTATATTTTTCTGTGTATATTCATATCTGCTTTATAGTTTGAAAATATTCTTTATTCTACACCATGTGTGTATATATACAAATACTTCATATATATCTATGTGCACATATATGCTGTATAAATATCTATACTGTGTGTTTGTATGTGTATTCATTTTTTTAAAGAAAAACAGTTTAATTATTAGATTTGATCCTTTCAAGGATTAGTTTTTGGTTTTATTAATGAAAGTTTATTACTCTCCTCTTTAATAAGGTACAAATTCACCACCATTCTAGGATCCCAAATGAAAACTCATGTTATTCTTTAAATCATTTTCATTTTAGCTAGTTCAAAATTTCAACATATCCCCAGGTCGCTGCAACATCTGAAATTTTTTTCCAGATCTCAACCCCTCATGTAGTTTCTGCTAGAACCTGTGTGAACTCACTCTGCCCACATGACACCTAGAATTTACCAAAGGACAAAGGAATTAGTCCCAAGAAAATTTCAGGTACTTCTCGAGGGTACCCTGTCTTGCAAACTGAAGTTATCTTGACTTCTCTAAACCTGGCTATACATCTATAGCTCTCTGCTCATGCTCCAACATAGCACAATTGGGAACTGTCCCTAGTAGACATTTGGGTTGAATATAGCATTCATCCAATGAACTTCCTTTCTTTCAAGGAACAACACCCCACTCAGTCCATCACCTAAGGTCTTAATATAGTTGATTTACAATCTTGGCCAATATCTGTAATTTCTTAAGATATGAAAGTGAAGTCTGAAAACAAATCTATCATAATCGTAAGTTTTCCAATATATTAGTAAAATATTGTTGTGGTCCTCTGAGTCCCTTATAGGACTTTGAATTCTTTAAGAACACTTCCAACATCTATCTTGGCTACTAGTTTATGATAAATATTTGATAAACATTTGGCCAAAATTGAATAAATGCATGATGAGTTTAAATGCAATAAGTTTCACTCATCCATTATGATTATTAGGAATCATGAAGGGTCATCTGAAATTTGAAAGGATTCCAATGCAATAGAACATCACAAATTTCAAAAAGACCAAGAGCCAAAAATCAAGAATGATAAATGTTCAAATCCTCACTCTACCACTGTTCAGTTCAATTCAGTTGCTCAGTTGTGTTCAACTCTTCGGGACCCCATAGACTGCAGCATATCAGGCTTCCCTATCCATCACTAGTTCCCAGAGCTTACCCAAACTCATGACCATCGAGTTGTTGATGCCATCTAACCATCTGATCCTCTGCTGTCTCCTTCTCCTCCCACCTTCAATCTTTCACAGCATCAGGGTCTTTTGCAGTGAGTCAGTTCCTTGCATCAGGTGGCCAAAGTATTGGAGTTTCAGCTTCAACATCAGTCCTTCCAATGAACACCCAGGACTGATCTCCTTTAGGATGGGCTGTTTGGATCTCCTTGCCATCCAAGGGACTCTCAAGAGTCTTCTCCAACATCACAGTTCAAAAGCATCAATTCTTTGGTGCTCAGCTTTCTTTATCATCCAACTCTCACATCCATACATGACCACTGGAAAAACGATAGCCTTGACTAGATGGACCTTTGTTGACAAAGCAATGTCTCTGCTTTTTAATATGCTGTCTAGGTTGGTCATAACTTTCCTTCCAAGGAATAAGCATCTTTTAATTTCATGGCTGCAATCACCACCTGCACTGATTTTGGAGCCCAAAAAATAAAGTCAGCCACAGTTTCCACTGTTTCCCCATCTATTTCCCATGAAGTGATAGGACCAGATGCCATGATTTTAGTTTTCTGAATGTTGAGCTTTAAGCCAATGTTTTCACTTTCCTCTTTCACTTTTATCAAGAGGCTTTTTAGTTCCTCTTCACTTTCTGCCATAAGGGTGGTGTCATCTGCATATCTGAGGTTATTGATATTTCTCCTGGCAATCTTGATTCCAGCTTGTGCTTCTTCCAGCCCAGTGTTTCTCATGATGTATTCTGCATATAAGTTAAATAAGCAGGGTGACAATATACAGCCTTGATTTACTCCTTTTCCTATTTGGAACCAGTCTGTTGTTCCATGTCCAGTTCTAAGTGTTGCTTCCTGACCTGCATACAGGTTTCTCAAGAGGCAGGTCAGGTGGTCTGGTATTCCCATCTCTTTCAGAATTTTCCACAGTTTATTGTGATCCACACACTCAAAGGCTTTGGCATAGTCAATAAAGCATAAATAGATGTTTTTCTGGAACTCTTGCATTTTCAATGATCCAGCAGACGTTGGCAATTTGATCTGGTTCCTCTGCTTTTTCTAAGACCAGCTTAAACATCTGGAAGTTCACGGTTCACATAGTGCTGAAGCCTGGCTTGGAGAATTTTGAGCATTACTTTACTAACATGTGAAATGAGTGCAATTGTGCAATAGTTTGAGCATTCTTTGGCATTGCCTTTCTTTGGGATTGGAATAAAAACACCTTTTCCAGGGTTGTGGCCACTACTGAGTAGTAATGGTAGGGCAAAAGAAATACATGGACAGATTACCAAAGAATTTTGTGTAAAATGCAGCCAGAGAATAAATGGTGTGGTGTAGAAATTGGTGGGGTTTTTTTTGTTTTTTGTTTGTTTTTCTTCATTAAAATCTGCGGTAATTCTAATGACATCCAATGCTGCATTAGTGCCAAAGGAGGCATTGCTACTTGTTGATGAGCAGTCTCTTAAATGATGGCTTTCAGTCTGTAGAAATATATATAGCTTGAACAAGCATATTCAATATCTTAAGAGTTGCATTTATAGGAAATAAATTGCTATTTTTCATACTATACAAAGGGGCTTCCCCAGGGACTAATAAAGAATCCACCTTCAATATAGGCCTTGGGAGTTTGATTCCTGGGTCAGGAAGATCCTCTGGAGGAGAGAATGGCAACCCATTCCAGTATTCTTGCCTGGAGAATCCCATGGACTGAGGATCCTGGTAGGTTACAGTCCACAGGGTCTCAAAGAGTCAGACAGGACTGAAACAACTGAGCAGGTATGCATACTATACAAATAGTTCATTTACATTAAAACTAAGCTTTATCATTAACAATCAGTCATTCTTGAGGGGAAAATTGGAAATATATACTGAAATTTTTATATTTGGAGAATTGATTATTTAAAGAAAGATTTTATGGAAGAAGTAAGAAGAAAATAGTGGGTGTCAACAAAAGTCTCTTACACTAGAGGAAATATTTAAAATTAGCTACCATTCCAAGGTGTTCACAGTTGGATAGGAAAAGGAATATGCTGGGAAGAAATGACTACCATGTAGGAGGAGGCAAAATGGAAAGCAGGATCTTTAATGGATAAGAAAGCTGAGGTAGGAATGTGAGTTGAGCAAAAGCAAAGAGAAGAGCTCTATAAATATTTGATAAATCAATCGTCAGCATTCAAAATGCTCTTTTATGGGGAATGTGAGTATTGCCTATAGAAATGATAGCCTGGTTTAAATTTTCAGAGTTAGAACCACCATCATGGAGTGACAATGATCTAAAGGAGAAGGAAGATGTTCTGAATCATGAGAACACCAGTAGCAAAGAAGATTATAATAGTAATAAGTGTTATAACTAAGCATGAATGGAAGGTTTCTCAGATAGAGTCATTAAAGAGACCCCAGAGTTAATCAATGACTTGGGAGAAGACAGAGCACTCAACAACATAACCCACTGAGACAGACTGTATGGCCATCTCTCCAGGGAAAATTGAGAGACTGTTTCCCAACTTCTCATGTTAGATAATCTCTCTCTTCTCCTCAGAAGTCAAGAAACTGATGCATAAGGCCTATGAGCCAGGCAAGCTGAGACCCCAGAGCTGCTTTAGGAAGGTCAGAACAATCACAGGGACCTAAGGCCAATGTGATTTGAAATGCCTGTCAGGTGGTCAGAATGTTTGGGATTTTTTAGTTTCTTAAATTACAGGAGATAGAGCAGATGCATCTCAAATAATTCCCTCCCAAAAAATAAAAATAAGCATCATATTAGACACTGCCCCAGGAGTAGACAACCAAGCAATTACAGAAAGATCATGATTTCAGATTTTAATTTCTTATAATTTACTTTTAGCAACTATTATTTTACATTCTTTTATTTATATCATCTTTCCTATTTTTCTGAGATCATTTTTCCTTTAGTCTTCCATCTGCCCTTTTCCTTATTCTATGAAACATAAAATAGAGATTTGAGAGCCAAAGTCTTATGTGTTCCAAAGACATCTGGCTATCCATTAACTTTGAATATCCAAACCTTGTAGATGAATACCTTGCCATGAATACAGGACTCATTAACTTCATCAGCCAAAATACAAATAAAAGCTTCTCTCTCTTAAGGCTTATGCACTGAAATATGAAGCTTGAGAATCCCTAGAACTGCAAGGAAATCAAACCAGTCAATCCAAAAGGAAATCAATCCTGAATATTCATTGGAGGGACTGATGCTGAACTGAGGCTGAAGCTCCAATACTTTGGCCACCTCATGTGAAGAGCTGACTCATTGGAAAAGACCCTGATGCTGGGAAAGATTGAAGGCAGGAGGAGAAGGGGAAAACAGAGGACAAGATGGTTGTATAGCCTCATTGGCTCAATGTACATGAGTTTGAGCAAGCTCTGTGAGATGATGAAGAACAGGGAAGCCTGACGTGCTGCAGTTCATGGGGTCATAAAGAATTGGACATGACTGAGCGACTGAACAATACTGCCACGCTCACAAAGCAAACACAAAACCATATACACAAGGTCTTCTGCTTTCTCAAACTTCAGTTTTTTTAGGGCCTCTGACAGGTTGATGAAACTTCAAGTCTCCTCAACCTAGACCATTCAGTTTACCAGAAGGGGCAGACAGAAGGCCTATGACTCACTTTAACAGGGAAAACGTAGTGATGTGTCTTTGTCCATAAATTAGGTTGACATATTTCTGCTGAGGTTAATAATCTATTACGAAGCCTTTCAAGCTGTAAATACTCTACACTCATCCCATTCTCCAGGCAGTAATGGCAATGCTCAGGTTTCAAAGAAATAGAAGTCTAGTGTTTACAGAGGTGATTCCTTTCTTAAAAGCACTTATACTTCCTAAAACCACTGTGATATGCTTTGAGATGAGCTAACAACCTCAGTTTCACTCAGAAGTTGTGACACTCTGCCCTAATGGAGCACAGTGTCCTAGATGAACAGACTGATCCAGGGTCAAAGCGATGACCCTTTAGAGTAACAGGGCCAGAGATTAATTATTATACATGTCTGGTCCAAAGTCACCCTTATCTTATTTTGCAATAAGAGAGCTGAATCTTGCAGATTTTTTGTTAAATGAAGAGTACCTGTGTTACCCTTCAACCAGCTTCCCCAAATGTTTAACATCTTATATAACCAAATATAATCACAGAAGCCAAGACATTAACAATATACAATCCCGTTAAATGATCTGCATGTCTTATTTACATTTTGCACAGAGATCAAGTCTCTAAAAGTTAAGTGGGGAAACCTTGAAGGTCACCTTTTCTCTACCACAACCTCCCCCCTAACATTCAACTCGTGTGTGTAAAGTAGACAAGAAAGATTACACCCATGATTAAGAGTAACACCTCCAGCCACTGTGATTGTATTTCTTTGTCACCACAGCAATCAACACAGTTACTACTGTATTCGGAGACTAACACATCTGTCATAGCATGGCAATGAGCATTTATTTTGATCATTAACAGTTCTGAAACCATTAATCATAGCAGCCTTAATATATTTGGCTCCACTGAGTCAAGGTATCCAGAGGGAGTATGTCACTTCCTGGAATTCTATCAATATATTTTTGTGGCAATATAAGTTTATTACTAAACTTTAAAAATAAAATATTACCTAAAATTGTCTGTTACATTAAAAATTACTAAATTAGGAAAGGGAAACCATCTTGACTCTAGAAGATTTACACCAGGATACTGAAATTCTGTTTACTGAAGAGAGATTTTTAGTGATTTAACATTTATTGCATAGCAGATGGTGTCCAAATTTTTCAATAGGAGTTTACTGTTTTGTAAAATTACACACAAGTAAGGCCAACCAGTGCTCTTTTCTTTTAAACATGAAATTCACAAATATTTCCTCAAATATATGAACATTTACATTTTGACTCACTTACTTAGCAAGAAAAATAGTCTCACATTGCAATTATGGTTTGACCACTGTGACCTTCTACAAAGTACATCTTAGTGATTACAAGCTAACCCAAATCTACACAGTTTTGTTTTAATCTTTGCTCTGCTTTATCCTGGAGACATTAGTTAACCTCTGCTTAGTACTCATGTATTGAATACCTAGCACATGTATTCTGGGTGCCCAATTCAGTACTCAAGGAGTGACAGGGACAGAGGTAGGGGAGCATTTTCTCATTTTAAGGGCAATATAAATAATTCAGACAAGTAAAAATGATACTTTATTGATCACTGTAAACTTTTCTTACATTCTTCACTTGCTTACCTGTGAACTCAGACACAGGTTGATAAATAATTTGATAGACATAAACATTGCATACTATCGTTCTTGTAGACTTCTTGGAAATCAGCTATCTGAAAAATCTCCTAATTACATTGGTTGCAAAATTCTTCCAAAGTGACCTCATGTAGCTAATTCAAGGCAAAGTAGACGGTAGGATTAGATTATTTAGTCTGCTGTTTGTTTTTTTTTCTCACTATTATTGATAAAGGAGTTCAGGCATAGGGTAGATAACCAATCATTTATTTATATTAAAATATTAAGTACTTTACTAAATGTCAGGAATTTGGAATTCTGGAATTTATAAGACAGGCATACTCCTTGATCTCACATTTATCATGTAAAGTAGAAGATGTTAAAATCTTTCCTAACTATAATTGGAATTTATATTATTGTCTTTAGCAAAGATTCCACAGAACCAAGTGGGATATTAGTATGATCACTTTAGCTGCAGTGTGGCAAATTTACCAGAAGAACAAAAGTAGAGTCAGGGAGGCAAGCAAGAGAATCTAGTGCAGGAAAAAGTGATAGTTAATCTCACAACAGATTCTTACAAAGAGATCAATATGCAGGCCTTTATTGGAGAACCTGGGTGAGTGAAGAAGGCTTGGGCAGAGGAAGAGATTAAATTATGCTGCTGATAAAACAGAGGTCTCAAATAGCCCTTAAAAATCCTGCATGCTAAGTCACTTTAGTCCTGTCTGACTCTTTGTGACCCTATGGACTGTAATCTATCAGGTTCCTTTGTCCATGGGGTTCTCCCAGCAAGAATACTGGAGTTGGCCGCCATTTCCTCCTCCAGGGGATCTTCCCAACCCAGGGATGGAACCCACATCTCTTGCATCTCCTGCATTTGCAGATGAGTTCTTTAGCACTAGCGCCACCTGGGAATCCCTGAGGCAATTTCACATTGAGGCAAGAGTTTTTCCTTTTTAAAGCAAATGGACCTGTCGTAGGCTATGGGCTGTGTGTGGGGAGGAGCTTAACACTGAATGAAATTACACCCCTCAAATGGGGATAGTTACAACAGAGAGACTCATGGGAGCTAGCATCAGGCAATACCTCTGGAAATTAAAAGAACAGTGACTAAATTCTGAAGAAGAGACTTGAATGGTGCCTCAAGATATCAATAACTGTGGAGATGAAGAGAGAGTAGGGACATAACTGCATGGTTAACCTAATGTTCTTAAACTTGTAAAGACAATGGAGACACGGAGTAAAGAATGACTTCTCATTTTCTGATTTAAGAAACTTTGTTGATGGTATTGATATTCATTGTGTGTGGGGGGGATATCAGTCTCATTTGTGGTGTCACACTCATAAAAGGATACATTTAAGTATGTAGATGAGAAGCTAAGCCTAGATGGAGAAATGGAATGCAGACTGATCAGAATACTAACAGCCACATAAGCCATGGAAGTACAGGTGATTCAAGAGAGTGTACAGAGTGAGAGAAAGATAAAGATTGGTTGTAATTTTTAAAATGAGATCAATTATAAATAATGAGGAGATGGTTTAGAGTTGGGAGAAAAACAAAGAGGATATTTTAAGGAAGAAAAAATGTTCAGCAATGTTAAATGCTACCCTGAATTTGAGGGGAGTTCATCTTTCAGTGTCCTATCTTTTTGCCTTTTCATACTGTTCATGGGGTTCTCAAGGCAAGAATACTGAAGTGGTTTGCCATTCCCTTCTCCAGTGGACCATGTTTTGACCAAACTCTCTACCATGACCCATCTGTCTTGGGTGGCCCTACATGGCATGGCTCCTAGTTGCACTGAGTTAGACAAGGCTGTGGTCCATGTGATCAGATTAGTTAGTTTTCTGTGACTGTGGTTTTCATTCTGTCTGCCCTCTGATGGAGAAGGGTAAGAGGCTTATGGAAGCTTACTGGTGGGAGAGACTTACTGAGGGGGAAACTGGGTCTTGTTCTGATGGATGGGGCCATGTTCAGTAAATCTTTAATCTTTATTTTGGGGGGTTCCAAAATCACTGCAGATGGTGACTGCAGTCATGAAATTAAAATATATTTGCTCCTTGGAAGAAAAGTTATGACCAACCTAGACAGCATATTAAAAAGCAGAGACATTACTTTGCTAACAAAGGTCCATCCAGTCGAAGCTTTGGATTTTCCAGTAGTCATGTATGGATGTGAGGGTAGGACTATAAAGAAAGCGAAGTGCAGAAGAATTGATGCTTTTGAACTGTGGTGTTGCAGAACACTCTTGAGAGTCCGTTGGACTGCAAGGAGATCCAATCAGTCCATCCTAAAGGAAAACAATCCTGAATGTTCTTTGGAAGGATAGATGTTGAAGAAGAAACTCCAATACTTTGGCCACCTGATGTGAAGAACTGTCTCATCTGAAAAGACCCTGATGCTGGGAAATATTGAAGGTGGGAGGAGAAGGGGATGACAGAGGATGAGATGGTTGCATGGCATCACTCACTCAATGGACATGAGTTTGAGTAAGCTCCAGGAGTTGGTGATGGACAGGGGAGCCTGGCATGCTGCCGTCCATGGGGTCGCAAAGTCGGACATGACTGAGTGACTGAACTGAACTGAACAGAGTTTGAGGATAATAAGGATTAAGAAAAATCAATTGGAATTTCATCATAGAACAGTATTTGTGGCCATGGGAAAAACTGATGAGAAATGATTACTAGGGCCAACATATGCCACTCTTCAAAATATTTCTTCTATAAAGAGAAATTAGAAACAAGACAGGAGCTTGAAGAAAATTACTTTTTTTTTTTTTTTTTTGAGAAGTGAAAATATAGGAAAGAATGTGGTCTAACCAAGAGAGCAGAATTTCTAAATAGGAGGCTAGGATGAGTAGAGATATACAATAGAATAATGAGATTTAAGTGGCACATTTTTCATTTTAACAGAAGAGAAAATTAAGACAATACATACCCATGGAGGTTAATTTATAAGTAGGAAGTTAGTAGAAGTAATGAGCCAGAGAATTTAAATAAAAAATACTCAAAAATTATCCTTCTAGTGCAGTCTGTCTGCACTTCTACTATCCTAGCAACTGATGCCATTCCTTCTCTAAAACCAAACTTCCTCTTTCAAACATGCTGAATTTTAACCTACTGGACTTAGCTTTGCTATGCTTAGTCATTCAATCCTGTTCAACTCTGTGACCACACGGACTGTAGACTGCCAGGCTCCTCTATCCATGGGGTTTCTCCAGGCAAGAATACTGGAGGGAGTTGTCATGCCCTCCTCCAGGGCACCTCCCCAACAGGGATCGAACCCAGGTCTCCTGCATTGCAGGTGGATTCTTTACTGTCTGAGCCACCAGCTCAAGAATGCTGGAGTGGGTGGCCTATCCCTTCTCCAGGGGATCTTCCTGATCCAGGAATCAAACCAGGGTCTCCTGCACTGCAGGCAAATTCTTTACCAGCTGAGCCACCAGGGAAGCCCAAACATGGGTGAGTACCTAAACTGGAGACAAACTGCTTCTGTTTGTGTGGTCAGTTATGTCCAACTCTTTGTGACCCCATGGACTATAGCCTGCCAGACTCTTCTGTCCATGGAATTTTCCAGGCAAGAATACTAGAGTGGGTTGCCATTTCCTCCTACAGGAGATCTTTTCAACCCAGGGGTTGATCCTGCCTTTCATGGGTCTCCTGCATTGGCAGGCAGAGTCTTTACCACTGAGCCACCAGAGAAGCCCATTGTCCTTAGAAAACCAACCAAATCCATGATCAAGAACCACAAGATAATGAAGCAACTGCAAAAAGTAGACATGACTTAGTGACTGAACAGCAACGGGCAGCGAACATGTGCTCATCTGAATCTCTCCTCAGTTCCCTTCCTGTATTCACTGGCATGCAGTGTAATACGCCCAACTGTAACCCCGCAGGTCAGTATCATCTGAATTAAATTCCCATGCCATCTATTTTTCTTGTTCAGTCACTGAATCGTGCCCAACTCTGCAAGCCCATGGGCAGCAGCATGCCAGGCTCCTCTGTCCTTCACTGTCTCTTAGACTTTCTTGGGATTTGTGGTCAATGAGTCAGTGATTCTGTCTAACCATTTCATCCTCTGCCAACCCCTTCTCCTTTTGCCTTCAATCTTTAGGTATAAAAAGTCAAAGAAATTGTCAGTAATGCAAGTCCTATACACTAAATCTGTCATCACTTTTTTCCTACATGATTTTCTTTCCCTTAGCTATCTGGATGAAGGTATTCAATTTACTACTTACATGATCTTATAAAGACATTCAGACTTTATAGATGAGGAATCTGATACAAATGTCTTAAGACAATGCCTTTTCATATAGGGCTATATGACTCAGACAGTAAAGAATCTGCCTGCAATGCAGGAGACCTGGGTTAAATCCCTGTGTTGGGAAGATCCCTTGGTGAAGGGAATGGCAAGCCACTCAAGTATTCTTGCCTTGAGAATTCCATAGACAGAGGAACCTGGAAGACTATAGTCTATTGGGTCACAAAGAATCGGAAATGACTGAGCAACTAACACTTATTTCTATAATCAGATCAAATTGTATGTGTAAAAAAGCAGTAATATAGTTTTGTTAAATAAACTCAGTCCAAAATACCTTAATCAAAAGGAAAAAATCAAAATAATATTATTGTAGTATCTCAGGTAATTCAGTGATGGGAAGACTGCAAGACTTCAGGAAGAAATGGAAATAGGGATTGAATACATATTAGCAGTACTTTCTCATACCACTCATGTATATTTTCCTCTTTATAGTTCTTCATTTTATTTCTCTTTTACACACAATTTCCACATGGTATAAAGGAACAAGAAGGGATTCCACAGCATTGTCTTTTTTCCTTCAGTAATTAGAAAAAAAGAAAACAGCTCTGATACCTTTTTTCGGTGCTAAATACATTATTGAAAGGAACATGCAAAAATTTTGGATCAGAGGCCTCTCAGCAATCAGGGTTCATATAATTCAAAATGGCTACTTCCTTATTGGTAATCATATAGATGAGAATGGAATAAGGGTGATATGGGAGTTATTTTCCACAAAACTAGAGCTTGAAAATATGCCAATTATATACTTGGCATATATAATGTATAAACTCTAACTGCATATCATCTGCTAGCATCATTAAGTCACTCTGACTTAATAACTTGCAGGTGAGATCAAGAATGTAAGTGTTCTCTGTTGGTGGGAATGCAAACTAGTACAGTCACTATGGAAAACAGTGTGGAGATTCCTTAAAAAACTGGAAATAGAACTGCCATATGACCCAGCAATCCCACTTCTGGGCATACACACTGAGGAAACCAGATCTGAAAGAGACACATGCACCCCAATGTTCATCGCAGCACTGTTTATAATAGCCAGGACATGGAAGCAACCTAGATGCCCATCAGCAGATGAATGGATAAGGAAGCTGTGGTACATATACACCATGGAATTTACTCAGCCGTTAAAAAGAATTCATTTGAACCAGTCCTAATGAGATGGATGAAACTGGAGCCCATTATACAGAGTGAAGTAAGCCAGAAAGATAAAGAACATTACAGCATACTAACACATATATATGGAATTTAGAAAGATGGTAACGATAACCCTATATGCAAAACAGAAAAAGAGACACAGAATACAGAACAGACTTTTGAACTCTGTGGGAGAAGGTGAGGGTGGGATGTTTTCAAAAACACAGCATGTATATTATCTATGGTGAAACAGATCACCAGCCAGGTGGGATGCATGAGACAAGTGCTCCGGCCTGGTGCACTGGGAAGACCCAGAGGAATCGGGTGGAGAGGGAGGATGGGAGGGGGGATCGGGATGGGGAATAAAGTGTAAATCTATGGCTGATTCATGTCAATGTATGACAAAACCCACTGAAATGTTGTGAAGTAATTAGCCTCCAACTAATAAAAAAATTAAAAAAAAAAAAAAAAAAAAAGAATTTAAGTGTTCTCTAACAAAAAATAAAGAAAAATATAATATGAAAGATTTTTAAAAAAATTTCCAGGCATAATCTGCAAAGCATTTCTACATCCATTTCAACTCAACCTGTTATTTACTGAACTGTCATGATCTCTAAATGTGCCTTTAGGTGACCTGGAAACTTAACTCCTTCAGCCTTAACATCTCTCTCATCCTCACTTCATTCAAATCTCTGTTCTAAAATCACCTCTTGAAATACCACGTCTTTTTTTCTTAAAGAAAATCTTCTACATTCCTTACTTCTTAAATATGTTTTCTTTAATTTTAATGTTTTTATTTATAATCACTCCCAGTGGAATTTGAGGGGAGTTTTTATTAGTTCATAATCTCTTATCATGTAGGAAGGTTTCTGTCATGTAAGGGAGTTAAAAAATTTTATTGAATAAGTGTAAAATGAATAAGGAAGTTAATCATATTCAAGATAAAAACTACAGTAGGAACCTTCTTTTTATAATGCTCAGTATAATGCTTCCTTTTACAAAGTTCAGAGAGTTCTCTGTGACAAAGGAAACATCACATAGGTTTTAATGTGAGGACAAAAATAAAATAATGACATGCTGTTTTTATATTTATATATTCTAATGTAAGTTGCATTATTGATGTATCATAAACAACTTTGGAAGGAAGAAAGCAATAAGACAAAGTGGTTAGAATAGGCTTTTTAGAGTTGGAGAAACCTGAGCTTAAATGCAGTCTCCACCAGTTGTGTGACAATATATGTTACTCTTATTTCTGAGCCTCATTGTAAAATGAGAACTTTTTAAAAATCACCTTATAAAGATTTTATGAGAACAAAATGCACTGCTGAATGTCAATCAATTAGCTTTGAGTAGGGACCAAGGCAAAAATTGGGAAAGGTTACCTACTATTGTTATCCTATTGCACACATGAGGGAAGCAATGCCTGTGAAGTATGTCACATTCTGGTTTAATATTTATCCAATAGCAAGACTTTCTTTCTCTTCAATGTTTTGGAGAGGATTTTTGGGTTCAGAGGAGGTTTTATTTTTAATTAGATCTCCTTGAGTCTCACCATAATAAAAACACCAATAAAAACTTCCATATATGAAAGAGGACCTTAAAGACAAGAGGAAAAGACAACAGAAGTAGATGAGGGGGATTAGTATAAACCTCAGATAAATTCAGTATCAAGGTTGACTTGATGAACAACTTGTAAAAAGCATGAAACATAGTTGCCACTAAAATGTTAAATTAAAAATATTAAAAAATGTTAATATAAAAATGTTACTATAAAAACTTTTTAAAATGTTAAATTAAAAATATCACTTGTTCAAATATAAAGAAGTAAGTAGAGATCATAAAATTAGAAGACATTTTAAAGAAGTCCCCAGGTAAAATTTGGTGCCAGTTAGAAAGAGTTCAAGAAATTGAAATAGCTATATTTCTCTAAAATTGTTTTTTAAAACTTGAATATTAGAGGAACATATTGTCAAAAATTTGACAATCAGCACTTAGTCCTAACTCATACCAGTTATGCTACTTTATTCAAGAATAAGAACAAAATTTTCTGTCATATATGAAGAAAAATTAGATTTTCTACAGAAATCTCTTAAATATAACAAGTCTCAGACTTCCCTACATAAAAAGTCAATATCAAAAAATAAAAGATGAACATCTGTGTTCTGAAAGTGTGGATAACAGCTACTTAACAGGCCCAAATATGAATGCCTCGGTGAATAAAATGACCATAAACTCATTTTTTGGGGAAAAAATATCTTTCAAAATCTGTCTAAAGTATAGCAGTATAAACAAAGAACTCAGGACTGAAGAAACTGATTTTAGAAAGGGAGCTGATGGTGAGAAGCACATCCATTCTTATTTAGATTCTGTAATAAATTGAATTGATGATCACAGAACAAAATGTTAAAAACAGTAAAATATTAGCATAGCTAGCAAAAATAATCAGATTAGTTAAAGGGAAGGGATTACAGGAACTGATGTGAAAGAACAATATTCATCTTTCATAGAAAAAACTTAGTGTAAAAATAAACATGAAAACCAAAACAAGAAACCCATAATGACTCTATCCCTCATCTTTAATATCTTTATCTTAACTTTAAAAGAATAAATTAAGAAATGGTACATCTTATAATCAGGAGACATTTACTTGAAATTCAGCAACTGTTTCAGTTTCTTCCCCTTATAATTAAGTGAACTTGGCATTTATGCATATTTTATGAATTGTGATTTTAATTACTTTAAATGAATATGTATCTGCATATTTACATACTTAGAGCTGTCTGGAATCATACTCACCTAATATAAAGATTAGGCTTTACTTTAACTTTCAAATTCACTTTGATATTTTTCATCATTGTTTAAGATCTTTATAATTAGCATGCAACTTTTAACCAAAAAGAGCAAAAACAAATAGACAAGATGTTACTCTGGTTAATTCTCAGAGGTACCATATAGATTATTATCATCTTTGTATTTATTTATATTTATCACACATGGCATAATACTCTTTTATCTATGTCTTTTTCCATTCACAGTTCTGGGACATTCTCAGAAGTACTCATAGTTATCATTTTGATGCTTACTCTTTCAGATCTACTTCCACATGCATGTATGTGTGTCTTATATTTGTGTGTATACACTATTGAGAGTTTACTAAATAGTTTCAGATTGCTCATATTAGTCTGTAATTTTCCTTTTTCACTTAAGACTTATAAATCTTCCCATATCATTATGTAGTTCTATCTCATGCTTTTGAACAACTGCATAGCATTCCATTAATACAATGTTGATATACCATCATTTATACAGCCATTCTTTAATTTTTGGTAGTTTCAGTTATTCCCTATTCTTTCCTATGACAAAAATGTTACAATAAAAGTATCTTAAATATTTCCTGTACCAAGTTTCAAACTTTAAAATAAGACAAGCTGTCAGTTACAAGTCCCTCTATTCACTTTAAACACAGTAGAAAAACTAAGCTTCAACCAGTGAGAACTAATCCCACTTTTTTTTTTAACAAGTTCCAATTGGAACAAGAACCAAAGCATGTAGGCACAAAAGTTATTTTTGTTACATATCTCAAAATGATTTGAAACAGAGAGTCTCCAGGGAGAATGAACCTAAAGAAGGGATAGAAAAATAGGGGGAATTAAAGGATAAGGCAATGGAATGTTGGAAGTACCAAGTCTGACACACTCATTTTTAAATAGAGAATGCATTTGGGAGTATTATATTTTAGTTGTAAGCTGTAAAGCTCCTTTTAATTGAGTCCTCTCTCTGAGTTCCTCTCCAACCAGGAAGTCACATTTGGATATGACAGAATTTCCCAGGATGCTCCTAGAGAGCCTTTCAGAAAAGATATTTGCTCCAGGCAGAGTGGAGCCACATCCTTAAAAACAGCCTCAAAGGGGATAAAGAGTTGCTGTACATGTCCCGGTCTGGAGAACAACTTCATGCCTTTTGTAAACAGTAACTTCAGTACCTGTGCTACAGAAAGGCTCACTCTGGCTAAAGCACTTCATATCACCTTTCCTTTTTGTTTCCCCTGTGGGCTCTGTATGGGGTTTATAGTTGGGACCTGTGAAAGCATTTCAACAAAATATGACATTATAAATAGGTCTTTTCTGTTTCTGTTATGTCCAGTATCATTGGAACATTTAATATTTCTTCATTTTGATCAGAAAAGTAGGAAAAATACTAAGTGATTTAGGGAAACACAGTCTTTTTGCTGTGAAACTATTAAAAAGAGCATTCTATTCATGTCTAGAGATTAAAAAAAAAAATCAGGAAAAACCATGATCCATGACCCTTGGTTTTCTTCTTTCCTACTATCTGATCTCTGCAGAGGCTAGCATCTCTCTACCTCTAGCATTGTCCATATCTTCTCTCCCTATCCTAACAAATTTTGAGAACATGTCTTCTACTTGTTCTCTGCTTATCCTTATCCTGCAGCAAATATCCTTTCTGAAAGGATTTGGGGTTAGGGACGCCCCTAGTTCCCACCCTTCACTACTCTCTTCAGACATTTTTCCGGAAAGTCTCACTAACCAAGCTTTCTTAGGACAGGTGAAAGGCACCCAACACCCTTCCTGTGCCGGCATCTATTCACCTTTAAAGACAGATACATCTAACTTGCATTATCCCTGCCTTCAGAATGAACCTCAGCCAAGATATTTATTAGTAAACTATAATCTCCATATGCCCTAGATGACATTGCACTGAGTATCATTTAAAATCATGCTTCAGGAGAAAATGTTTTAATAATTTATGCCTTTGCGGCTTTTTAAGTGTTTTCTTTATTACATTTTGGCAGGGCACACTAAGTATAAATTGAATAAAATGAGACGTCACACATTGAGTATTAATTACCACAATATTAAGAGATTCTACAGCTTTGTTTTCTGAGTTGAACAATGGCAAATTGTGAAGAAGCAGAATTTTAAAGACTGCTTGCAAAATTTCCCCTACTCAGAATGTGAATTATATACATGTTCCTTAGCTTCAGATTTGATTTGAATTCTATTAATAAGAGCAACTCTTGGCTTGAATGAGGCAAAAAAATGACTTGGACATTATATAGTAGATCAGATGAATCTCTTCAAGAGCTCAGAGACAGAAGATATTGGAGTTAAAAATATCAATTCCTTTAACAGCCAGAGAATCCAGGAAGCTAGTTAAGGCTGAAGATGCCACTCTTATTCCAAAGAAATAAAAAACATTGTGAACATCAATGTTCTGGGAAATCGCCACAATTTAAATTTCATACCAACTAGAGAGGGAAGACCCCAGGAAACCCTCCAAAGCAGTGGACACAGAGCTGAGTGGCACTGGGTTAGGAAGTGTTTGAGGATACCATATTATTCTGGTGGATACTGGGAGAGCAAGACCTAAGGAGTATATAATGTGTCTTGGCCATCAATTTGTCTAGAAACAAATTTTGAACTCAACCTTGAGGTCTTTGTACTTTTGTATATCATCTTGAAGGAAATACCCTCCCTTAGAATCTCTCCATGGAATCTGGATTGGTGACTTCACTACAGAAAAAAAGAATAACCAGTGTAACAATGATGACAATGTTAATGACACAGCCACAGAATGGTTAGTGAAAACATGAGACAGATTATTTTTAAAAAAAAAGTGATAGGAAGGAAGAAGATTGCTACCCTCACACACAGACCCAGATGTGAATGCCACCACTTGACAGGTGATCTCTGTTCACCCACAATACTTAAACACTGAAAAGCTTCCCCCTTGAGAGTAGGCAACAGAAAGTAATCTCTATTGTATGTGAATTTAAAAAAGAACAAAGACTGTCACTCATAATCCAGTTAAATAAGAGTTAAGTAGAAACCTTCTACAGTAACCCACCTACAGTATGCTCTGATTGGAGCTCAGGATGAAAAAAACAGGATGAAACATCATGTGCTTCGGATAAATAGACCTCTAGATACTTAAAATGTATATCTCAGGAAGCATTTCTATGTGACCCCAGATTCTTACATCTTCCCATACACAGAAAAAGACTAAAATCATTAACTTGAGATATCTGTTCTTCATGTTTAGCAGTAATATTTTAGATGTGTGCTTGACTACACACATTCCCAAGCCCCCAAATTCATATATCTGCTGGCTCTTCCCCTACCTCTTCATAGAAATATATTCAGATTTACTGAAAAACTGTCTCCCAGTCTACAGTCCTCAGTAAGACACTGAATAAAACTAAGCCCACTCCTCTCTTGTGTGTTTTTAAGTTCAGAAATGACAACTTCTATTTCATATTATGCTAGGAGTAGTAGCAAATGAAATAAAACAATGAAAAAACACCCTATGGCTTTTAAAAGAATAAAATTATACTTTATAAAAGACAAGTCTGCTTATCTAGAAAATCAAACTGATATCAGGCAAAACATTAATATTAATTGGTCTATGTAGCAAAGTCACAGAATACATGATTAAATACTCCAAAATGTTATTCTACACAGACAACAAAAATAAATTGTAAATGATACCATTTACAACAGCATTAAATTATAAAAAAAAATTCAAAATCAAACATCTAGAATTAGTAATACACATAAATAACAAAAATTATGTCAGACTTCTCACACTGACAAAGTGAACAGCAGTAGAGTGGTGGAAAATGGTCATCTCAATTAGGTAATTCAGACTAGAAGATGTATAGAGACATTAATTTCATTTCTTAAAAATAAGTTCCAAATTGATGCCAGATATAAATACAAGAAGTGGTAAAAAATCTTTTTTGAACACAAAAAATAGAGATCATCATTTTACTGTAGAGTGAGTAAAGCCCTTTAACAGGACACAAAAACTATAACAAGAAGGAAAACATATCAAAACGTACTAAAACAAATATTAATGTTCCCTACAGGACATTAATATGAGAGTAGAAGGCAAATGACTGGCAGAACATACTGGCAGCAGTATATATGACAAAGGCATTGCAACTTACAACTTGTGAAGAACATCTACAAATCATTAAGAAAAAGTCACAGAACCCAACAGAAAAAAAATGGAAAAAAGGCTTGTCTCTTTATTAAAAAAAATCATACCAAAACAGGCAACAAATTTATGAATATGTTCAACTTTACACATCATAGAAAAATAAAATATGAATGGCTTAAATTAAAAGATAAGCGCCAACCACTGGCTGTGAGATATCATTCAAGCTATCAATAAAACAGAGCTCTAGCACACTGTTGGTGAGTTAATTTGCACATCCATTACACTATTCAGGGTAATCTAATAAAACACATGATATAGTGGAGGAAGCCCATGGTTATACTTACTGGAAATGTTAAGCAAAATGAAAATATAGGAATAAAGCAATATTTGTTATAGGAAAAAACCCAACTATTCATATCAGCATTAGAATGGAAAAATTGAAGAATATCCACACAATGGCAATATTGCATAGCAACAAAAATTACTAGACAGATATGATAAATATCTTTTAAGAAAGAAATGGGCTTCCCTTCTGGCTCAGTTGGTAAAGAATGCACCTTCAATGCAGGAGATCTGGGTTCAGTCCTGGGTTAGGAAGATCTCCTGGAGAAGGGAAAGACTACCCATTCCAGTATTCTGGCCTGGAGAATTCCATGGACTGTATGCCATAAACATATCTACTTCTGCTTTACTGACTATGCCAAAGCCTTTGACTGTGTGGATCACAACAAACTGTGGATAATCCTTAAAGAGATGGGAATACCACACCAACTTACCTGCCTCCTGAGAAATCTGTAGGCAGGTCAAGAAGCAACAGTTAGAACTGGACATGGAACGACAGACTGGTTCCAAATAAGTAAAGGAGTACATCAAGGCTGTATATTGTCACCCTGCTTATTTAACTTATATGCAGAGTACATCATGCAAAATGCTGTTCTGGATGAAGCACAAGCTGGAATCCAGATTCCTGGGAGAAATATCAATAACCTCAGATATGCAGATGATACCACCCATATGGCAGAAAGCGAAGAAGAGCTGAAGAGCCTCTTAATGAAAGTGAAAGAGGAGAGTGAAAAAGTTGTCTTAAATCTCAACATTCAGAAAACTAAGATCATGGCCTCCAGTTCCATCACTTCATGGCAAATAGATGGGGAAACAATAGAAACAATGACAGAGCTTATTTTCTTGGACACTAAAATCACTGCAGATGGTGACTGCAGGCATGAAATTAGGACACTTGCTCTTTGGAGGAAAAGCTGTGACAAACCTAGACAGCATATTAAAAGGCAGAGATATTACTTTGCCAACAAAGGTCCGTCTAGTCAAAGCTATGATTTTCCTAGCAGTCATGTTTGGATGTGAGAGTTAGACTATAAAGAAAGCTGAGCGCCAAAGAATTGATGCTTTTGAACTGTGGTTTTAGAGAAGACTCTCAAAAGTCCCTTGGAGTGTGAGGAGGGTCAACCAGTAAATCCTAGAGGAAATCAGTCCTGAATATTCATTGGAAGGACTGATGCTGAAGCTCCAATCCTTTGGCCACCTGATGAATAGAACTGACTCATTGGAAAAGACCCTGATGCTTGGAAAGATTGAAGGCAGAAAGAGAAGGAGATAATAAAGATGAGATTGTTGGATGGTATCACTGATTCAATGGACATGAGTTTGAGTAATCTCCATGAGTTTGTGATGGAGAGGGAAGCCTGGCATACTGCAGTCCATGGGGTTGCAGAGTTGGACATAACTGAGTGACTGATCTGAGCTGACTGAAGAAAGAAATAAAGCAAAGTAGATACTGTATTTTCCATTTTTATAAGGTATAAAAACAAGCAAATTATTCTTTACTGTTAAAAAGTAGGACCCTGATAAACCACAGGGTCTGGTAGAAAACTGGAAGAGGAAAAAGAAAAAGAGCAAGCTTCTGATTAGCTGGTCATATTTTAGGGGCTGGTTATATAAGTATGTTCCATCTATAAATATCCATTAAGCGGTAAACATATGATGTATATGCATTTCTCTGTTTATAGTATTTGTAAATAAATAGTAAAATAAAAGTATTTGACAGGGGCACATGCCATTAACTCTAAAAGCAATGCCTGGGTATAAGCTAACTGCCTAACTCTGCCTAACACTAGCTGTGTTTCCCTATGCAAGTTTCATATTACCTTAATTTTATTGCTTGTAAAGTAGGCATCAGAAAATATTATTTGAATCATCCCTTAAATTCCTATTAAGGAATTTGATAATTACAGCTACAGATATGGAGCAAGAAAAGTCACTTATATGCCACTTTATAAAAGTTCTCACTTGTACTAAAGAAAATACAAATAAGTTCAATGCATGAAAATGCAGATTGTGGCAAAGAACAGTATTGGAAAGATGACTAAAATAATATCAACCCAAAGGAATTTCAGGAATTAATGAATACATGGGTGAAATATAAATTCAAAAGGATAAAAAGAGAAACAGGGTAAAAGGATAAATGAGAAATAAAGGCATGTAAGTGAAGTAACAAAAGATAACTAGGAAACAAAACAATTCACATTGGAGGCTTTCAAGAGCAGCATTTGAATTGCAGAAAAATAAAAATAAAAACTAGATACATTTTTTTAAGTTTCTTCAGAACAGGAAAAAAAAAAAGATAAAAATGAAGGCTCAGAAAGAGAATCTCTCAAAGACAGGTAACACACTGACAGTGCTGTCCTTGAACAGACAAGTTACACAGAAGCAACTACCAAAAGGTAAAACTAAAATAATGCAAAACATTTTCTTAAATAAAGCAAAATGAATGGATCATAAATTTTAAAATTTAAAGAATATGTTATGAATATTTTGGAAGATAAATTAGGCTTATCATAGTTTCAAGCATATCAGAAGGGATTTAATAAGTTACTATTGAATTAACAATCTATTAACTTAAAAATGATACAAGATGAGTAAAAGTCTTTCCCCAAATGCTTAAAATTGGTAGAGATAGGTACACAGGCAGCCTTCAAGGTGTACAAAGTGCTGTAGGTAGCAGAATTAGCAAAGTTCTGAAGCCAGAATCAGATATGATTTTTTCTTTCAATTTTTATTGTAGGAAAATACACAAAATGTACCATTTTGATCATTTTTAAGCATTCAGTTCAGTGGTATTAAGTCCATTCATATTGTTGTGCAACTGCCACTACCTTCCATCCTCAAAACTCTTCACCTTGCACAACTGGAACTCTATACCCTTTAGACAGTAACTATTTGTTCCCTCTTTCACCCAGCCCCTGGCAAATACTATTCTACTTTCTGTCATTATGGTTTTCACTACTCGGAATACCCTACACAACTGAAGTCATGCATTATTAGTCTTTTGTGACTGGTTCATCTCACTTAAATACCCCCAAGCATCACATGTTGTGTAGCAAGTTAGAGTTTCCTTAAGACTGAATAATGTGCATATGTACCACATATTGATTATTAATTCATGTATCCACAGAACTTCAGTCACTCACATTTTAGCTATTGCAAATGATGCTGTTATGAACAAACCCTCAAGACTCTGCTTTCAATTCTTTTGACTCAGAAATGCAGGTGCTGGATAAAATGATAATTCTATTTTTAATGTTTTGTAACCACCATTTTGATTTGCATAGGAGTTACATCATTTTACATTTCCACCAATGGTACACAAGGGTTCAAGTTTCTCCACATACTTGCCAATATTTTTTGTTTTGGATTGTTTTTCAGTTGCTAAGTCATGTCTGACTCTTTGTAACCCTGTGGACTGCAGCACACCAGGCTTCCCTGTCCTTCACTATTCACTGTCTCTCTGAGTTTGCTCAAACTTATGTCCACTGAGTTGGTGATGCCATCAAATCATCTCATCCTCTTACACCCCTACTCCTCCTGCCCTCAATCTTTCCCAGTATCAGGGTCTTTTTCAATGAGTTGGCTCTTTGCATCAGGTGGCCAAAGTATTGGAGCTTCAGCATGAGTCCTTCCAATGAATTGGAAGGTTGATTCAGGGTTGATTTCCTTTAGATTGACTGATTTGATCACCTTGAAGTTCAAGGGACTCTCAAGAGTCTTCTCTAGCACCAGAATTTGAAAGCATCAGTTCTTTGGGACTCAGCTTTTTTATGGTCCAACTCTACTGGAGAAACTATCGCTTTGACTAAAAGGATCTTCATTTGACAAAGTGATTTCTCTACTTTTCAACACCCTGTCTAAGTTTGTCAAAGCTTTTCTTCCAAGAGGTAAGCATCTTTTAATTCCATAGCTGCAATCACTGTCCACAGTGATTTTGGAGCCCAAGAAAATAAAATCTCCCATTGTTTCCACTTTTTCCCATTCATTTACCATGACATAATGGGATTAGATGCCATGATTTTAGTTTTTTGATTTTTTTTTTAGTTTTAAACCAGCATTTATTTTTTAATTGGATGCATGTTAGTTGGAATCAAGTGGTATATCACTGTAGTTTTTGATTTTCACTTCTCTAATGATTAGTGATGAACATTTTTTTATGTGCTTAGTGGCAACTTACACATCTTTGGAGAGAAGCCTTTTTGAGCCCTTTCTCCATTTTGAATCAGGTTGTTTTTTGGTCATTGAAAAATATTCTAGATATTAAAGCCTTATCAGATACCATGTGTTTCAGGCAATGTATTGTACACTTGAATACTAAAAAAGCCTATAGGTCAATGACACTAGAAGACTCACTATACACATGAAAAAAAAAAAAGAGAGAGAGATTCAGAAAGTAAAATAATTTCTCAAAGACCCTGGGCTAGTATATTAAGCAATGACTGCATCAAGAAACAAGGGTACCTATTTTGCCTTGCAAGTATATGAGGCACTTGTAAGTTTCCTGGTGCAGTCCTAATTGTAGAGTTGGTTTTCAGCAAACAGAGTTTGCCAAGTAATGATAGTGGCTATAGCAGTACCTGTACCTAAGTGCCGCAATGGCCCAGCTACAAGAGAAAAAGTATCTCACACATCTGGACAAATGGTGAAAAACCCAACCAAGGCTTAGTACACATATTTAAAAACTTTGAGAGCCTTTAAAATATGTATTTCCCCTAAAGTAACAATATACCACTTTTCACTTTGCTTTGCCTACCCACTTCAGAAAAATGAGGCTGGCAGATGGGGAAAACATGACACTCACTCAATTCTTGACTTAGGCATATCTCAGAAAGATGAGTCCAGAAAATTTCCAGGTAGAAACTTATGTTGAAACGCAGCATGACTGTCTCTTGGTCTGCAGTGTGTATGAACCCATAACCCTGTGAAACAGAAACATACACAATCTACCCATAAAGGTAAACAAATCCATCTTATTCTTTTGCTTTTTAAACCTAAAGCAAATTATTTTGATATTCCTGATGTACCCTGGTATTTGTAATTCTCTTTCAAGGGCTACTTTTATCTCCAACTTTTTTGATAATGTTTTGAACATTTAATAATTGCTCTAAGAAAAATACAATATATTCTATTAATTAAATTTCAAGTGTTCTGAGTGTTCCCCTTCTGATTTTCTTTTTGCTATTTTATACATATGTGTGTATATATTTGCATATGTTTTAGGAAGTTTCCTTGAATACAAACACGTCATGCTTAAATTTTAGCAAGAATTATTTAGGATAAAATCATTCCATAAAAAATTTGGAGAAATATCTCAAAACAATAGGAATCTCAGAGACTCAACTGACACTTTTAGATAATCAATTAGATAAGCATTTAAAGAGAAATTAAGGTCTTTCTCTCATACTCAGGGCCAGGCAAAACTGGGTCTGAAGTGCTCTTTTTTCTAATGCAGGACTAGGAAGGTGCTTGTTTTTCACATCTGTAGGAGAGGGCTGATTCTGTTTTAGTGTAACTAGTTACAAATGAAAAGGCAGGGTTCCAAATTAGTACAATCACTTTGGAAAACAGTACGAAGGTACCTTTAAAAACTAAAGATAGAATTGCATTAAGATCCACCAATCCAACTCCTGGGAATATATCTGTAAAAAGCCATAATTCAAATAGATATATTCACCACAAATTCCTTGTATCACTGTCTATAATAGCCAGGACATGGAAGCAACAAAATTGTCCAGCAACATAGGAATGGATGAAGAAGATATGGTACATATATACAGTGGAATATAAGCCATAAAAAATGAGATAATGTCATTTGCAGAAATATTAATGGACCCAGAGATAATCATACTAAGTAAACTGAGTCAGACAAAGAAAGACAATTATCATGATATTGCTTATATCTGGAATCTTAAAATATACAAATGAACTTACCTAAAAAACAGAAATAGTTACAGATGTATTGATAGAAAACAAACTTAAGTTCACCAGGGGTAAAAAGAGCAGGGATAAACTGGGAGGCAGGGACTGACATATACACACTCGTATATACAAAATAGATAACTAATAAGGACCTACTGTATAGCAGTAGGGAACTCAATCCAATACTCTATAATGGCCTTTATGGAAAATAATCTAAAAAAGAGGGATATATATGTTTCTCTGTGTGTGTACCTTATTCACTTTGCTATAAACCTGAAACTAATACAACATCATAAATCAACTATACTCCAATAACATATTTTTTAAAAAAATCAAAATAAAGAGCAAGAAAATGAAGAGGCTGTTACTTTGGAAACAATTATATACCTATTCAAATATGTTTTTCCAACTAACGATCTTAAATGGCTTAAAATTATACTGACAAAACTGCAGCAGCTTTTAAACTAATGACAACCCCATGAATAATTTCCTCTATGTAGCACAGAGATGTTAGTGGATAAATCACATTATTATTGCAGGAAACTATTTCCTTCAATGAATTCTACCTGCTGGAATCTTACTGCTTCATAGATCATGTTAACAACTTTCAATTAAAATAAGACTGAAGCTGGTTCTGAACAAAAGTCTAAACCCTGAAGCTGAGAGAGCTGCAAATATACTTAGACCTTTCTATTTTTCTATTATTTCCTGTGCTTTAAATGTCTTTCTGCACACAGAAATTTTGTAAAGGGAACTACTGATTATGTGGTTTTAAAGTTTTCTCGAAGTTTCTTTCCCTTAATGTGAACTGGCTTTTACTGATAAGTTGCCATCTTGCAAGTTATCTTAACCTTACCTTATCTTAATCTTAACCTTATCCCTTGCAGTGGTTTCTGAGGTTCAGGGTATATTAGATACATAGGTACTGGACGGAAAAAATTCAAGACAAATTATCAGTTCTTGTGAAGCTAGAATAGAAAATGAAAACACACATTCTAGCTTTGGATAAATTTAGAAATAAAACACTAAAGCTAATAAGGCATATTTTAATTGAAGGGTTTTTAATTTAATTATTTCTTATGAAACTATTTTCAGCTAAAATAGGATGAAGTTTAATCAGGCAATTCTATTCTCCTTTATTTGCCTATCTACCTTCTTTGTTTAGTTTGATTCCAACCTGAGAAATAAGAAAAAGCCTCCTGGGATAAACTCGAATGTTATAAAATTTTACAAGATCACTTATTACACAGGAAGTCAGATTCTAATACAGAGCTAGTATTCTTTCCCTGAGTCTTTATTGGTTCAAATATACATCTGGCCTTACGTTGATTTTGTTAGGAGTGTTGTCCTTGCAGACACAGAATATGTTTATTCTGCTTCAGGGTCAGTCCTGTTCCCCAGGAGTGTTGAGCACGTTAATGACAGATTCATGACAAATGGCTTTGTTCAATACTGGCCCATGACAGGTAGAAGCAGTTACTGGTGATATAGTTGTTTTAAACAAGCTGAATTTAAGGAACTTTAAGCATGTAATAGACACAGCCTGCAATAGCAGAACAGGGAACAATGTATTGTGTGTGTATGTGTGTGTGTGTATGTGTTTTTTATTCTAGGATCATCCCTCTTTCCTACAAAAATAAAGTTGAACTACAAATATAGTGTTGTCATTGCCAAAAATTTGACATTGTAATATCAGTGTCAACAACAGGATTGAAAGTATTGTGCTGCAAGAATAAAGAGAACTAGGTGCCTGCCCCAGCTCTGCCACATACATACACAAACACATCCACTCAAAATTGTGAGACCTTTGCTATTTAATCCAGATGGGTCTCTGTTTAGTGCCCCCCTAGAAAATGCCAAGTTTGGGTAGAGCAGCTTGAACTTCTTTAATAATCTGGACCTATAGTATAATTTAACACATGTTAAATTAAAACATGTCTATGTGAGGAGAGAAGGGGATGACAGAGAACAAGACATTTGGAAGGATCACCGACTCAGTAGACATGAGTTTGAGCAAGCTCCAGGAGATGGTGAAGGACAGGGAAGCCTGGTGTGCTGCAGTCCATGGGGTCACAAAGAGTTGGACACAACTGAGTGACTGAACAAACAATATGGGAATAACCATCTAAGTAAATCTCTTTTGTATTCCAGATGTCAAATAGAAATTTAATGCAAGAGTTATCATTTTTGCCAAAAACAATGTGTGAGCTTTCCATATGGTCTGTAATATTACGAGGGGCAACTTTTAAAAGTATGAAACATAATTTATGCACCTCACTTCCTAGTTTGTTTTGCCATCAAATTTACTTTTGTTATCTTTAGGCAAGCTGTGAAGTATTGCATCATGTTGCAGCTCTTTGAGTAAAATCTGTAGTCAATGTTCTCCCTGAGCTGCTTCCCCTCAGTTTCTTCTATCACCCACTCATCAACTGTATGACCGCCAATAAATCCTTGTACCTCTTTGCCCTAGACATCTCTTCAGTAAAACTTTTGTTTGCATTAAACCCTTACTTCCCAAGACAGGACTAGTTATTTGCAATAAAACAAAACAGTGTGACCTATATGGTTCTATGGATGAAACTGTTCAGGAAGTGCTGCAAACTCCATCTTCTCTCAGATGTGTTATCATGTTAGCATTTGAAAGATTGAAAATCCTGCAGAATGGAAACCTGATTCATTTTAATTAACCTAGTATATCCTGGATACATGTATTCATGAAATCTTATTTGAGTAACAGTAGTTGACAAACACCTCAGAGAATTGCCTAGGGATATATAAAGGAATTTCAGAATAGATGAATAGACCTTTTCCAGGGTTTCTTGAGGTGGAAAATTTTATGAAATTGTGAAGGACAGCTCTTGACAGAATTAAATGTACAGTGAACTCAGGAACCTATATCCTGGGGAGCTTCCTCATTCCTCCATTATCACATTATCAGACTGGTACATAAACTAATAAGCTAGGCTAGCTCCAAAAACATAAAATTATTAGGCTAGAGGCCAAGTATCTGGCTCCATGGCTTAAACTCAGACTTGAAATTGGCCACTAGGGACTTTAGCCAAATTGTAATACCTCCATGCTTTAATTTACTTATCTGAAAATATACTCTGTAGAATAAGACATAATAAAAAGGTAGTCAACATAACAAATTTCACTATTTGTAGAATTTTGGTGGTTATTGAGAATTTATAAAATAATCTAGAATTGAGTAGGAGTGCTTGTCAATTTAATGAATTTTACCACAGCCTGGAGAAACAAGCAAGGTGTCTAAGTAAAGATAGTTATGCTTGTAATGTTGGTTTTGCTTTATTCCTTATGTGCTGTGCAGTGCTTAGTCACTCAGTCCTATTCAACTTTTTGCGACCCCATGGACTATAGTCCACCAGGCTCCTCTGTCCATGGGGATTCTCTAGGCAGGAATACTCGAGTGGCTTGCCAGGCTCTCCCCCAGGGGATCTTCCCAATGCAGGGATCGAACCCAGGTCTTCCGCATTACAGGTGGATTCTTTATTATCTGAGCCACCAGGAAATCCCTTACTCCTTATATCTCCCCCATTTTTTTTGCGATGTTTATAGGATACTGGTTATTTGTATGCTATTGCTTAGTGGTTTTTAGAAAGTTAACACCTTTATTGAATAGCTGAGAGGACTTTTGATTTCTGTCAGGTAAGAAGCTTCAAAGTTACTCTGCCCCAACACATAAATGGCCAAAGAAAGTAGGAAAAAAAAGTCATCTAAGGATCAATCAGAAGAGTGAGATCACAATACAAACCATTCCCCATCCGTCCAAATGGGGAAAGATAGGAGGGATACAGAGAAGTATAATTTACCAAAGAAGAAACCCACTAGCAGAAACCTCTGTGGGAAATAGTAACAAGGCAGGAAACCCTGAGTTGTAATTGATATATTACTGAAGTTCAATGTGACCATTAAAAATTCCAGGGGGACACAGTCATGAGTGGTCCCCACATTTTCATGAGTTTTCGCTCCAAGGGTTCCACTAGGTCTTCACGTGACAATCAGAAAACTCCTCTCTGGCTTCCAGCCAAGGGAAGAGGAAAATGGTCATGTTAAAATACCCCAGGGCTGCTCTTAACAGAGAATGCAGTCAAGGTAAATGTTACCAACACCTAACATACTGGCATTGTTTTTTAAATCAGCTGGACTGAGTGGAGAAAAGGAAATGCCCACTCCAGCTACCTTTAGTCTTCTACATGGGAGTCTTCTACAAATTTAGCCCCTTCAACTCATCCTGTCCAATGGGAGGTAGCAGGTATTAAGAAATATTTTGAAGTTTACACAACAAGGGCACAGGCTCACTAGAACACTAAGACCTAATGACAACATTACAGAATACTTCTTTTCCCCTGTCACCCTTAACACACATTACACCAGGTCAGTTCAGTCATTCAGTCGTGTCCGACTCTTTGTGACCCCATGAATTGCAGCACGCCAGGCCTCCCTGTCCATCACCAACTCTCGTTCACCCAAACTCATGTCCTTTGAGTCGGTGATGCCATCCAGCCATCTCATCCTCTGTCATCCCCTTCTCCTCCTGCCCTTAATCTTTCCCAGCATCAGGGTCTTTTCAAATAAGTCAGCCCTTTGCATCAGGTGGCCAAAGTATTCGAGTTTCAGCTTCAGCATCAGTCCGTCCAATGAACACCCAGGACTGATCTCCTTTAGGATGGATTGGTTGGGTCTCCTTGCAGTCCAAGGGACTCTCAAGAGTATTCTCCAACACCACAGTTCAAAAGCAACAATTAATTGGCACTCAGCTATTTTTATAGTCCAACTCTCATATCCATACATGACTACTAGAAAAACCATAGCCTTGACTAAATGGAACTTTGTTGACAAAGTAATGTCTCTGCTTTTTAATATGCTATTTAGGTTGGTCATAACTTTCTTTCCAAGGAGTAAGCGTCTTTTAATTTCATGGCTGCAGTCACCATCTGCAGTGATTTTGGAGCTGAAAAAAATAAAGTCAGCCACTGTTTCCACCGCTTCCCCATCTATTTCTCATGAAGTGATGGGACCAGATGCCATGATCTTAGTTTTCTGAATGTTGATCTTTAAGCTAACTTTTTCACTCTCCTCTTTCATTATCATCAAGAGGCTTTTTAGTTCCTCTTCACTTTCTGCAATATGGGTGGTGTCATCTGCATATCTGAGGTTATTGATATTTCTCCTGGCAATCTTGACTCCAGTTTGTGCTTCATCCAATCAAGCGTTTCTCATGATGTACTCTGCATATAAGTTAAATAAGCAGGGTGACAATATATAGCCTTAATGTACTCCTTTTCCTATTTGGAACCAGTATGTTATTTCATGTCCAGTTCTAACTGTTGCTTCCTGACCTGCAGGGTTTCTCAAGAGGCAGGTCAGGTGGTTTGGTATTCCCATCTCTTTCAGAATTTTCCAATTTATTGTGATCTTCACAGTCAAAGGCTTTAGCATAGCCAATAAAGCAGAAATAGATGTTTTTCTGGAGCTCTGTTGCTTTTTTGATGATCCAGCGGACGTTGGCAATTTGATCTCTGGTTCCTTTGCCTTTTCTAAAATCAGCTTGAACATCTGGAAGTTCAAGGTTCACATATTGGTGAAGCCTGGCTTGGAGAATTTCGAGCATTACTTTACTAGCCATGTGAGATGAGTGCAATTGTGTGGTAGTTTGAGCATTCTTTGCCATTGCCTTTCTTAGGAATTGGAAGGTAAACTGACCTTTTCATTCCAGTCCTGTGGCCACTGCTGAGTTTTCCAAATTTGCTGACATATTGAGTGCAGCACTTTCACAGCATCATCTTTCAGGATTTGAAATAGCTCAACTGGAATTCCTGGAGAAGGCAATGGCAACCCACTCCAGTGTTCTTGCCTGGAGAATCCCAGGGATGGGGGAGCCTGGTGGGCTGCTGTCTATGGGGTCGCACAGAATTGGACATGACTGAAGCAACTTAGCAGCAGCAGCAGCAACTGGAATTCCATCACCTCCAATAGCTTTGTTTGTAGTGATGCTTCCTAAGGCCCACTTGACTTTACCTTCCAGGATGTCTGGCTCTAGGTGAGTGATCACACCACCATGATTTTCTGGGTCGTGAAGATCCTTTTTGTACAGTTCTTCTGTGTATTCTTTTGCCACCTCTTCTTAATATTTCTGCTTCTGTCAGGTCCATACCATTTCTGTCCTTTATTGAGCCCATCTTTGCATGAAATGTTCCCTTGGTATCTCTAATTTTCTTAAGAGATCTCTAGTCTTTCCTATTCTATTGATTTTCTCTATTTCTTTGCATTGATTGCTGAGGAAGGCTTTCTTACCTCTCCTTGTTATTCTTTGGAACTCTGCATTCAGATGCTTCCTTTGCTTTTAGTGTCTCTTCTTTTCACAGCTATTTGTAAGGCCTCCTCAGACATTCATTTTGCCTTTTTGCATTTATTTTTCTTGGGGGTGGTCTTGATCCCTGTCTCCTGTACAACGTCACAAATCTCCATCCATAGTTCATCAGGCACTCTATCAGATCTAGTCCCTTAAATCTATTTCTCACTTCCACTGTATAGTCATAAGGGATTTGATTTAGGTCATACCTGAATGGTCTAGTGGTTTTGCCCACTTTCTTCAATTTAAGTCTGAATTTGGCAATAAGGAGTTCATGATCTGAGCCACAGTCAGCTCCCAGTCTTGTTTTTGCTGACTCATTAAATAACATATTTACTATAGTTTTGCCTAGTACATCATGTCTGGCTATTGGGGAAAAAAATACAAAGAATGCTAAAAGTCAGAAAGCATAGTCCAAAGAAACTGAGCCACATCAGAACCAAAGTCTAAAATGTCAAGAATGTTAGAGTAAATACTTCAGGATTTTAAAGAACAAAAATAATGATTAATACCCTAAGTAAACTAATGGGCAATATGGACAATATCCTAGAACAGAAAGATGATGGAAACAGAGGGATGAAAAACAAAAATCAAAATAAGTAAATAAATAAAAACAATGCCAAAAAAGAAAAAAAAAAAACACCAAACACTAATAGAAGTGAAGAATGCCTTTGATAGGCTCAAAGTAGACTGGATGTGGCTAAGTAAAGAATCTGAACTTGATTACACGTCAGTGGAAACTTTCAAAACTGAAAAACAAATAAAAAAAATGTCTAGAAAAAAGTTAGTATCCAAGAACACTGGGAAAAAGTTCTTACATACACATAATGGAAATACAAGAAGGAGAAATAAAGAACTATCTGAAGTAATAATGGCTGAGAATTTCTCCAAATTAATGTCAGACACCAAACCACAGATCCAGGACCCTTAGGGAACACCAAACAAGGAAAAGGCAAAAATAACAAGAATACACATTTAGGCGTAGCATATCCAAAATACAAGGAAAATAATCAATCAAAACTGAAAAGAGCTCCATCAGACTTCTCAGAAACCCTGTAAGCAAGGAGACTGAAGTGAAATATTTAAAGAATTAACAGGAAAATAAACAATTCTGTATCCTGAGAAATTATCCTTCAAAAGTAAAAAAGAAAATAAAAGATTCTCAGACAGGCAAAATTTGAGAGAATTTATTTCAAGTAAACTTTCCCAATAAGAAATATTGAGCTTTTCAAATTGAAGAAAAATCATATAGGTCAGAAACTTAGATATAAAAGGAAGAACACTTAATAAGGAAGAAGATAAAAAGTAATGGTTAGCCTCTCTTTTTTCATATTCTTAGCAGAGTTTGTTCAAAATAACAGCAATAATGTATTCAATTATGTATGTTATATGTATGTGTACCTAAGTATGGATGATTTTATATAAGTGAAATGAATAACAACAAAGATATAAGGAATAAGAAAAAAAGTTAGGAATACTTCAGTATTAACTATATTAAAATGTATATCTACACTACTAGTAAAGAGGCATAGTATTATTTGAAAGGAAACGGGTTAGTTATAAGTGAATATAGAAAATGCTAGGGCAACTACCAAAAAAAAAAAGTAGTAAAACAGTATAGTGATAGACTCTGAATAGAGTAACAGGAGACACAGGTTCAATCCCTGGGTCAGAAAGATCCCCTGGAGAAGGGAATGGCTACCCACTCCAGTATTCTTGCCTGGGAAATCTCATGGACAGAGGAGCATGGCAGGCTATAGTCCATGGGGTCAGACATGACTGAGCATGCTATGCTGAAGAAGAGTAAGCAATCATAAGATGCTTAATTAAAAACAAAAGTGGGAAAAGTGGAATATAAAAAAAAGAGCAAAGTATAGCTAATGGTAATAAATATGTTAGATATTAATCCAACTGTATCAATAGTCACTTTAAACTGGAGTGGTATAAATACTCCAATTAATACAGATTGTTAGACTGAATTGAAAAAAAAAAAACAAGACAATTGCATATTGTCAATAAGAAACACAACTTAAAAATACATATATTAAAAAACAAAATGGGGAACTTTGCCATGCTAACATTAGTAAAGAAAGCTCAAGTAGTTTGCAATAATTTCAGATACAGCAACAACTTCACAAAAGGAAAGTTTACCAGGGATAAACCAGGGCATTACATACAGATGAAGTTCTTAAATCTCCAAAAAGACATAACAATCCTTAACAAGAGGATTTCAAACATGGAGCAAAAACTAATGGTAGGAAATCTATTTTTCTCCAATTCTATCATAGTTGGAGACTTTTAACTATTAGAAATGTATATATCAGTCAAAATCATAGGATATATTTGAACTTGACAGCATCACAAATCAACTGTATATTATTGACATCTATGGACTATTTCCAAAAAGTAGAACATACATTATTTAAGCTGATATGGAAAGTCACCAGATAGACTCCATCTGGGCTATATACACCTAAACAAATGAAAAGAAATGACAGAATGTCTGCTGTCAGGCTACAATAGAATTAAACTATAAATCAATAACAGAACAATAAATAGAAAATCCCACTATACATGGAGATTAAACAAAAAACTAGTAAATAACACATATATTGAAGTAAATTTTGAACTAAAAAAAAAGTGCAACTTATCAAAATTTGTGGGAGCCACTGAAAGCATGTTAGGAAAAAAAAATGAACTAAAATTTAATAATCTTAACTTCTGCCTTAGGGAAGGAGACAGTTACATTCAAAGCAAGGAAAAGAAAAATAATTTAGAGCAGAAATGAAGTTGAAGACTAAATTCAGGAAAAATACAATGAAATCCAAAGGGAGTTCATTGAAAATATCAATTAAATTGATACACCCCTAGATAGATTAATAAAATAGGGTAAAAGAAAAACATTATTTTAAATCCCATGGACATTAAAAAAATAATAAATATTATGAACAGCCCTATGCACACAAATTTGATAACTTACATAAAAATGGACCAATCTCTTAAAAGGAAATATATCAAAACAAGAGAAGTAAAGTAGAAGTAGTAGTAATATACAACACAATTAAGATAACACTGCTGGATGCTACATATGAAAATTGTTAAGAGAATCAATCCTAAGAATTCTCACCACAATTAAAAATATTTTGTTTCTTTACTGTTGTACCTATTTGAGATGAACCCATTATGGTAATCATTTCCTGATGTAAGTCAAATTATTTAATTGTACACTTTAAATTTAAAGCCATGTATATTGATTATATCTCAATAAATCTGAAAGGAAAAAAGAAATATAGTCCTCTTGAGATTATTAAAAAGCGGAATAATCTTCCAAAAGAGAAAGCAAAATGTCAAATTAACTTACTGGTGAATTCTATGGAAAATTATACCACTTCACTATAATCTTTCAGAAGATAAAAGCAGAGGAAATATTTAACTCTTTCTACAAGGACAGCATTACTCTGATACAAAAAACAAACAAAAATGAAATTTCTCAACTAGAAAACTATAGATGAGTATCGCTCATGAACACAGACACAAAAATCCTCAATAACAACAAATTGAATTCAATGTATATGAATTATATTTTATGATCAAGTGTGAATATCTCAGTTATGAAAGGTTGGTTCAACACCTGGAAATCAATATAAAACAATATATCAAGATGCTAAAGATGAAAAATCATATGATTATATTAATAGATACAGAAAAAACATTTGACATTTTTTTTTTTAATCTGTTCATGAAAAACTCTCAGCAAGCTAGGGATAGAAGGAAAATTCTTTAACACAATAAAAATATCTACCAAGGACTTACAAATAGCACTTTATTTAATGGTTAGACACTAGAAGCATTCCTGTTAAGATTAAGACGAAGGCCAGATGTTCCCTCACACAACTCTTGAATATCTGGCCCTTCTAACTAATGCAATAGGAAAAGGACATGCAAGGTATAGAGATTAATACAGAAGAAACAAAACTGATCACATGTGATATGATTGTCTACACATAAAATCTGAAAGAATGACCAAAAAATTCCTAAAACTAAGCAAAAATTAAAGCAGGGATACAAGATACAAGGGCACTATATGAAAATCAATTGCTTTCCTATATACCAGCAATGGACAACTGGAATTTGAAACTAAAAAACACATTACCCTTTACATTAACATTCCCCATCAATGATGTAGGTATAAAACTAGCAAAAACATACAATAAAACCATAAAACTAATCAAATAAAGCAAGTAACTAAACAGATGGAAAGATTTTTGTTTGTTGTTTAGTTGCTAAGTTGTGTCTGACTCTTCTGCGATCCAGGGGACTGTAGCCCACCAGGCTCCTCTGTCCATGGGATTTCCCAGGCAAGACTACTGGAGCCGGTTGCCATTTCCTTCTGTAGAAATGGAGAGACAGTCTATGCCACTGAATAGGAAGACTCAATATTGCAAAGATGTCATTTCTTTCCAAAATGACCTATAGATTCAATGCAATGCAAATCAAAATCCCAGAACATTACCTTGTGGATACCAACCAATTCTAAAATTAACAGGGAGAAGCAAAAGATCCAAAATAACCAACACAATATTAATGGAGAAGAACAAAGACGACTGACACCACACAACCTCAGCACTTAGTATAAAGCTTCAGTAATTGTGATGTCAGGGGCAAAAATTACAAACAGTTCACTTAAACAACATAAGGAGCTCAAAATGTCATATAAATGTAGCCAACTCATCTTTGACAAAAAGAGCAAAGTCAGTACAATGGAGCAAAGATAAGAGTTCAATAATTGCTGGTAGAAGAAGTGGACATCTACCTGCCTGCAAAAGGAACAAAAATAGACATAGATCTCATATTTCAAAAAACTTAACTAAATGTTGATCATAGATCTAACATAGAACACAAAATTTTAAGACTACTAGAACACAGGAGAAAAAATTAGATGACCTTGAATATGCCAGTGACTTTTAAGTACAAATCAAAATAGCATAATTCTTGAAAAAACTGACAAGCTGAAATGCATCAAAATTAAAATCTTCTGCTCTACAAAAGAAACAGCCAAGAAAGTAAGATACACCACAGACTAGGAGAAATCTTTGTGAAATATGATAGTTATTTAAAATACACAAACACTCTTAATTCAACACAGGTATCAATCAGGTACTTAAAAGGTAAAGAAACCTGATCAGACACCTTACAGAATATATACTGATTAAAAATGCCCAACACCATATGTAATTTATTTGCAGTTAGAGTTCTGCAAATAAAAATACAATAAAATGCACTACCCACCTATTAGAATTGCAAAACTCAAAACAGACAACCAAATTCTGATGAGGATCTAGAACATACTAATCTCATTCAGTGTTGGTGGGAATGCAAAGTGGTACACACTTTGCAAGAAACTGCCATAATTTCTTCCAAAGTTAAAACTATGCTTATCATAAGATCCAGCAGTCATGTTCTTTAGTATTTATCCAAGTGAGCTGAAAACTGATGTCCACGTATAACCTAAACATGGATATTTATAGAAGCTTTGTAATTGTCAAAACTTGGATACACCAAGATTTCTTTCATCTGGTCGATGGCTAAATAAACTGTAGTGCATCTAAGAAATGGACTTATTTTCAGCACTAAAAGGAAATGAGCTATCAAGCTATGCAAAGATGAGGAGGCATATTAAATGCATATTCCTAAGCAAAACAACCCAATTTGAAGACTTTCTACTGTATTATTTCAGCTACATGATATTCTAGATGAGGTTAAATTAAGGAGACAGGGAAAATACCAGTGATTGTCAGACGTTGTGGGTAAGGGGAGGGATGGATAGGAAGATCAGAGGATTTTTATAGCAGTGAAAACATTTTCTATAACACCAAAATGGCAGAGAAGTGTTATGTATTTGTAAAAACCCATGGAATACACAATACTAAGTAAAGCCTAAAGTAAACCATGTCTTACGGGAAAGGCATGACAGTGCAGGTTCATCCATTACAACAAATATGCCATCCTGGTGCCGGATGTGTAAATGGGGTAGGCTGTGTGTTTGTGAGTGGGTTGAAGCTATATGGGAACTTCCTGTGATTTCTGCTCACTTACACTGTGAACCTGAAAATACTCTAAAAACTAAAGCTTGTTTCTAAAAATAATTGGATACTTTAGATATTATTAAATACCCATTTCTAATAGATTTATACTCCCAGCTGAAATATAAGCTCTTTGAGGAAAAGGAGATGGCTTATAATTTTCCTCTTTCTTAGCTTTTATATGATGGTCTCATCCAAACTGGACTTCCTAGGTAATGCAGTGGTAAAGAATCCACCTGCCAATCTAAGAGAGGCAAGAGATGTGAGTTCGATCCCTGGATTCGGAAGATCCCCTGGAGTAGGAAATGGCAATCTACTTCCATATCCTTGCCTGGAAAATCCCATGGACAGAGAAGCCTGGAGGGGCTATAGGTCATGGGGCCCCAAAGAGTTGGACACGACTGAGTGAATGAGTGTGCGTGTACACACACACACACAGGTACACACCCAAAGTAGAAGCTACAAATACTTAATGAATGAGTATGTGGGTAAATGGATAAGTAAAGAAATATAAATTTGATCTTTCCAGATTTTCTAAATATTTGATAAACAAAAAAGCAAAACAACTAATGAGTAACCAAATACATTGGACTCACTGCAAAACTGTGCACCCATCCCTCAGTTTCTCAGAGGTAATTGCTATAACTAGTCTGATGTTTATCATTCCCATTCATCTCTTTCCCACTCATGTGTGGATTCCTGTAATACAGGACATTCCTCTTCCATGTTTTTTAAGCTTTAGAAAATATTTTTATCCAGTGTCTGCAACTTGCTTTCTCACCAATAAATGTTTGTGAGGTAAACTCATGTTCAGTCATGTCTTTCTATTTCACTCATTTCCACTAGTTTTAGTATCCTTTTTAAGATCACACAATTTTTTTTTTGTTTTCAGTGAAAACTAGAAATAACCCTAATTCCATTATAACTACCATGTTGGAATGAAACATCTTTGTACACTTGATGTACATCATGTCTACTAGTAGAAATGCTGACTCTTAGCCTGCACATAACTTCATTTTTTAAGTTTTTCCAGATAACTCTCCAAAATGGTTGTATAATTTATACCCTTATGATTCCTTTTCTAAAACAGCAGTCTAACAGCCCTTTTGGCACTGATATTTGTAGGATATTCTTTGTTGTCAATTTTGTTCAAAGGACTATATCTCAAAATTGCCAATTCATTCTTCCATTTCTTCAAGAGGAGGGATTAAATATCACCATATTTCAGAGGATCCCAACTCTAATATCATGGCCTGAAACCACAAGAGTTCAGTGTCAAAGACATATGAGTTCCCTCTTCCTAACCCTCAACTATTTTGAACACTCTCATTTTAAAACCGGAGAAGGCAATGGCAACCCACTCCAGTACTCTTGCCTGGAAAATCCCATGGACAGAGGAGCCTGGTCGGCTGCAGTCCATGGGGTGGCTAAGAGTCAGACACTACTGAGCGACTTCACTTTCACTTTTCACTCTCATGCATTGGAGAAGGAAATGGCAACCCACTCCAGTGTTCTTGCCTGAAGAATCCCAGGGATGGGGGAGCCTGGTGGGCTGCCGTCTATGGGGTCACACAGAGTCAGACACGACTGAAGTGACTTAGCAGCAGCAGCAGCATTTTAAAACATAGCCCTACTATAATTGAAAGTTTGGTTTAATGACAAATGAAGGGCTATGTTTATCTAAATGTGATCTGTTCTAACAGGATAGATTACAATCTGGTTCATATGCTCTAGTCTCTCTGTGTTCTGACAAGCTTAATAAGCTGTTTCATGGTGATGTGAAATAATATCACCACAGAGCAATAATATGGCTGCTAAGATTCTAAGGTCTTGATAACTAACTATAGCTTTCTGCTAATGCCTCAAATTTATTAAATACATAATGCCTCAACACAATTTAACAATGAAGTATTCAGGCCTAATTTAAGAAAAAATCCACATTAAATCATTATTTAATAAGGATTAACTAGAAGAAGGACCCATTCTGGTTTAATGCTGAGGTTACTATTGTTATTCTTCTAGTAACAGTTACTTTTCATCTCAGATTTCTTCTGGAAACAGATAACCCCTACTATTATGACCACAAAGCAAGAGAGACAGAAATATCCTTTTATTTGACCTTTTGTTCAGTAAGGATTTAACATGGTTACTAGACTACTGCTGCTGTTGTTGTTTTCTTTAAACACAGATATAACTTGATGAATTTCTCACCCAAGTAAATACATCCATGTAATTGCTGTTCAGATGAAGTGAACATCACCAAACCCTGGAAGTGTTCTTGAGCCTTCTTCTAAACATTCCTACAAGGTTAACTATTATCACTTAAATTAAAAGACTTTATAATCAAATACTTGTTTAAATAGAACAAGTAGCTTCTAATGAAATCAAGTGAGAAAAGGATTAACTTAGGGTCATAAAAGAAGATGGAATAAGAATTAAGCACAAAGTTAGACCTCCTGATGCCCTTCCTGTGTCCATTCAGTTATATCCCAAATAGTCACTCAGCTCACACTCACTTCCATCTAAAAGAAGTGAGAAATTCAGTAATATGTTGAATGATGTTCTATTACCTTTGCATTATAGAAAAAATTGGATTCTCCACTCTGGTTGGCGGACTTCTACCCCAAGAAACTCTCCACTACTACAGCTTCTCCCTCTTTGGGCACTTATACATTTCAAGATCCTATATGCTCCAGCTGGTGGCAGGTCCATGCTCAGAAGCAGGTCACACAGAAGGATTTGAAACAAGCAGCCAATCTTTTTGGACCTTTGTTTCTGCCTTGGAGGTGCAGCTGTGTCCAGAGCACCTGAGAATTCATAGAAGCCCACCACAAGCTGTAGACTCTGGGGCTCTGGTTAGTTGTATTACAGAATACATCACTGTGGAAAATGTCACATTTAGCCACCTGAATTTCATTCACCTGGTGCCATTGTTTACCCCTATCCCCTTTCCTGAGCATCCTTTGATTTATCTTGTCTGAGAAAAGTATTCCTATTAATCTATTATAGAGTAACCCTCCTGACTCAATACCATAGCATGATGTCATCCTTCTAAATTAACTATTGTGGGGCTAAACGACAGCAACAAAACAACAGTAACAAAAAAACTAGTGGACCAGTGCCCTCTGTAATGCAATTATATACGGCTATGTTAATGTGTATTGTTTTATCTGAAGAAAAAACTAAAAATCAGGCTTATATCAGTCTATAGTCCTAATCAAACTAGCACTCATGGTTGGTATATGCTGGTATCACAATGTTTGTGGATGCACCAAATTTCTCTTCAAGCAAGGACAATTTAAGACAGCTGCAAGGAGTATGTACCTGGAACCTTTTGTTAGTAACTTCTTCAGGATTCATCTTAATTTTTGAACAGAGGTTTTATTGTGTATGTGATGATCTTAGCCAGTTGATGAACAAGACAGTGATACTTAAGGGCAAGTCTTACTTGGATGGTCCTAACCAATGATGGAGCTTCCCTGGTGACTCAGATGGTAAAGCGTCTGTTTGCAATGCGGGAGACCTGGGTTCGATCCCTGGGTTGGGAAGAGCTCCTGAGGAAGGAAATGGCAACCCACTAAAGTACTCTTGCCTAGAAAATCCCACAGACGGAGGAGCCTGGTAGGCTACAGTCCATGGGGTCGCAAAGAGTCGGACACGACTGAGCGACTTCACTTTCACTTTAACCAATGACTGAGTAAATCAACTGTACAATTTCACCAAACATGGAATTCTTCTAATAGGTAATCTTTGCTCTTCTGTGCCCCAAAGGCTGACGCTTGGTAAGGCTGTCATATTTTTTCCACTTCCCTGGCCAAACCCTATGCTTCCACATCAGTCCTCTTTGTTCTGCATAGCTAATATTCCAGTAAAAATCTGGATTCAATAATATTCCACATATACTTTCTATACAACCTATCCTACCAAGACATCTCATAGATTCATATTTCTTAACTTCAAGCCCAAAGCCATTTCCATGATGCCGCTCTCTAAATATTCTGGTCAAAGTTTTGGTATAGTATGGTTCAGTACAAACATTAAAATTTTACAATCTGCTATTTGTTTTATTCCCTGTTTTACAGACTTCCTTGGTCAAGTCCCCTTAATGTCCTACATATTAAGCTCAGTTAAGGGCCATTGTTCTCTATTTTTAGCATCTATGTTCTTCATGGCAATATTAGTCAATTAAAACTCATATTTTCCCAATTATCTTATGCTAATGAAATTAATACTTTCTCATCTCTATAAGAGGGCTCAGATGACAGAAGTATTTAAAATACAGGAGATACCATAAATGTCTGCTGTCTCTAGAAATAGTCTCACAAGTTTTGCCAACAGATTTCTGTGATCTGCTAGAAGACTGTAGAGGCAAAGCACTAATCTGCACAGTGTCTTGTTGACTTAAAAAATATTCACAGCCTTAAAGTTGAAAGTTATATCTTTTTTGATGGGAATGTTTAGGACTTCAAACCCGGGAGACACATCTCCAGTAACCCTGACAGAACTGCTTCAAGGAGGCAAGGGGAGGACCAGGTTATACAGAAATTTTGTAACAAAAGGTATTCAGTTTGAACATCAAAAGATTATTGTTAATTAAGGAAAACCAGATATCCCAAATTAAGGAATTTAGTGTTTTTCTATGAATGGGGATATACAAGAGTCTGCGCCCATTGAAATCATTCCTTTTATGTGCATCTTAGCTATGTGGGGCCAGTATCCCGCGTTTTCACATCCTGAGCTTCCTTGGCACTCACTTTAGGGAGTGGCTGTGGTGGAATGATAGCTACTAGATCACAGGTATTCTCCTTTTTGAGTGCCCTTAGGATTTACCAGCTCACATTGCTGCTGCTGCTGCTAAGCCGCTTCAGTTGTGTCAGACTCTGTGCGACCCCGTAGACAGCAGGGTGCTGTCCCTAGTATTCTCCAGGGAAGAATACTGGGGTGGGTTGGCATTTCCTTCTCCAATGCATGCATGCATGCTAAGTCACTTCAGTCATATCCAACTCTGTGTGACCCTATGGACAGCAGCCCACCAGACTCCTCTGTCCACGAGATTCTCTAGGCAAGAATACTGGAGTGGGTTGCCATTTCCTTCTCCACCAGCTCACATGGGAAGGCTGCAGTTGCTGAGGACTGTGACATTCTTGTTTACTCATGTGGCAGGAAATATTCATTTATCAGTCAGATATTGAATATAACTCTTAGCCAATAAGATTAGACTTGAGACCTCCAGCTGGTCTCAAGGGCATTTCCTTTTTCCTGTGAATTGCACTCTCAATATACACACAGACAAGGGCAGATTACTATTACATAGGCAACCAGCATCACAATCAGAAAACCTGCTCAATCCTATCTTTTGCACACTGAATAATCAACTCTATCTGATCTGTGCCAGGGAAATCAAGTTTAAGCTTATAAACTAGACCTTATTAGTCCATTTCAATTACCTTGTCTATTCCTAATTAAGGAATTATAGCATACATCAAATGAAATAGTTCATTTCTCAGAAATGTCTCAGAATTGATCATTTTAAGCTGATGTTATTTTAAAAAATTATGGACAGGACATTTGTCACTTGATAGTGATTATTACACCTAAAATATAGAAATGAATTTTAGAGGGGGTTTAGAAAGGAATTATCATGAATATTACTTGATCAAAATGGAATCATCCAGTTTTATGAGAGAAATACTGCTAACTATACATGACTTTATGTGTCCAGAGTTATTTTAAGTAGGAGCCGACACATTTTGGGAGGAAATTTAGTCTACCTAAGTCACTTCAGTAGTGTTGGACTCTGTGGCCTTATGGACTGTAGCCTGCCAGGTTCCTTTGTCCATGGGGATTCTCCAGGCAAGAATACTGGACTGGGTTTCCAATAGTCTATCTGGATTCTCACTAATACCACTGGGAAAGCATAAAACTTTGATTCTTTGATTTACATGTAAAATTTAACTTTGATTCTTCTTCCCCTTCCCTCCTTCATCACCACTCAGAACAAGTATTTGAGTTCCACTTGTGTACCAGACATAATGCTGGGTTTCATTTCCCACCTTTGTTATTGATAGCTTGCTTGAACACATCCTGATAACCACCCAAAGCCATCCTTGCTTCTTGCCTGGACTGGTCTCCTATGTGGCCCCTCACTTTCTTGCACAACCTGAATCACTCCTCAGAGAACACTAAAAGCTTTCTCCCCACATCACAGATCTGACCATGGTAGAGAAGACTCTCTTACAAACTCTTTAATGACTACCCAGAAAGCACCTATGGCATGCTCGTTTTGTGCTAGGTTCTAGGGATGGTACATAGAGAACATATGATCTGTTGTTGTCCACAGGGTACTTACACTAGCATTCACCTCTCCACTAAACTGGAGGTTCTGTTCAGAGGGGTAAAAACTAAGAAAAATTCACTTTAAGGCTTTTTTTTAAGGCCATTTTAAGGCCACTTCAATTCAGATTGAAAAGAAAAATAACACTACCAAACTAATTGTTTAGGATATGGTGGAACCAGATTTCTCACACAGTGCCAATAGCAATTCAAGATGGTTCAACCACTTTGGAAAACAGATAATTTCTTTAAAAAAATACATAGATAATGTAAATGAAAAATATTGCCTGCCATATTAGTAAACAAAGGATGTTGCAGCCATTGGGCCATCATGTTATGCCTCCCCTGATGGTAAGCCCTGAGAGAACTCAGGATAAAAATATAATCCTGCTGTCAATTTATCAGACAGCAGTCACCCTCTCCCCCATGGTGCACCCTCATAAAATGCAGGACAAGAAAACACAGGATATTGGCTCCAGGTAGCTCAGGTGCATACAAAAGGAGTGATTTCAGTGAGCCTAGGCTCTTGCATCTTCCCATATTCTGAAACATGCTAAATTCCTTAACTTGAGATATTCTGGTTTTCCTTAATTAAGTCATCTTCTGAAGTTCTGACCACCTTCCTCTTTGTTGAAAAACTCCTATATATCCTGACTCCCCAACATTTCAATAGCAACCAGAGTTATTGGAGATGCTATGTATGTCCCAAACTTAAGCCCTCAGTTTTGTCCACTGAATAAAACATAATTCAAATTTTAGGTTGGGTCTTTTTTTTCTTTTTAATTTCAGTTGACAACATCTTGTGGTCCAGCAATTCTGCTCCCAGATTATCAATTAAGAGGAATGAAAGCATGTCCATACAGAGACTTATATATGAACTTCATAGCAGCATTACAGGAAACCAAAATGCCAAAATCTACTTGATAAAAAATGCATAGAAAGCCTTTGACAAAACTCGACACCCATTTATGATAAAAACACTCCAGAAATCAGGCATAGAAGGAACATACCTCAATATAATAAAAGCCATATATGATAAACCCACAGCAAACATTATCCTCAATGGTGAAAATTGAAAGCATTTCCCCTAAAGTCAGGAAAAAGACAAGGGTGCCCACTCTCACCATTATCTTTCACCATAGTTTTCGAAGTTTTAGCCACAGCAATCAGAGAAGAAAAAGAAATAAAAGGAATCCAGATTGGAAAAGAAAAAGTAAAATTCTCACTGTTTGCAGATGACATGGTCCTCTACATAGAAAATCCTAAAGAAACCACCAGAAAATTCTTAGAGCTAATCAATGAATATAGTAAAGTTGTAGGATATAAAATTAATACACAGAAATCCCTTGCATTCCTATACACTAACAATGAGAAAACAGAAAGAGAAATTAAGGAAACAATTCCATTCACCATTGTAATGAAAATAATACACTACTTGGGAATAAATCTACCTAAAGAAACAAAAGACCTATATAGAGAAAACTATAAAACACTGATGAAAGAAATAAAAGATGACACAAATAGATGGAGAAACATACCGTGTTCATGGATTGGAAGAATCAACATAGTGAAAATAAGTATACTACCCAAAGTGATCTATAGATTCAATGCAATCCCTATCAAGCTACCAACGGTATTTTTCACAGAACTAGAAAAAATAATTTCACAATTTGAATGGAAATACAAAAAACATCAAATAGCCAAAACAATCTTGAGAAAGAAGAATGGAATTGGAGGAATCAACCTTCCTGACTTCAGACTAGACTACAAAGCTACAGCCATCAAGACAGTATGGTACTGGCACATAGACAGAAATATAGACTAACGAAACAAAATAGAAAGCCCAGAGATAAATCCACACACCAGATGTGTCCTCTAGACAAAGGAGGCAAGAATATACAATATAGAAAAGACAATCTCTTTAACAAGTGGTGCTGGGAAAACTGGTCAACCACCTGTAAAAGAATGAAACTAGAGCACTTTCTAACACCATACACAAAAATAAACTCAAAATGGATTAAAGATCTAAATGTAAGATCAGAAACTATAAAACTCCTAGAGGAAAACATAGGCAAAACACTCTCTGACATAAATCACAGCAGGATCCTCTAAGACCCACCTCCCAGAGTAATGGAAATAAAAGCAAAAATAAACAAATGGGACCTAATTAAACTTAAGCTTTTGCACAATGAAGGAAACTCTAGGCAACGTGAAAAGACAGCCTTCTGAATGGGAGAAAATAATAGCAAATGAAGCAACTGACAAAGAATTAGTCTCAAAAATATAAAAGGAGCTCATGCAGCTCAATACCAGAAAAATAAGTGACCCAATCAAAAAATGGGCCAAAGAACTAAACAGACATTTCTCTGAAGTAGACATACAAATGGCTAGCAACACATGAAAAGATGCTCAACATCACTCATTATCAGAGAAATGCAAATCAAAACCACAATGAGGTACCATCTGACACGGATCAGAATGGCTGCTATCAAAATGTCTACAAACAGTAAATGCTGGATAGGGTGTGGAGAAAAGGGAACCCTCTTACACTGTTGGTGGGAATGCAAACTAGTACAGCCACTATGGAGAACAGTGTGGAGATTCCTTTAAAAACTGGAAATAGAACTCCCATATGACCTAGCAATCCCACTGTTGGGCATACACACCAAGGAAACCAGAATGAAAGAGACAGGTGTACCCTAATGTTCATCACAGCACTGTTTACAATAGCTAGACATGAAGCAACCTAGATGTCCATCAGCAGACGAATGGATAAGAAAGCAGTGGTACATATACACAATGGAATATTATTCAGCTATTAAAAAGAATGCATTTGCATCAGTTCTAATTAGGTTGATGAAACTGGAGCCTATTATACAGAGTGAATAGGTAAGAAAGAAAAACACAAATACAGTATATTAATACATATATATGGAATTTAGCAAGATGGAAATGATGACCTTATATGCAAGACAGCATAAGAGACACAGATATAAAGAACAGTCTTTTGGACTCTGTGGAGAAGGTGAAGGTGGGATGATTTGAGAGAATAGCATTGAAACATGCATATTACCATATGTGAAATAGATTACCACTCCAAGTTTGATGCATGAAACAGGGCACTCAAAGCTGGTTCACTGGGACAACCCTGAGGTATAGGATGGGGAGTGAGGTGGGAGGGGGCTCAGGATGGGGGACACATGTACACCCATGGCTGATTCATGTCAATGTATGGTAAAAAAAAAAAACAAAAAAAACCACTACAATATTATAAAATAATTAGCCTCCAATTAAAGAAACTAATTTTTAAAAAAATTAACAGTAGATATAAATCTCAAAAATAATAGTGTTGAGTTGAAGCATGATCAAAAAAAATCACATTTTATGGAAAATTCTATAAAATGTATTCTATTCTGTTATGACAAAAATCATATTAGTTGGTTATTGGGAAATAGAAAATGGGAATAGAGAAGGTCAAGACTGATGAACTACAAGTGGGTACACATCAACTTTTGAAATTTATAAATATGTGCATTTTGTTAACTGTGATGGTTCCATAGGTGCATACATGTGTCAAAGTTAAATTTTACATGTAAATATGTGCTATGTGTGTGTCATACCTCAAAGTTGTTAGTAGTTTACCATAAAGTAAAGATGAGTATTGCTAGAAGGGAAATTTCCTCTTTAAAAAAAATGCATTGTTCTTCTGAACATTTCCAATGTGATTTTAGTGCTCTGGCTCTCAAGTCTTGATAAGCGTCATTGTAATAACCATGCCTTCTGTTTTCTCTATTCAAATGCTTGGACAGGTGGAGTTTTGTTGACCCAGGAAGAATTCCTCCTCCAAGGGCCAGAAAAATTCCGAGAGATGGTAAATAGTCTGCCCAGTGACAGTACTTTTCAAATGCAAACAAACTAGTCAAGGGCCTATACCCATAGCCACCTCCTTGATGGTGCTCTCTCACTGAGCCACTATCTACCTGCCCAGCTCATTCCAGGACCAATTATCAGACAACTAGGGACAGCTTCTCTGCCCCAGAGCACTCTGAAATTATGCAGGCTATTCAGTTCTAAAGTTGTTGATTCTGTTTTATCATTCTTTACCAAAGAACCTACAAGGAAGGCTTTTGTCCACAGGTACCACCCCTTCTTTACCTCCAGGTCATGGCATATTCCCTCCTCTATGAAACACTGAATAGCAAAGCCTTTTCTGTGTTACTCATCTCATCTGTGGGTCTTACCAGATCATTCAAGTAATAAAATCTATCAAAGACAGTCATCTTAATTTTGTTAGTCTTCAGTTTCCAACAGAAATATTTATACTTGTTTTCAACATGGATAACCTGTCTAGTTAATGACATCTCCTGAATTAAACTTAAAAAATGGCATATTAACTAACAGTTTTTAATTAACTAATGTCACCAAATTATATTTGGTAGTAAAAGTGATGTATGCATGAAATGTTAAGTGATTCTTTGAAACAGCCTCCCAAAATAACAGAACAGTAATCATGCTGTCAAAGAATACATAATTTTTTTCTTTAAGACCTTTATAGCCCTTGATTTGGATTTCACAGGCTGTCATCCAAACTGTAAGATTTACCAGCTCTCCTCTAACTGTGCTACAGCAGCCAGTTTTATAGAAGACAAAGCTCTGAAAACCATTTGTCAGAAGATTATTAGTGAATTAGGTGCACAGTTATTAGAATAGCTTAGATGCCTGAGTGGAGAGGTACCCACAAAGGAGTAACTTTTTGGAACTTTGGAGTGTGGTCAGATGTTTTGGAACATATACCTTCCCCTTAATGGAAAAAAAATCATCAGTAGTTACAGTCTGTTCCTTCAACTTAATTTTGTACCTATTTGGAGCTCAAAGGAAAAACTGCTCTGAATATGAGGAATTTGACCTTTTTGTACCAATTTTTAGGGTTTGCATTTTCATGAATTAAATATAGAGCACAAATTATTCAACCTTAATGGCTCTTTAAATGTCTGAGTGACCTCCTCTCAACTACAGACATTTCATACATAAATCACTAGACACACATGGTGATCTAGTGCTTAGCACCAGGGTTTAAAATCCTTTCTGCATCTATGTTCATCAGTGATATTGGCCTGTAGTTTTCTTTTTTTGTGGCATCTTTGTCTGGTTTTGGAATTAGGGTGATGGTGGCCTCATAGAATGAGTTTGGAAGCTTACCTTCATCTGCAATTTTCTGGAAGAGTTTGAGTAAGATAGGTGTTAGCTCTTCTCTAAATTTTTGGTAGAATTCAGCTGTGAAGCCATCTGGTCCTGGGCTTTTGTTTGCTGGAAGATTTTTGATGACAGTTTCGATTTCCTTGCTTGTGATGGGTCTGTTAAGGTCTTCTATTTCTTCCTGGTTCAGTTTTGGAAAGTTATACTTTTCTAAGAATTTGTCCATTTCATCCAAGTTGTCCATTTTATTGGCATAGAGCTGCTGGTAGTAGTCTCTTATGATCCTTTGTATTTCAGTGTTGTCTGTTGTGATCTCTCCATTTTCATTTCTAATTTTGTTAATTTGGTTCTTCTCTCTTTGTTTCTTAATGAGTCTTGCTAATGGTTTGTCAATTTTGTTTATTTTTTCAAAAAACCAGCTTTTAGCTTTGTTGATTTTTGCTATGGTCTCTTTAGTTTCTTTTGCATTTATTTCTGCCCTAATTTTTAAGATTTCTTTCCTTCTGCTAACTCTGGGGTTCTTCATTTCTTCCTTCTCTAATTGCTTTAGGTGTAGAGTTAGGTTATTTATTTGGTTTTTTTCTTGTTTCTTGATGTAAGCCTGTAATGCTATGAACCTTCCCCTTAGCACTGCTTTTACAGTGTCCCATAGGTTTTGGGTTGTTGTGTTTTCATTTTCATTCATTTCTATACATATTTTGATTTCTTTTTTGATTTCTTCTATGATTTGTTGGTTATTCAGACGCGTGTTATTTAGCCTCCATATGTTTGCATTTTAAACAATTTTTTTCCTGTAATTGAGATCTAATCTTACTGCACTGTGGTCAGAAAAGATGACTGGAATGATTTCAATTTTTTTGAATTTTCCAAGACCAGATTTATGGCCCAGGATGTGATCTATTCTGGAGAAGGTTCCGTGTGCACTTGAGAAAAAGGTGAAGTTGATTGTTTTGGGGTGAAATGTCCTATAGATATCAATTAGGTCTAGCTGGTCCATTGTGTCATTTAAGGTTTGTGTTTCCTTGTTAATTTTCTGTTTAGTTGATCTATCCATAGTTGTGAGTGGGGTATTGAAGTCTCCCACTATTATTGTGTTACTATTAATTTCCTCTTTCATACTCGTTAGTGTTTGCCGTACATATTGCGGTGCTCCTATGTTGGGTGCATATATATTTATAATTGTTATATCTTCTTCTTTGATTGATCCTTTGATCATGATGTAGTGTCCTTCTTTGTCTCTTTTCACAACCTTTATTTGAAAGTCTATTTTATCTGATATGAGTATTGCGACTCCTGCTTTCTTTTGTTCTCCGTTTGCATGAAATATTTTTTTCCAGCCCTTCACTTTTAGTCTGTATGTGTCTCTTGTTTTGAGGTGGGTCTCTTGTAGACAGCATATATAGGGGTCTTGTTTTGTATCCATTCAGCCAATCTTTGTCTTTTGGTTGGGGCATTCAACCCATTTACATTTAGGGTAATTATTGATAGGTGTGGTCCCATTGCCATTTACTTTGTTGTTTTGGGTTCACGTTTATACAACCTTTCTGTATTTCCTGTCTAGAGAAGATCCTTTAGCATTTTCTAGCAAACAGAATCCAACAACATATTAAAAAAATCATACACCATGACCAAGTGGGCTTTATCCCAGGAATGCAAGGATTCTTCAATATCCGCAAATCAATCAATGTAATACACCACATTAACAAATTGAAAGATAAAAACCATATGATTATCTCAATAGATGCAGAGAAAGCCTTTGACAAAATTCAACACTCATTTATGATTAAAACTCTTCAAAAAGCAGGAATAGAAGGAACATACCTCAACATAATAAAAGCTATATATGACAAACCCACAGCAAGCATCACCCTCAATGGTGAAAAATTGAAAGCATTTCCCCTGAAATCAGGAACAAGACAAGGGTGCCCACTCTCACCACTACTATTCAACATAGTGTTGGAAGTTTTGGCCACAGCAATCAGAGCAGAAAAAGAAGGAAAAGGAATCCAGATAGGAAAAGAAGAAGTGAAACTCTCACTGTTTGCAGATGACATGATCCTCTACATAGAAAACCCTAAAGACTCTACCAGAAAATTACTAGAGCTAATCAATGAATATAGTAAAGTTGCAGGATATAAAATTAACACACAGAAATCCCTTGCGTTCCTATATACTAACAATGAAAAAACAGAAAGAGAAATTAAGGAAACAATACCATTCACCATTGCAACAAAAAGAATAAAATACTTAGGAGTATATCTACCTAAAGAAACAAAAGACCTATACATAGAAAACTATAAAACACTGATGAAAGAAATCAAAGAGGACACAAACAGATGGAGAAACATACCGTGTTCATGGATTGGAAGAATCAATATTGTCAAAATGGCTATTCTACCCAAAGCAATCTATAGATTCAATGCAATCCCTATCAAGCTACCAACGGTATTTTTCACAGAACTAGACCAAATAATTTCACAATTTGTATGGAAATACAAAAAACCTCGAATAGCCAAAGTAATCTTGAGAAAGAAGAATGGACACTGGAGGAATCAACCTGCCTGACTTTCAGACTCTACTTCAAAGCCACAGTCATCAAGACAGTATGGGTACTGGCACCAAATACAGAATATAGATTCAATGGAACAGAATAGAAAGGCCCCAGAGATAAATCCACGAACCTATGGACACCTTATCTTTGACAAACAGGAGCAAGATATACAATGGAAAAAAGACAACCTCTTTAACAAGTGGTGCTGGGATAACTGGTCAACCACTTGTAAAGAATGAAACTAGAACACTTTCTAACACCATACACAAAAATAAACTCAAAATGGATTAAAGATCTAAATGTAAGACCAGAAACTATAAAACTCCTAGAGGAGAACATAGGCAAAACACTCTCCGACATAAATCACAGCAAGATCCTCTATGACCCACCTCCCAGAATATTGGAAATAAAAGCAAAACTAAACAAATGGGACCTAATGAAACTTAAAAGCTTTTGCACTACAAAGGAAACTATAAGTAAGGTGAAAAGACAGCCCTCAGATTGGGAGAAAATAATAGCAAATGAAGAAACAGACAAAGGATTAATCTCAAAAATATACAAGCAACTCCTGCAGCTCAATTCCAGAAAAATAAATGACCCAATCAAAAAATGGGCCAAAGAACTAAACAGACATTTCTCCAAAGAAGACATACAGATGGCTAACAAACACATGAAAAGATGCTCAACATCACTCATTATTAGAGAAATGCAAATCAAAACCACAATGAGGTACCATTACACGCCAGTCAGGATGGCTGCTATCCAAAAGTCTACAAGCAATAAATGCTGGAGAGGGTGTGGAGAAAAGGGAACCCTCTTACACTGTTGGTGGGAATGCAAACTAGTACAGCCGCTATGGAGAACAGTGTGGAGATTTCTTTAAAAAACTGGAAATAGAACTGCCATATGACCCAGCAATCCCACTTCTGGGCATACACACTGAGGAAACCAGATCTGAAAGAGACACATGCACCCCAATGTTCATCGCAGCACTGTTTATAATAGCCAGGACATGGAAGCAACCTAGATGCCCATCAGCAGATGAATGGATAAGGAAGCTGTGGTACATATACACCATGGAATATTACTCAGCCGTTAAAAAGAATTCATTTGAATCAGTTCTAATGAGATGGATGAAACTGGAGCCCATTATACAGAGTGAAGTAAGCCAGAAAGATAAAGAACATTACAGCATACTAACACATATATATGGAATTTAGAAAGATGGTAACGATAACCCTATATGCAAAACAGAAAAAGAGACACAGAAGTACAGAACAGACTTTTGAACTCTGTGGGAGAAGGTGAGGGTGGGATGTTTCGAAAGAACAGCATGTATACTATCTATGGTGAAACAGATCACCAGCCCAGGTGGGATGCATGAGACAAGTGCTCTGGCCTGGTGCACTGGGAAGACCCAGAGGAATCGGGTGGAGAGGGAGGTGGGAGGGGGGATCGGGATTGGGAATACATGTAAATCCATGGCTGATTCATATCAATGTATGACAAAACCCACTGGAAAAAAAAAAAAATCCTTTCTGACTCCTCTTCTTAGTTCTATTATTTGTGTTTCTATAGGATGCTGTGGTTAGTCTACATTCTATCTAGTTCCTCAAGTGTTCCCTTCTGGTCAATATTGCCAATCTGATGGAATTCAGAAGCACATAGAATTGATGCTAGATCCTGGGGAAATATGCAGAAAGCATATGACCTATTCCAGGTCTCAGAGTGCTTAGATGAACACTAGAGAAGTAAACTTGTGTCCCAGGTGGCTCAGAGGTAAAGAATCTGCCCAACAGTGTAGAAGATGCATGTTTAATCCCTAGGTTGGGAAGATCCCCTGGAGAAGGAAGTGGCAACCCACTTCAGTATTCTTACCTGAATATCCCATAGACAGAGAAGCCTGGCTGGCTACAGTTCATGGGGTCACAAAGAGTCAGACACGACTGAGTGACTCAGCACACATAGAGGACAAGATACAACGATACAACTTTATAATTATATGCTAACTTGAATATAGTTACATGTGTTAGTGAATCCTTTAGTAAAACCTTTAGAACAGGGCAGTATTCAGAATCAGGTTTCCTACATCAGAATTCTCACTTTACCACCAACTAGCTTGACTGGAGGCCCTGGGCAGTTTGACTACTACCTCTCAGTTAAATCTGGTTTTCCTGTCCATGGCATAAGCTTTTGTGAAGATTAAATTCAATTTTCTATGTAAAGTGCTCAGTACAGAATCTGTTCAAATATGTAAATTTTACTCAAAACCATAAACGCCACACGCAGCCTCCTTTTTCAATGACAACCCTATCAGGAAAGAACATCATTCTGTATAAAATTAGGTTGGCCTATAGAAGCAGAAGCCAGATGGTGTGAGAAGACTCAAACCATAGTCAAGGGGGAAAGTTGTCATCATGGTCAATGTGTGTTGAGACCTCCATGGGACAGGGAAAAAAAGAACCAAAATATTTAACAATTTATAAGCCCTTGAAAAACTTGGAGATAGCTCTACTTTCCTATTCTGATAAATGACACTAAGACTGTGAACCATATTAGAATACTGAGAGACAAGCTTACATGGAGTAGGCAGCATAACATAGGGGTTAGCATTCCAGTTACGGAGTCACGCTAAATTACATGAGTTTAAGACATTACTTTGTTTCAGGGAAGTAAAAGATACATGATATGTATTTTGTTTAGAATAATAGCAACAGGGTCAATTCTAGGCCTAACATTCTAAGAGTTTACATATAAAATGCTAGTGAAAGTTATAGAAACCTGGCCACAGGAGAAACAATTGAGAAATCTAGAGATATTATGCAGATGACTTATAGGGAACAAATGAGGCCAAACTTAAAGTATAATAGTTGTATGAAATAGATGCTTAATCATACAATTTAAATAGTAATATTAACAGCTGCTAATACATATATATTAATAGTATTTACTATGTGCCAGGCTTCCTAATAGATGATTTCTGTATTTTAAGGAATTAAATATTTTTAAGCTAGAACATGATATAGCTTCAGCATGGGTACACAACAATAACTATAAAAGAGCAGCATTACTTGAAAGAGGGGTTCAGAGACAAGAAGACTAAAGAGGAATGGAGATGTTGATCCACAGATCTGTGCATAGTACGAACAGACAAATGGAGGGCTTAGAGCTATCTTCTTCAGTTACTTGTCAGCAACATCACCACCACCATCACTGGCATCATGACCACCATCCTCATCACCACTACCATTAATATTTTCTGAGTACCTATTTTGTGCTGGACACATCTAATACACACCACAAAGTTGGTTAGAACTGTCCCTCCCTCTATATGAATGTCATAAATAATGTTCAGACTAAATAATTAGTTTTTCCAAATTCACAAAGATAAGTAGAAAAATAAAATCAGGATTTGTGTCCATATTAGCAGACTTAAGATTTCACGGAATTCCCCTACACATAACCTGACTTTTAGAGCAAGTGTAAAGATGGAACTATCATCTCTGTTTTTTTCTTTAGAGGCACCTGTTACTAGAAATAGCAAGATTAGTATACATGAATCTAAGAAAAAGCCTTTGTAGGGACTCAACTCTCCAATGAGAGAATACTCAGTCTCTCCATCTGTGTCACCAGGATCTCAGGTCTGCTAGTCACAGCTGCAGCAAAATGGGGAAGCCAGAGCTGCTCTGCTTTCGCGTAGGCTATAGAATGAATGCTCCAGAGAAATGTTTGTTGTTATCGTTCAGATAGTTAACTTGTGTATAACTCTGTGACCCCGTGTATCACAGCACACTAGGCTCCTCTATCTGCCACTGTCTCCTGGAGTTTGCTCAAATTCATGTCCACTGAGTCCGTGATGCAGTCTAACAACAAAAACAAACTCAACAGTCAATAAAATCATACATATTGGAGCCCAAGAGAACTGAATTTACAAGGCAACATGATAGAGAGATATCCAAAAAACAATAAGCCCCAAAAAGAGATGTAAGGTGCGAATCACTTCACTTTTGGCAGCAAAGCAGGGCTAAATCATGGCCGACATACAAGTGGGTAAAAATAAGAGACATACAAATTAATAAACAGAAGCCTCAATAGAGACGAGAGACCAGAAGGGAGAATACACATACCCTGTGAATGTAGCAGAGTCTAAACCAGAAGAAAGACTCTTCTTTCTTGGCAAGGACTCAGACAATGGAAAGTCATGGGCACTGTTACTGGAGCCCTCCCAGCTTTCTTTTCCTTTCTGGAAATGGGTTCTCCTTCCCTTGCCCTGACTGATTAGCCATAATTACAAACCTCTGGTTGCAATTCTCTGCTGATTTCAAATAAACCCATTTTCGCTAGAGAACTATTTGGCAGTCTGTTTCAGTTCAACATCAATTTCCAAATTCTTATCCATTTCTAACTGGCTTTCCCAAAACAATTATGAACATAGACCATAGTCCAGCACTTAATTTCTTTTCAGTTATTTAATGTTTTATGTCACATTTCAAAATAGCTTCTAGTTTGAATGCAAAACAGTCTTCTTTTACATCCTACTTTTATAAATTTCAGACTAGATACTCTAAACTTTGGGGAAATACCTTCAAGAACACTGGCCATTGAATATTTGCTTTATTCTCTTAAAAGAGGCAAGAATTCCAAAGTTAAATAGACACAGGTTTATGTGGTTACTGCCCTGTACTCTGTGTCTTTATATAAAGATTAAATGAGTAACTTCATTGTTCTTTATGTACCTTTTAAGGTTAATATCAGACATCGTGGGTCTAACACACCAACTATTTTCAAACAGATCAGGGATCACAACAGCAAACATTCAGTCACTCCCTTCCACTCTTTTCCTTTGTAGACATTCAATCATTCATAGCATATCCCACCCCCACACCTCTCCCCCACTGAGCCAGGTGAAGACTCAGATTCCTCTCACAGATTCATGCAAATACTGCCAACTTATAGAAACTGGCAAATGGCTTATAACCTCTTTAACATCCTTGAGTCTAACTAGAATAACAAAGAAGCAAATAGCTGAAAAGCATGAAAATACTAAATACATGCTGGAAAATGGCTAGAGATCAGGAATGGCTTCCCAAATGAGTTGATATGACAGGAGACAGATGATTATGTCAAAGTTCAATGAAATGAAAATTCTGTTTACAGAAGTGAAGTGTACATGGGTAGTAAAGAAACAGAGTCAGAGAAGCCAGATAATAAATACCTTTGAAGACTGACACAAAGTTCAAACTGTTTGACACAGAAGATTTTAAGCAGGGGAATGGATAAAACATGTTTTCAGAAAAAAAAAAGTTTAATGTTTAGAATTAAACATTTATAATTATTTTGAAGATAAATTTCATAAGACCAATTCAAAACTATTGTAGGAACATAGGTAAGAGGTAATTGGTGTATTCCACAGTGGGAATGGGAAGAACTAAGGTGATTACCACTGGGAATGTCAAGTAGGTCATGTTTAGAAATAATGACATATTCTTAAATACTAAGAAGTGTTTCTCAATATTTTGTTGTCTATATTCCCAGCTCCTTCTCATCCCATGAGATTCTTAAAGCAAACCATACTTATCTTTTCATCTATAAATATTTAAGTATTTTCTAAAAGAATTTTTTCAAACATAACCATTATCACAACTGAAAAATACTGACAATTTCCTAGTATCACTTAACATCCAGTCATTGTTCAGAGTCTCCAATATTGTCTTTTTTAAACAGTTGTTCCTTCAAACCAGGAACCAAACAAGGCTCCATTTTGCATGTGGTTAACATATCTCTAAGTCTTGGTGACAGTTTTCCCTCCTATTTAAGATACTAAGAGGAGGCAGCAGAATTGGAGACCAAGGGAGGAGGTCATGTACATGTTGTGCCTTAAAGTTGACCTAAACGGGACTCAGGGAACTAGAGGCTCATCCCCACCTCTCTGTCCTTGCAATATACATGCTGCCTACACCACTCCCATTCTAGAAGCTAGTTCAAGGACATAGCCTTGAGAGAATAAGGTATTGACAAGATCACCTAGACTAAATATGTGTTTGAACCAAGTTAAAGATTCTGTATAAGCTTTTAAGATTCTGGTGGGCTATTGAAGAGATCCATTAATTTTGTGGCCATCCAGGGCAAGCCAAATAAATTCCTTTGATGAACCCTGCCATCTACTTATCTGCCATGGCCTGTCACTTTGTTCAGTCTTTTGGATTTCATCTGAGAAATTCCCAATGTTGCGACTTATTACCTTTGGATAAAAAGAAGGAGGCATAGATTAAAATAATCCATAGACAATAAGAATATAAAAGTTTTATTTGAAACAAAATGAGACTACAGCCTGGGAAACACACATTCAAGAGGCACTTGAATTGTGTTCTACTGGACTATGAAAAGAGAGAGGTTTATAAACCACACAGGTACAGTTAGTTACAGGAGTTATTTAACAATTATAGTTGGAGCTGGCAAGAACTAAGGGTGTTTGCTAAGCAAGGACTGGAGAGGGTCTGAAATTGTTGCATAAAGTTAACTTGAGACCATAAAGTTATGGCCGGCAGCTGCTAGCAAGATACTGTTTTGGGAATGGTTGGTCATGTCCTCAAGTTTGAGAGCAAAAAGAAAACTGAAATTCTTAGAAATACAACAATGGACCTGAAAGCACATTCACAATGTATCCAGCTCCATTCTCAATGCCTAAACCACAGTTACTACATTTTGAATTATAAATGCATCTTTTTAGTGGTTAAAGCAGATGTACAATGTCTGTTTGATGGGCCATAAGACATGTCATTTTAGTTAAGTTCAAGCCAAATCCAGCATAAACCAGAATGAACTCCCCACACCTCAATACATGAAAATTTTTTCCATCAGAAGAATGTCTGGATTCATGGATTTTATCAGGTTAGATGATAATGCCATTTGTTGACATAGAAACCACTGAAGAAGTGAAGGCTTGTGTAAAATAGAAACAATTGCAGTTGATGTTTTCTGAACATGCCTGTGTGGCAAATAAGCACCATAGTAGGGTAAGTATTACCAATGTGTAGCTCAGGAGGTAGATATCAGTTTTTAGTTTTGTAATCCCGAGTCATGAGTTGAGCTTCCCTCATAGCTCAGTCAGTGAAGAATCTGCCAACCATGCAGGAGACCTGGGTCTAGAAGATCCCCTGGAGAAAGAAATGGCAATGCACTCCAGTATTCTTGCCTGAAAAATCCCATGGACAGAGGAGGCTGGCTGGCTACAGTCCATGGAGTTGCAAAGAGTCGGACACAACTTAGCTACTAAACAAACAACAGAGAAAGTCTTGCTTGAAATATTTTAAGAACAAATATGGAGCCATGAAATTATAAACAGAATGCTGTGATAGAAAGATAAATAACGGATTTTTATTAACAAAGTCTGAAAAGGCCTCTTAGGAGGTTAGAAGCTGTCCTCTAAAAATAGGAACTAATAATATGGACAGAGGGGAAGCTATCCAGGCCCACATATGGAAGCAATTGTGCAAATGCAAAGAAAGTAAATGAATAGCATGTGTTTGGTGGTTCCCCCAAGCAGGTAACATTAGGAATTTGATGTAACAATTAAAAGTTTCTTTACATGTCAAATAGGAATCTCCTCAGTATAAATACTAAAGTCACCATCTGCCACCATATGCAAGAATATATCTTAATCCTTTCTGACCAAGTTCATTCATCTGGAGAATTCAAGGCATGCTTCTCTAAAGGCCATTCTGGGTTTCCTTCCAACAACTTAAACCCAACCTTATCAAGCATACCCTAGAGAATAGCAGTGAATTGTTACAAATATTTTTTTTTAATACCATATACTTGTCTAAAACTAGATTTTAGTATTTCAAAGTCTATCTTAAGAGGGAAGTGTTAAAACTATTTTAATTACTTAAATATAATTAAGAATATCCTTCTAATTCTAAATTCCTAAAATTTCTCAACAGGGACTCTTGCAATGTTATAGTTTTCCAAGTTGTTACAGAAATAGAGAGTACTTACTCAGCAATAGAACATTTTGAAATCATGATTAGTGATCAATTACTTCTAATCATAACTGAGTCTCTCCTCTTGATTAGAGAGTCTTTTTCTTCCTCTTCTGCTACTAATATGAATATCATATCATATGCATTCAAGCCAGACTGATGGTCAAGGTTTGAGATTGTTTAAAATAAAAGTTAGCAACTGATGCTCAGGGGACCAAATCTGGTTCTGAGGAAAGGTTCACAAAGGTAGCCTTCTTAGTATTTAATTTTTTAAAAAGTGGCCAATATTTAAAGATTCAGTTCAGTTCAGTTGATCAGTCATGTCTGACTCTTTGAGACCCCATGAACCACAGCACGCCAGGCCTCCCTATCCATCACCAACTCCCGGAGTCCACCCAAACCCATGTCCATCGAGTCAATGATGCTATCCAACAGTCTCATCCTCTACTGTCCCCTTCTCCTCCTGCCCTCAATCTTTCCCAGCATCAGGGTCTTTTCAAATGAGTCAGCTCTTTGCATCAGGTTAGGAGATTCAAATAAAAATTTTTGAATGTTTATTAAAAATACAAATATTGAGCCTACATTTTCCCATATTAGCAATCAGCTATAGATAATAAGAGGCCAACTATTGTACGAAAATGAAAGGAAGTGAAAGTCACTCAGTTGTGTCCAACTATTTGCAACCCCATGGCCTATACCATCCATGGAATTCTCCAGGCAAGAATACTGGTTTGGGTAGCCTCCCTTCTCCAAGGGAGCTTCCCAACCCAGGGATCGAGCCCAGGTCTCCTAAATATCAGGCAGATTCTTTACCAGATAAGCCACCAGGGAATCCCAAGAATACTGGAGTGGGTAGCCTTTCCCTTCTCCAGCGGGTCTTCCCAACCCAGGAATTGAACCTGGGTCTCCTGCATTGCAGGTAGATTCTTTACCAGCTGAGCTACCAGGGAATCAGTATTGTGTAGGGAAGAACAAATCTGACTCCATTATTAGATCTGTTCATTTTTACTTTACCTTTTGTGCTTTACTGCCTGTGCGCTACATCTTTTGTAAAATAATATTGCCTATAACCAGAAAGAACTCCAAAGCCAATGTTTCCACATTTTTGGCCTCACTATGCATTTGGCACATAAACTTGCTGCTGGTAACTCTACCCCTGTTAAAATACAGTACAAAATGAGACTAAACAAATTCTGAGCAGTGAAACTATTTAAGCCATGTAAGCAAATCTAGTTTTATCTTATTTCATGAACATAAGTGTAACTTAGGTTATTTCTTGCAAATGCCTCTGATAATCAAAAAATATATTTAATTCATCTTTCTAAAATAGCAAAAGATAAATCATTTTTTTCCTCTGCTATCTAGAAACCCCAACTATAATTTCCAGTCATTGCAAAGGTTAAAGGAATCTTTCATTTTCACTTTATAATACATCCTGTAACATTATGCCTCTGAGCTTCATATCAGTTTGGAATGTGAAGACGTCCAGTTCAAACTGTTCTATGAGTAGACAACAAGTGATATTTTACCAATCTGGTTTTAATTTTTACCATTTCTGGATCTGACACCGTTTAGAGTACACTTTCAAGTTTTCATAACTGCTACTACTTCTGATTACTTCTCAACTTTGAAGCCAAGATATGGTTTTCATCTTATATAGCTGTTACACTTAAATTCAAGAACAGGCATACCCTGAAGATATCAAACGTTTGGTTCCAGACAACTGCAATAAATCAGATTCTGCCATAAAGTGAGTAACATAAATTTTTGGTTTCCCAGTACTTAAGAGTTTACATTATATTGCAGTTTAAGTGTACAGTAGCATTATGTCTAAAACAATATATATATCTTATTTTAGAAAGCACCGCCTTGTTTTAAAAATGCTTAAATAGTAACAAACATCTCATCACCAAACAAATATAATTTTTGAAATACTGTGAGAATTGACAATTCTCACAAAAAATGTGACAGAGACACCAAGCAAGCAAATGCTGTTGGAAAAATTACACCAATAGAATTGCTCCATACAGGGTTGCCACAAACCTTCAATTTGTAACTTACACCCTATCTTCATAGTGCAATAAAATGAGGTATCCTGTAGTTTTAAAAGCAAAGTAAAATATTTGATTTATATCTCCAGCAAAAGTGTGAGCATTAGGATAGACCAAGAGAATAAAATGTTTATGAATAAGATCTTTATAATGATGAACCAAGAGACCAGACTTTTCTGTAGCAGTTAAGACTATGCCTATGTGCCTAAATGTAGAAAGCAAACATGAGTATGTTGCGGGTAGGGAGAAAGGAAACGATCCTGGTTTATAAGTTCACTTTATCAGTAAGGTCCAAGAAAAAAACTTCATGCTCTTTTAGGCAGAGTGTTACTATTTAGTTACTGATGAATTGAAAAGATAGGACATGACAAGATAAATATTGCATATTAATGCATATGAGTGGAATCGAGAAAAAGCTACATAGATGAATTCATTTTCAAAGAATAAACAGAGATACAGACATAGAAGACAAATGCATGGATACCAAGAGGTGGGATGGATTGAGAGAGGTGGATTGATATATACACACTACTATGCATAGAACAGAGAACTAATGAGAACATCCTCTATAGCACAGGGAACTCTTTCCAGTGCTCTTTAGTGACCTAAATGAGAAGGAAATCCAAAAAAGAAGGGACATATGTGTATGCATAACTGATTCACTTTGCTGCACAACAGAAACTAACAAACCATTATAAAGCAACTATACTTCAATCAAAACACATACATACACACAAAACAGCTATCAAAACCAGCTACCGACCCAAAGGCTGAGGAACAATGGGAAGAGATTGGAATTATTTAAATTTGGAAATTTAGTCCTGCAGAAAAGAAATTCAGACCTGTGAGAAGAGGTTACTCCTTGGAAGTGTTGGTTTCTCAAAGCTGAAGTGCCCCACTTATCCAGGATCTAGAACTCTGAAGAGGTACTAGCAGGAGAGTGCTAGAGTCTGAGGGATCCAGAAATACTAGTTATACAACCCATGGGAAAGCTCTGTGAGATCAACTACTGACACTTTAACCTGTCACCACCAGAGTGAAGAAATTGCTGGGGTGTTGCTAACAGGATAGCAAGTTGAAAAAGAGAAGAAGCAAAACGATAATAAGAGGCAAAACAGAGAAAACCCTTTTTACGTCAGCTTTCCAGTCCCTTATTACTATTCCCTACCAGATTTAACAGGAATCAGCTGGCAAACCAGAGTTATGGAATGGGTTCCAGCTCCAGCTCAGAGATAATACTCTACTAAATAGGAGTTGCCTGACTAGAAATCGCTAGTGTTTTGATCTACAAAGTTTTTTCAAATATGCATGTTATTTAGTATTTTTGACCTTCACAGAGCAGACATGAGAACATCCATTATGTACATGTAGGAACTGGTTTACATATCCAACATCATATGAGTGGAAGAGTCAGCATTATAATCTAGCAACTCATTTCATTGTTTGAGTAATCAAAAGATGGAAATCCAACAGGCAATTGGATTCTTAAGGCTAATTTATCCTGTGACTCTCACTCTTCTGCAACAACAGAAAGCCCGATGTTTGAAATGCCCTAAATCACAAATGGTAACCACCTGCTGACCTTCTAAATTGCAAATTTCAGCTGAAGATATGGGACATCCATGAGCAATTGTCTACTATTTACTGAAACAATTATCAGTTCAGTTCAGTCACTCAGTCGTATCTGACTCTTTGCGACCCCGTGGACTGTAGCACACCAGGCCTCCCTATCCATCATCAACTCCCAGAGTTTACCCAAACTCATGTCCATTGAGTTGGTGACACCATCCAACTATCTCATTCTCTTTGGTCCCCTTCTCTTCCTGCCCTCAATCTTTCCCAGCATCAGGGCCTTTTCAAATGAGTCAGTTCTTCGCATCAGGTGGCCAAAGTATTGGAATTTCAGCTTCAACATCAGTCCTTCCAATGAACACTCAGGGCTAATCTCCTTTAGGATAGACTGCTTGGATCAATTATATGCCTTTTAAAAACACCTGAAGAATACAATTCAGTTTAGCACCTCAATATCTCTAGGAAAGGCATCACTCTGCCCCCACCCTGCTGCCTGTTAAGGGTACACATTCTAGTTGCTTTAAAGTATTTCCCTCACCCTGCAACTACTATAGAGTAAATTACTGTGACTTCAGGTTAAAAAAAAAAAAAATTCTTCCTCAGTTAACAGCATTCCTCTTTGCTATTGGCCAAAACCAAACATGATTTAGAAGATACATTTTTTCCAATGACTACTAGGTTAGTGGAAACCAGGAACATTTTTCATTTGCGCACTATACAGCTCAACCAATTCTAACTGACAGCCTGGTTTCTACCGAACACTAGTTAGGTAGGTCCTTGATAACTGTTGAGTTTTTTTTTCAGGGTGGAGGGGCAGAAGATGTATTTTGATAATTAAATTTAGCAAGTATTTACCGTAACTGTGGAACTTACCAGTATCATTACTATTTTAATGTGAACCATGGGGCTTCCTTTATTTATTATCCAAATTTGTGTGCCAAAATACAGATAAGCGTTTTTAGCAGTGTCTGCAGAGATTTATGCTACTAGTCCATGAAACTGATTTGGAGAAACATATATTTAAGGAAATAACACCCCTTGGTCCTATCTCCAACACCCTTATTTAATTCTTATTGAAGATCTGCTCGGAAAGAAAAATCCCACTTACTTTCGTTTTCTTTCTTCTTTTTCTTAATTCCCATTTTGTTCCCAACACACACACACACACACACACACACACACACACTTAGATTGCTTCTGCTCCTTAGTACACAGCTTCAGTTCTCTTACAATAACAAACAAAAAACCCGCACAAAATTACAGACCAAAAATACGCCAAAGGGACCTTCTCAAAATCTCATATTTTTCAGCAGAGTTGTTTCAAAGGGTAAAGGTTATCTCAAAATTCCATAACAGACCCTCTCAGCTCCTCAAATATTCATCTCTCTCTTTTCTTCCTACAAACCCAGGATATTTCTTCCACTCTCTCAAAACGAGCTTATTGTCTGTGACATGAATGTAGAGAGAAGTCTGTAAGAACTGGCATTTAGATCACTTTATTTGCAGGCTTCCTTGGCACAGGCCTACCTCAAAGGCAGAAGATATTTGAGGGTGACTATGAGCTTTGCTTTCTGGATGGTAAAGAAAATGGAAACAGAAAAGGGAGCACAGAATTGGCCAAGATAATTACATATTTTCATTCTAAACTGCTTTCTCCTATCACCGGATATTACAGCTAGAAAGGTCATGCAACACTTATCTTGATACAGTGAAGGAAAAGGGTGTGTGTGGGGGGCTTGAATTGTCCAGAGCTCACCAGGTAGCATCTAAAGCGAAAGTAAAACTGAGCTGTCTGATACCCTCTCCCCTGGTCCATGCTGTTTAGTCAGTTAAGAGCTGAGTTAGCCTGGAATGATTTGCACGTAGCTGTAATGAATGATGCCCAAGCCTAGTTAATCATCAGATTCACCTGGGTTTCTCTTGCACCTATAGCCTTTCAGGCCCCACCCCAAACTTTGTGATAGCTAACTCATAGAGTCTGTTCTTCTATAATCTAAAGTCTGTCCCAGTGAGTCTGAAATCATAAATGTTGGATAACTCTGGAAAAGACCATGGAGTTTGAGAATTATAAGATATAACTTCATTGTCCCAGACTTGTTTTTATTCTGTAAGTTAGTGTAAGAGATGGACCTTCCTTGGTGGAGTCAAGGGTATGGTTACTACTTTACATCTAGCTAGACTTTGTTAGGTGACCTATGGGAAGTTGCTTAATTGTTTTCAAGTCATATCTATTATGAAAGCTGATGTGCAATGACCTGTCTCTCGGTTCATATCAAAGCCCAATTAATTATTAGGAGAAAAGATCTTTAACCCTTCAATAAAATTATTGGAAATTCAATGCCTCTTTTTTTAAACAGCATTTTAAATTTCAAATATGCCAAGATGAAAGAGGAACTTCTATGTAATTAAAAACAAGCAAATAAAGCATAAACAAAACAAAGCTAAAAGTCTGATCCACACATGGACCCCAAAATAATTGGAAGCTCTATTTGAAACATTTAGAGAAGAAACAGATGCTATGCATTTTAAAATCTATTTCACGCTATGTAGAATAGATTCTCCTATTTCTTTCTCTTTCTCTTTGTTGGGCCATATCACCTGTTTTTATGAGAATAAAAGACAAATGATCTTTCTAGTACAGATAAGAAATATATATACAAGGCAAACTTTAGGGACATTTACCAACTGGCCAATTATAATTAGAAGTGAACTACTATGGAAGATAAAATTAATAAAATTCTAATGAGATCCCTGAAGTATTTGCATGTTTGAAAGGTATGCATGCTTATACTGACAGAAAAGGGTTTTCAGATCTCACAGACCAAAAGATGCAATTTAAACACAACAAACCAGTAGCAGAAATCTGACTTCTGTCATAAGTCTGTAATTTTTCTTCTCTTTCATTGAAAGTTTGTAGAATCTAAACTGTGGCAGGAATTATACATTTAGAAACAATTCACTTTCCTGGACCTTGAGGGGAGAACAGCTTTCCTTCTGAGCATCTCACAAGTCAACATTATTAGTAGCCATCATTATTATCAAGAACAAAACTTCCTTATTGTGGACCTTCTCTGTGTGATTAGATGACAGAATCAACCAAATACTGAGAACTAATATAAAGTGGTGGTAAGAATATGAGCTCTGACATGAGACTTCCTGGAACCAAAGCCTGACTCCATCATTTTACCAGGTATATACATCTGGGCAAGTTATTTAACTTCTCTATGCCTCAGTTTAGTCATTTGAACAATGACAGAAGATGTGATATCTCCAACACTGAATTTTTTTCAAGTTTTTGATCACATACTGCATGAGGAATACTCAGCAAACTATGAGTAATGGGTAACAAATAAATGGAAACTTCATAACGAAGAATATAGAAACATAATTCTGGAGTAAATTAAAAGTAACTCCAATGAATAAAATATTCTAATTTAACCAAATCACTTAACAAATATTTATGGACAGTTTTACTATGCGTCAGGCATTGGACTATAAGATAAAGGTGTTATAGAAAGGAAGATGGCAACTTCTTGCCTCAAAGAGAAACTGATAAAGGTAAGATGCACATATCAGGGAGCTCCCCAGTGCCAAAATTTTCATAGGAAAGTCTTAGTCATGATTGGGAGATGGGTGGGTATCCTTTGATGTCTTTCAGACACTCTTATTTGTGGCTTATCTTTGCTTGTCATAGGAGCCAAGGACAAGCTACCAGAATGGACTAACAAGATGAAAGAGGTGATTTCTGGCCTCTGTCCTGCCAGATATTCAAAGTGTAACCATGGGCAAGCCCCTCCCCCTCTCTCAGATCTCTCCTTCCTTCACAGCATCTCTCTAAGACTGGCTATGAGGATTCAATGAGCTAATTCCTGTGACAAGTACCTTGTCAATTGTCAGAGGCTGTGTCAATGAAAGGGTAAGGAAAATTAGATAAATTTGATAATACCCACTGAGAATCAATTTTGAGCGAAAAGCAGAACAAAAAGCAAACATTCAGCACCCCCTGTCTAGCCCCAAGCTTTCTCTCCTAGCCCCAAGTCTGTCAATACCTCTAATCACCTTCTTTGTTTATGCTGGGCACTGAGCTAAATGCCTTATCGGTATTATTTCCATTAGCCAGCACCGCTGCCCCATGAACTGAGCACTATGGGTATCCTTCTTTACAGACCAGAAATCTGATGCCAAGGGCCATCAGGTCCACAGTGGACCAAACCAGACCTAGAACCCAACCTAGGTTTCTCTGATGCTAAAACTTGTGTCATAAACCACTTTCACATTGAACTTCCAAGTTTACACCTCAGGGACCCTGAAGCCAGGGGCTGGCTACCTACATGCTGGTCTTTAGGACCTGGATTTCAGGGTACCCGGGGCTGCCCACTGCTGCCCTTTTCTCCTGTGTTAACGTCGTGGCTTCTAAGTGCCTCCAATTTGCCTTTTGGATTGTCAATATGTTCATATAATAAAACTAGATTAAAGCATCTCCCTGTCACTGAGAGAACAGAAGCACTTATTAAATGGGCCTTTGGTTATTGATGGCCTATCTTGATGCAGTGGAAGGAGGCATTCCAGAACATTCCACAAGAAACTCCTGACTCTTGACTCAGCCACTAACTTTCCACATTTCCTCAGACAAATAGTTTAACTGCTTTGAGCCTCAGTTTCTTCAATTGTAAAAGAGAACACTGCCTGCCATTCCTACTTTCTTGAATTCCTATAGGGATAAAATTAGATAATGCATATGGAATAGGTTTATAAGCTTTAAAGTTCTACCATACTAACCATTGTTCTTTAACAGCATCTGTGGTATAATGGAATAATATGGATAAACTGAACTTGAATTCAAGTCCAGACATGACACTAGAAACTCTAGAATATTATCCAGGATTCTGTTCTATGAACATCATTTTTGTAATCAGATAATAGGGGATATAAAACCTACTTTTTATAGTGGGGTTATAAAGTTAAAAATAGAAAAATTGCCTAAAACTGATCTAAACACACTATTCTAATAAATACTATAACTGATTACTGTTAGCAGTTATGCATATTAATTTTTCCCAAAGTATTAAAAAATACAAAACAGTATTTGGGCTCATTATGACTTAGAAAACAGACTCAAGATATGTAGATTTCTTTGGGAGGCTGTTAAAATACAAACAACCTAACTTGAGGGGTGAGGGGAGGGTGGGAGAAGACACAGCAGCCTAAGATGTAAAACCTCCTTTTAGGGATAGAAGGGTTAAGGAGGTTTAAAGTATGGCCACTATTACTGACACGGTCTGCTCTGGGCAAGGGTTAGGCCAGCTCCTGCTGTTTCTCTTGGCAGGAAGTGTAGGTCTGCTTTCATCAGGCCTGGTCTTTTCACTCTTGGAAGAGTGGCAGCAGCAGCTTTTCTCTGTGAGGGGCCCTGGTAACCACGTTCTTGGAGCAAGATCAAGACTTTCTTGCAATCTGTGTTACCCTCTCTTTTGATATGTACCCAGGCTTGAGGCTTGCTGTGACCTGAAGGCCCCTATCCTGCATGGAATGCAGTGAAGATGGCCCTTCGTATGCCTGTGGTCCCCTGTACTTCCAGATTCCCGACTCCAGAAAAATGATGAGGAACATTGGGTGTTTTGAAAGGGATGAAGTAGCCAAAGAGAAAACAGGTGGTCCCACTTAAGAAAACATAGGTTTATGAGTCTTAAATGGATTTGGGGGTCAGACTCATCACTGTCTAGATTTGTATCTTTAGGGTTATTTTTAAAGTCTCTGGGTTTTAGTTTCCTCATCTGTTCAAAGAGGAAAATAATAGCAGCCTGTCTTGGTTGTCCCAGGAATTGCCTGAGTTAATGGATAAAGAAATTAGCCTAGCAATTAACTCATTTTGTGTGTTCAACTACAATTGCTTTTACTACTGTTGCTTCCCTTTTGCAGATTATAAATGTATGTGGGGACTTTACAGCAAGATTCTGGCTGCGCTGTTTTGTTCTGAAGAGTTTTCTTTAGCACTGATGTCAGGCAAGAGGATTAGCTAGAAGCTGTGGGGAATACAAAGATGCTTACATGGTGGCTCTGTCTTTAAGTAGCTGCCTAGCCAGCTGGTAAGACAGAGCATAAGCAGAGAGTGAGATCCAACAGAAGGAGATACATATGGGTGCTTAATGAGTGGCCCAGGTGGCGCATGTTACAGGCACTGAGATGTGGGAAAGGTCACTCACTGTGGGATGAAACTGTTGGAAAAGTTTCTCGCAGAAATTAATTATTTTAGTCAGTCAGTCAAGTTGCTGCTCTCATTGAATGTTCATATGGTTCCATAAACTGTGCTCAGATTTAGGTTTGAGCTGGGCCTTGGAGGATAAGTAGAAATCTAACTATTACACATTGTCTTCATTTCCTTGGCTGCATTTACCTTATTTTGTTCATCTCTCTACACTCTCCAGCCCTAACTAAAACTTCTGAGCATGTCCATCTATCAGCGGGTTCTACAGGAATTTCAAACTCAATATACTCCAAGCTGGGGACATTATCTTTCTTTCGTACAAGCCATGACCTAGAATTTCTATTTCAATTCCCATCCTGATACATCCAATAGCCCCAAATCATGAACATTAAAATCAGTTCTAATTATTTTCTCACCCTATGTTTTTGCAAACAGCTGCTCAAAAGATAAGCTCAGTTCAGTCCAGTTGCTCATATATGTCTGACTCTTTGAGACCCCGTGGACCACAGCACGCCAGGCTTCCCTGTCCATCATCAACTCCTGGTGCTTACTCAAACTCATGGCCATTGAGTTGGTGATGCCATCCAACCATCTCATCCTCTGTCATTCCCTTCTCCTCCTGCCTTCAATCTTTCCTAGCATCAGGATTTTTTCCAATGATTCAGTTCTTCATATCAGGTGGCCAAAGGATTGGAGCTTCAGCTTCAGCATCAGTCCTTCCAATGAATATTCACAATTGATTTCCTTTAGGATTGACTGGTTTCATCTCCTTGCAGTCCAAGGAACTCTCAAGAGTCTTCTCCAACACCACAGTTCAAAAATATCAATTCTTTGGTGCTCAACTTTCTTTATCATCCGACTCTCACATCCATACATGACTTCTGGAAAAACATAACTTTGACTGGATGGACCTTTGTCGACAAAGTAATGCCTCTGCTTTTTAATATGCTTTCTAGGTTTGTCATAGCTTTTCTTCCAAGGAGAAAGCATCTTTTAATTTCATAGCTGCAGTCACCATCTGCAGTGATTTTGGAGCACAAGAAAATAGTTTCTCACTGTTACCATTGTTTCCCCATCTATTTTCCATGAAGTGATGGAACCAGATGTCATGATCTTAGTTTTCTGAATGCTGAGTTTTAAGCCAGCTTTTTCACTCTCCTCTTTCACTTTCATCAAGAGGCTCTTCAGTTCCTCTTCGAATTTTGCCATAATGGTGGAGTCATCTGCATAACTCAGGTTATTGATATTTCTCCTAGCAATCATGTTTCCAGCTGGTGCTTCATCCAGTCCTGCATTTTGCATGATGTACTCTGCATAAAAGTTAAATTAACAGGGTAAAAGCCTTGACATACTCCTTTTCCAATTTGAAACCGGTCCATTGTTCCATGCCTGGTTCTAACTGTTGTTTCTTGACCTGCATACAGATTTCTCAGGAGGCAGGTAAGGTGGTCTGGTATTCCCATTTGTTTCAGAATTTTACACAGTTTGTTGTGATCCATACAGTGAAAGGCTTTAGCATAGTCCATGAAGCAGAAGTAGATGCTTTTCTGGAATTCTCTTGATTTTTATATGATCCAACAGATGATGACAATTTGATCTCTGGTTCCTCTGCCTTTTCTAAATCCACCTTGAACATCTGGAAATTTCAGTTCACATAATGTTGAAGCCTAGCCAGAAGAATTTTAAGCATTACTTTGCTAGCATGTGCTGCTGCTATTAAGTCGCTTCAGTCATATCTGACTCTGTGCGATGCCATGGACTGCAGCCTACCAGGCTCCTCCATCCATGGGATTTTTCCAGGCAAGAGTACTGGAGTGGGTTGCCATTGCCTTCTCCACCTAGCATGTGAAATGAGTGTAATTGTGCAGTAGTTTGAACATTCTTTGGCATTGCCTTTCTTTGGAATTGGAATGAAAACTGACCTTTTCCTATCCTGTGGCCACTGCTCAGTTTTCCAAATTTGCTGGCATGTTGACTGCGGCACTTTCACAGCATCATATTTTAGGATTTGAAATAGCTCAGCTTGAATTCCATCACCCTACTAGCTTTGTTCATAGTGATGCTTCCTAAGGCCTACTTGAGTTTGCACTCCAGGATATCTGGCTCTAGGTGAGTGATCATACCATTACGTCATTAAGATCTTTTTTGTATAGTTCTTCTGTGTATTCTTGCCACCTCTTCTTAATATCTTCTGCTTATGCTAGGTCCATACAGTTTCTATTCTTTATTGTGTCCATCTTTGCATGAAATATTCACAGCATACTAAAAAGCAGAGATTTTACTTTGTCAAAAAATGTCCATCTAATCAAGGCTATGGTTTTTCCAGTGGTCATGTATGAATGTGAGAGTTGGATTATAAAGGAAGCTGAGCGCAGAAGAATTGATGTTTTTGAACTGTGGTGTTGGGAAAGACTCTTGAGAATCCCTTGGACTGCAAGGAGATCCAGTCAATCCTAAAGGAAATCAGTCCTGAATATTCATTGGAAGGACTGATGTTGAAGCTGAAACTCCAATCCTTTGGCCACCTGATGGGAAGAACTGTCTCACTGGAAAAGACCCTGATGCTGGGAAAGATTGAAGGTGGGAGGAGAAGGGAATAGCAGAGGATGAGATGGTTGGATGGCATCACCGATTTGATGTACATGAGTTTGAGCAAGCTCTGGGAGTTGGTGATGGACAGGGAAGCTTGGTGTTCTGCAGTCCATGGGGTCGCAAAGAGTCGGACACAACTTAGCCACTGAACTGACTAAGCTTATGTTTAGGAGCATGCCTGCTCAGTTGCTGAATCCTGTCTGACTTTTTGTGACCCCATGGACTGTAGCCCACCATGCTCCTCTGTCCATGGAATTTTCTAGGCTAGAATACTGGAATGGGTTGCCATTTCCTCCTCCAGGTGATCTTCCCAACCCAGATATCAAACCTATGTCTCCTGCATGGCAGGCAGTTTCTTTACTGCTGAACCAAAGAGCTTCTGCAAATTAGGAGATGGATTGCCTTAGAAGAGGGGAGAGTGTCACATTTTTCAGCTCACCATAGTCAATGATTTAAATTTTTATCACTTAAACAGTAAAGAGTTGTTCTAAATTTTTAACTTGTGCTTCTTAAATCTTACAGAACCTTTGTATATAGAATGTGGTCATGGCCTGAGCTGCAGGAATAAGAGGAAAGAGAATGCACATGGGGCAGGAAATAAGCAAACCATTATGTAGAAGGGTATAAAACAGAAGTTTCAGGAGACACCCCATAAACATTTTTGAAAGATAAGGTGTATATTGCATATGATGTAAATTATGCTAGCATGCTCTTGAGATAGTCTGTAGACAAGGTTAACTACCTTTGAACACCCTTACTATACAAACATTTAATATCCCTGTAACCATAAAAGTAAAGTTTCCTTATAATTAGGGTGACATTATAATTTATCACCCAACTCAGAATATTTTTGAAAGGGAAGGAAGGTTCTTTTAAATCTAATACAGAATAACAAGCATAAATTGGGACTCTCCTGGGAAGCCAGGATACAACTTTTCTTTACTTATAATGAGATGTGGTGACAATCTGTAATCTAAGCCAACTTGTTCAAGTTCCAGGAAAGATGAACTTAGACTTATTTCTGTACTCTAGAAAATAAAATGTAAGTATGTAACAAAGTCACTATTTTTCCCCCTCCTGATTATGAAAATAATTCTGAGGCTTATTTAAGTTATTGGACTTTTTTGTAGTCTAAAATGATGGGAAAACAATTACTATAGAGGATTCCTCTAGAAACTACTCAGATATTAAATATACTTATTCATTCATTCATCTACTTTTTAAGTAAATATTTAGTGAGTACTTAATACACACTAGCTACAGTGGTAGGACATATACAAATTATGGCCATGACATAAGTATATAAAGAACTTTAGTTGAAAAAGGATGAAGAACTAGGGGGGTCCTCTTTGAAAGGTCTGAGAAAGTGACATATTAGCAGAAGGGAAGAGATTCACTGTTTCTTTTGGATTAAGTGAAGATGGAGGAAGTATTTTGAAAGAGAAGGGTGGCTGGGTCCAGATCTTGAAAAGCTGAGCACACATACAATTCCCACAAAATATGTACACATTATTTTACATGGCAAAAGGGACTTTGTAGACTTGAATAATTTAAGGATGAAAAGATTATTTTGGATTATTTGCATAGCCTAATAAAACCACAAGGTCCTTATAAGAGGGAAGGAAGAGGGTCAGAGTCAAAGAGATACAAGGATAGAAGCAGAAGTCAGAGAGGAGAGAAGATGCTGCACTGTTGGCTTTCAGCATGAAGGAAGGGGCAGTGAGCCAGGAGATGCAGGCAGCCTCTCATCACAAGACCAAAGCAGGAAAGCAGTACTTCCTTAGAGCTCCCTGAAGGAACCAGCCTTGCCAACACTCTGGCTTTAGTCCAGGGAACTTGGTTTCAGACTTCTTATCTCTAGAACAGTGAGAATAAATCTGAGGGTTTTAAGCCACTAAGTTCCTGACAATTTATTAAAGCAACCATGGAAAACCAATATACTTACTCACTGGGGAAAAGGGAGATTATATGCTTCTACAAGTCAAAATTCCACGGACACCTTGCTTCAAATATGGCCTGAGCCCGGGAAATTTGATTCCACCTTGTGCTTCATCCAGCCTGGCATTTCACATGATGTACTCTGCATAAAAGTTAAATAAGCAGGGTGACAATAAACATCCTTGACATACTCTTTTCCCGATTTGGAACCAGTCTGTTGTTCCATGTCCAGTTTTAACGGTTGTTTCCTGTATGTTCCTGCATACAGATTTCTCAAGAGGTAGGTCAGGTGGTCTGGTATTCCTATCTTTTTAAGAATTTTTCAGATTTTGTTGTGATCCACAAGGTCAAAGGCTTTGGCATAGTCAATAAAACAGAAATAGATGTTTTCCTTGAATTCTCTTGCCTTTTTGATGATCCAACGGATGTTGGCAATTTGATCTGTGATTCCTCTGCCTTTTCTAAATCCAGATCGAACATCTGGAAGTTCACAGTTTACGTACTGTTGGAGAATTTAGAGCATTACTTTGCTAGCATGTGATGAGTGCAATTGTATGGTAGTTTGAACATTCTTTGGCATTGCCTTTCTTTGGGATTGGAATGACTACTGACCTTTTCCAGTCCTGTGGTCACTGCTGAGTTTTCCAAATTTGCTGGCATATTGAGTGCAGCACTTTCACAGCATCATCTTTTAGGATTTGAAATAGCTCAACTGGAATTCCATCACCTCCACTAGCTTTGTTCATAATGATGCTTCCTAAGGCCCACTTGACTTCTCATTCCAGGATGTCTGGCTCTAGGTGAGTGATCATACCATCCTGATTATCTGGGTTGAGAAAATCTTTTTTTTTTTTTATAGTTCGTCTATGTATTCTTGCCACATCTTCTTAATATCTTCTGCTTCTTTTAGGTCCATGCCATTTCTGTCCTTTATTGTGCCCATCTTTGCATGGAATGTTCCCTTAATATCTCTAATTTTCATGAAGAGATCTCTAGTCTTTCCTATTCTATTGTTTTCATCTATTTCTTTGCACTGTTCACTGAGGAAGACTTTCTTATCTCTCCTTGCTATTCTTTGGAACTTTGCATTCAAATGGGTATATTTTTCCTTTTGCTTCTCTTCTTTTCACAGCTATTTGTAAGGCCTCCTCAGAGAGCCATTTTGCTTTTTTGCATTTCTTTTTTTCTTGGGGATGGGTTTGATTTCTGCCTCCTGCCCAGTATCCATAGTTCTTCAGGTACTTGGTCTATCAAATGTAATTCATTGAATCTATTTGTCACTTCCACTGTATAATTGTAAGGGATTTGATTTAGGTCATACCTGAATGGTCTAGTGGTTCTCTCTACTTTCTTCAATTTAAGACTGAATTTGACAATAAGGAGTTCATGATCTGAGCCACAGTCAGCTCCCGGTCTTGTTTTTGCTGACAGTATAGAGCTTCTCCATCTTTGGCTGCTAAGAATATAATCAATCTGATTTCGGTATTGACCATCTGGTGATGTCCATGTGTAGAATCTTCTTTTGTGTTGTTGGATGAGGGTGTTTGCTATGAGCTATGAGTGTGTTCTCTTGGCAAAACTGTTAGCCTTTGCCCTGCTTCATTCTGTACTCCAAGACCAAATTTGCCTGTTACTCCAGGTATTTCTTGACTTCCTACTTTTGCATTCCAGTCCCCTATAATGAAGAAGACATTTTTGGGGGGTGTTAGTTCTAGGTCTTATAGGTCTTCATAGAACCATTCAACTTCAGCTTCTTCAGCATTACTGGTTGGGGCATAGACTTGGATTACTGTGATATTGAATGGTTTGCCTTGGAAATGAACAGAGATTGTTCTGTTGTTTTTGAGGTTGCATCCAAGTACTGCATTTCAGACTCTTTTGTTGACTATGATGGGTATTCCATTTCTTCTGAGTGATTCTTGCCCACAGTATTAGATATAATGGCCATTTGAGTTAAATTCACCTATTTCAGTCCTTTTTACTTCACTGATTCCTAAAATGTTGATATTCACTCTTGCCTTCTCCTGGTTGACCACTTCCAGTATTCCTTGATTCATGGACCTAACATTCCAGGTTCCTATGCAATACTGCTCTTTACAGCATCGGACTTTACTTCCAACACCATTCATATCCACAGCTGGGTGTTGTTTTTGCTTTGGCTCCATCTCTTCATTCTTTCTGGAGTTATTTCTCCACTGGTCTCCAGTAGCATATTGGGTACCTACTGACGTGGGGAGTTCATCTTTCAGTATATAGTATAGGAGTTCCTTTTTTCTTGAAACATATTGTATAGGAATTCCTTTTTTTCTTTGCCTACTATTTCATTTAAATGATTTGTATTAAGTGCCTATTCAGTGAAAGAGACCATGTAAGTTCTAGTGTGGAGTGGAGAAAGGGCCCTAAGATATCCTTGATAGTCACAAGGCCTACTCTGCAAGAAGAGAAGGGGGGGAAAATACGACCCTGGGGCAAAATCATGTTAGGTCAAAGTCTTATTAGCTATTCAGAACACAAAGTACAAGAGTTGCTTATTGGTTCCTTTCTGCAATTACTTTGGATAAAGAACCCCTCATGTAATGGCACTAAAGGATTGTTGCTGTCAAAAGATGAAATGAGATGATTAAGCAAAGCTTCTTTTTAAGGAAAGGTTCTTGAAAAAGTGATATTTGGATTGGGGCAAGGTTTAATAATGGTCCTCTGAGTTAAATTCACCCATTCCAGTCCATTTTAGTTCGCTGATTCCTAGAATGCCAACATTCACTCTTGCCATCTCCTGTTTGACCTTCCAATTTGCCTTGATTCATGGACCTAACATTCCAGGTTCCTATGCAATATTGCTCTTTACAGCATCGGACCTTTCTTCTATCACCAGTCCCATCCACAACTGGGTGTTGTTTTTGCTTCGGCTCCATCCCTTCATTCTTTCTGGAGTTATTTCTCCTCTGATCTCCAGTAGCATATTGGGCACCTACCAACCTGGGGAGTTCCTCTTTCAGTATCCTATCATTTTGCCTTCTCATACTGCTCATGGGGTTCTCAAGGCAAGAATATTGAAGTGGTTTGCCATTCCCTTCTCCAGTGGACCACATTCTGTCAGACCTCTCCACCATGACCTGACTGCCTTGGGTGGGCCCACACGGCATGGCTTAGTTTCATTGAGTTAGACACGACTGTGATCCTGTGATCAGATTGGCTAGTTTTCTGTGATTATGGTTTTAGTGTGTCTGCCCTCTGATGCCCTCTCGCAACACTTACCATCTTACTTGGTTTTCTCTTACCTCGGACGTGGGGTATCTCTTCACAGCTGCTCCAGGAAAGCGAAAGCAAAGGAGAGCAAAGGAGAAAAGGAACGATATTCCCATTTGAACGCAGAGTTCCAAAGAAGAGCCAGGAGAGATAACAAAGCCTTCCTCAGCAATCAGTGCAAAGAAATAGAGGAAAACAGCAGAATGGGAAAGACTAGAGATCTCTTCAAGAAAATTAGAGATATCAAGGGAAAATTTCAGGCAAAGATGGGTTCGATAAAGGACCAAAATGGTATGGACCTAACAGAAGCAGAAGATATTAAGAAGAGGTGGCATGAATAGACAGAAGAACTGTACAAAAAAGATGTTCACGACCCAGATAATCACAATGGTGTGATCACAGAACTTGACCTGACATCCAGGAACATGAAGTCAAGTGTGCCTTAGAAAGCATCACTACAAACAAAGCCAGTGGATGTGATGGAATTCCAGGTGAGCTATTTCAAATCCTGAAAGATGATGCTGTTAAAGTGCTGCACTCAATATGCCAGCAAATTTGGAAAACTCAGCAGTGGCCACATGACTGGAGAAGGTCAGTTTTCATTCCAATCCCTAAGAAAGACAATGCCAAAGAATGCTCAAACTACCACGCAGTTGCACTCATTTCACATGCTAGTAAAGTAATGCTTAAAATTCTCCAAGCCAGGCTTCAGCAATACGTGAAATGAGAACTTCCAAATGTTCAAGCTGGTTTTAGAAAAGGCAGAGGAACCAGAAATCAAATTGCCAACATCTGTTGGATCATCGAAAAGGCAAGAAAGTTCCGTAAACACATCTATTTCTGCTTTATTGACTATGAGAAAGCCTTCGACTGTGTGAATCACAATAAACTGTGGAAAATTCTGAAAGAGATGGGAATACCAGACCACCTGACCTGCCTCTTGAGAAACCTGTATGCAGGTCAGGAAGCAACACTTAGAACGGGACATGGAACAACAGACTGGTTCCAAATAGGAAAAGGAGTACATCAACGCTGTATATTGTCACCCTGCTTATTTAACTTATATGCAGAGTACATCATGAGAAACACTGGGCTGGAGGAAGGACAAGCTGGAATCAAGATTGCCGGGAGAAATATCAATAACCTCAGATAGGCAGATGACACCACCCTTATGGCAGAGAGTAAAGAAGAACTAAAATGCCTCTTGGTGAAAGTGAAAAAGGAGAGTGAAAAAGTTGGCTTAAAGCTTAACATTAAGAAAACTAACATCATGGTATCTGGTCCCACCACCTCATGGGAAATAGATGGGGAGACAGTGGAAACAGTGTCAGACTTCATTTTTTGGGCTCCAATATCACTGTGGATGGTGATTGCAGCCATGAAATTAAAAGATGCTTACTCCTTGGAAGGAAAGTTATGACCAACCTAGATAGCATATTAAAAAGCAGAGACATTACTTTGCCAACAAAGGTCATCTGGTCAAGGCTATGGTTTTTCCAGTGGTCATGTATGGATGTGAGAGTTGGACTGTGAAGAAAGCTGAGCACCGAAAAATTGATGCTTTTGAACTGTGGTGTTGGAGAAGACTCCTGAGAGTCCCTTGGACTGCAAGGAGATCCAACCAGTCCATCCTAAAGGAGATCAATCCTGGGTGTTCATTGGAAGGACTGATGCTGAAGCTGAAACTCTAATACTTTGGCCACCTCATGCTAAGAGCTGACTCATTGGAAAAGACCCTGATGCTGGGAGGGATTGGGGGCAGGAGGAGAAGGGGACGACAGAGGATGAGATGGCTGGATGGTATCACAGACTCGATGGGCATGAGATTGAGTAAACTCCGGTAGTTGGTGATGGACAGGGAGGCCTGGCGTGCTGCGATTCATGGGGTCGCAAAGAGTCGGACACGACTGAGCGATTGAACTGAACTGAACTGAACTGAAGGTTTAAATAAGCAAAAGGGGAGGGGAGAACACCCCAGGAGAAAGACTGACTGAAGATGGGAATGCAGGAGAGGACAATGTCTGGTACAACCCAAACGCAGAAGATTTCAGAGAAGGTGGCAAGAAAAGGAGGTTGAAATAAGAACTGGTATAAGGTCCCACTGTTAGAGAATGAGTTCATTTGAGGTCAGTCTTTGGGTTTGATAATGAGCTTTGAGAGACTTATATGTCCCTGTGGTTTGATCCAGTTAGTGTCACACAGTAACGTCTCCAAGCTCATCCACCAAGACAGGAGAGTGGAAACTGTCCCAGGTGGACTTGAGAACCTCGAAGACAGGCTGTCTTCTCTCAGAACAGGAAAGTTTCCTCTGGTGAGATGGTTGTTCAGAATGTCACATTGATTCCATGTGCCCAGGCCATATTTTATAGGGGAACAGAGAGAAAGAACATTTTCTGCAATAATCACATGCACCTTCACTATTTCCGAGGAAGGATGAGGAAAAGTGAGCTGCAGCTCCTTGCAAGTGAACACAATTCTTCTAGGCTATAGATGAGCACATATTCCAGTCAGAGAAGTGGTCCCTGATAGAATTTAAAATTCCCCTTTCCATTCACATTTAAATTACCATAGCTAGTTAATTTGGCTAATTAACTCTTGGTGGTAAAATACAAAAAAAAAAATCTAAACTTTAATTTTCACATGTGAGTTCCTGATAATAATCATTAATCTCAAGGGAAAACAAAAACAAACAAACAAAAAAACTCACCTCAGTTAAAAATAGTGTTGTCATAAGAAAAGAAACTTCAAAACAACTTTTTTCCCTCAAATCAGTGTATTGAATATTTAAAATAAATTTGTTGAAAGAAAATCTGAACATGAAAATCAATGAGGAAATGAACACAAAAACCAATCATACTCCCTCCACCTAAAAAAGAACTTCTGTAGACATTCTGGGTAAGTCCTCACAGTATTATCCACTACATATGTATTTCCCATTAAAAGTATTCTTCTGTTCTGTTGAAATACTTTTCCCTTTGTTTAAAAAGGAGATTAAAATAGACATTTTCATATTAATTTTTATACTGCTATAACATCATGTATCAGAAAAACATCTATTTATGCTTTATTGACTATGCCAAAGCCTTTGAATGTGTGGATCACAATAAACTGTGGGAAATTCTGAAAGAGATGGGAATACCAGACCACCTGACCTGCCTCTTGAGAAACCTGTATACAGGTCAGGAAGCAACAGTTAGAACTGGACATGGAACAACAGACTGGTTCCAAATAGGAAAAGGAGTACTCAAGGCTGTATATTGTCACCCTGCTTATTTAATTTATATGCAGAGTACATCATGAGAAACGCTGGGCTGGAGGAAGCACAAGCTGGAATCAAGATTGCCAGGAGAAATATCAATAACCTCAGATATGCAGATGACACCACCCTTATGGCAGAGAGTGAAGAGGAACTAAAAAGCCTCTTGATGATAGTGAAAGAGGAGAGTGAAAGAGTTGGCTTAAAGCTCAACATTCAGAAAACTATGATCATGGCATCTGGTCCCATCACCTCATGGGAAACAGATGGGGAAACAGTGGAAACAGTGGCTGACTTTATTTTATTTTTATTTTTTTTTGGCTCCAATATAACTGCAGATGGTGATTGCAGCCATGAAATTAAAAGATGCTTACTCCTTGGAAGGAAAGTTATGACCAACCTAGATAGCATATTAAAAAGCAGAGACATTACTTTGCCCACAAAGGTCCATCTAGTCAAGGCTATGATTTTTCCAGTGGTCATATATGGATGTGAGAGTTGGACTGTGAAGAAAACTAGCACAGAAGAATTGATGCTTTTGAACTGTGGTGTTGTTGAAGACTCTTGAGAGTCCCTTGGACTGCAAGGAGATCCAACCAGTCCATCCTAAAGGAGATCAGTCCTGGGTGTTCATTGGAAGGACTGATGCTGAAGCTGAAACTCTAATACTTTGGCCACCTCATGCGAAGAGTTGACTCATTGGAAAATACCCTGATGCTAGGAGGGATTGAGGGCAGGAGGATAAGGGGGTGACAGAGGATGAGATGGCTGGATGGCATCACCGACTCGATGGACATAGTTTGGGTCAACTCCCGGAGCTGGTGATGGACAGGGAGGCCTGGTGTGCTGTGATTCACAGGGTTCCAAAGAGTCGGACACGACTGAGCGACTGAACTGAACTGAACATCATACATTTTAAAAGTGAATATATTTTAATGTAAACTGCTTAGATGCACACATTCATAATTTAACCCACTGAAAATTGTAGCAGGAGAGATGGTAACAGTTCTTCATTCACTCTGATGTATTTCTTCAAACCTTTCTGGGCCAGCAGCATCGAGATATCTTTGCTCAGGTATAAAAGGATGATGAGCAAAGGCTTCCATCATGTTTAGAAAATGATAGCCTAAAACAAACACCTGAACAATATAACAAACAAGAAATAAAGTTCAAGTAGCTTCAAAGACTGTCCTCTTGGAGTGATATGGGGACCCTGAACTCCCCTATTATCACCCTTGATTGTAAATGAACTCTTCAAGAATTTTCTTTCTATCTGGGGCCATTAGAGGAAGAAATACAGCTCTAAAAGTCTGACCTGAAGGCAAGTGACTAGTGGGAACACTCCCAGGGCTGCACATTAACTTCACAAAGAACATTTAATGATGAAAAATAACATGTGTTTTTATAGTACTTCTTTTCTTAGAGCAGCCACCATACTGGGCTACAGATTTTAATGTCATTTGAATCTGAATTTATATGAGAGTAATAAGTATGTTCCTATAAGGCTGTAGGTGATTTAGAATTTAAAAAATTGAATTATACTTAAAATACACAATAATAATTCAGTCTTTGAAGAAACCCTGCAGTGTATCCCTTGGAATGTCAGAGAATCCTTGATTTTGTGAATAACTACGGTTTGTGAAAACTTGCTGCATTGTTTGTGTCAGTTAGAATTTTCATATTGAAGGAGGGTAGTTTATGGTTTTCTTTTAGGTCAGTTTAGTTCATTAATATTTATGAGATCCTTCATTTTAAAAGGTAAGTCTTCGTTTCTTTTGTACCCACTGAGATTCTTTCCTGAAATGTGATTATTTTCAGTTGGCATCACTGTTAATATCATGCTAAATATTTCATATATTCATATTATAGATTATATTTGGGATAGTAGATTGAAATGGAGCCAATAGCACACCTATTTACCATGGTTTGAGAGCAATGCAGAATCGCTGTTACTATCACATCAACAAAAATATCCTGGTTCCCAACTGTGATAGGACAAGAACATACTCATACAAAAGAAAGCATCAGAGACACTAGAGGGGGATTAAGAACTAACCACACAAAGCCAGTTGTTAGACTTACTGACTTTTACATTATTTGCTTCTGTTGGGAAAAAATAGACAAAAGAGAAAAGAAGAGCATAGAAAGATGCCCAAAAAAACATATCTAAGAAAACTATCATGTACAAATTATTCAATGAATAGTTGGCAGTAAGATTTATTTATGGAACAAACTTCTAAACAGAGAAAACCACTGTAGAATTTTTTTTATTATTTTAGAATTGTGCAACCATAAATACACAGATTTCTATTGAAATGGGTCACATTTCCACCAATCCATTATGAAGAATGCAAAGTATCCTTAACAGCATGAGAGTTCAAGAAATGGGCCAAGGATACTGTGGACCATACCTGACATTGAAGGTTGAACAAAAAAGAAAATATTTTATACTTTGATTATAGTATTAGAAAAAAATCATATATGAAACAGCACATCTTTAATACACTTAATAAATTCGCCCCCAACCCCACGATACATCAAAAAGAGAAATCAGTTTCTAGCTGGGAATTGGACCATAAAGAAGGCTGAGCGCTGAAGAATTGATGCTTTTGAATTGTGGTGCTGGAGAGGACTCTTGAGAATTCACTGAACTGCAAGGAGATCAAATCAATCAATCCTAAAGGAAATCAACCCTGAATATTCATTGGAAGGACTGATGTTGAAGCTGAAATTCCAACACTTTTGGCCACCTGATGCGAAGAGCCAACTCAAAGAAGACCCTGGTGCTCGGAAAGACTGAAGGCAGGAGGAGAAGGGATGACAGAGGACGAGATGGTTGGATGGCATCACTGACTCAATGGACATGAGTTTGAGCAAGCTCTGGGAGATGGTGAAGGACTGGGAAGTCTAGCATGCTGCAGTTCATGGGGTCACAATGAGTCAGACATGACTGAGCAACTGCACAACAACAAGAGAAGCTGGGAGTTGGGTGCAGATTTATCCCAGATCATGTGTGCTTTCTCCCCTCCTGTATGGTTTCATCATCAGTTGCCAGAGGAGGATGATACCTCACAGAAAGGGCCTTTCTTCTAACCATTGTGGGCTTCAGGCAGTCATGAAGCAGCAATTGCATCCAGACAGACAGTGAGTCTTCCCAGCCAATGTGAAATGCATTTATGCTATATTTTGGGTTGGTCAAACATTACATTCAGTTCGGTTCAGTCGCTCAGTCGTGTCCGACTCTTTGAGACCCCATGAATCGCAGCACGCCAGGCCTCCCTGTCTGTCACCAACTCCCGGAGTTTACTCAAACACATGCCCATCAAGTCGGTGATGCCATCCAGCCATCTCATTCTCTGTCGTCCCCTTCTCCTCCTGCCCCCCCTCCCTCCCAGCATCAGGGTCTTTTCCAATGAGTCAGCTCTTAGCATGAGGTGGCCAAAGTATTGGAGTTTCAGCTTCAAACATTACATTACATTACATCATATGGAAAAAACCCAAATAAACTTCTTGGCCAACCCAATACTTCCTTTTGACAAACCCATAACAGTTACAAATATATATATATAAATATATATATAATAAATATAAGTAAATATAAATATATAAATATATGTGTGTGTGTATATATATATATACACCCAGTGTTTTGAATCTTCAGTTATTCCTGATTCTTTTGCATAAGCTCTGTAAGCCCTATAATTTGTTTACCTTTGTAAATCCTGTCAACCAGGCTGGCAACTGGGAAGGTGGGTGCTGGGGATGGGTAGCTACCTCTAAGCAAGAGAGAACATTTTCTCTGGAATCCCAGAGCAACGGTAGGGAGCAGAGCAGAGCAGAGGATCCACCCCAGGGCCTTAGGAAGAACAACTGACTGAAAATTTCAACCTAGAGGCCTGGCAGTGCTGACTTCAGGAGGAAATAAAGGCCCAGCTTTTGGGGCCATATGATACCTGGACCCTAAGATTATCTCACAATTTGAGAATGGCTTTATTTAAGGCTAGTTCCATTCAAAATGTTTGATACCTTTCCTGATAGGTGGTTATGGCAACTCCTTGAAGTCATGGGTTGTATATTTAATGTTCCTAACTGATGTAACAGTGTTCAATATATGGATGGACTTCAAGTGTATGGGCTGGTAGACTGATGTGGACTTAAAAAAAAAAAAAAAAGAAAAACTTTTACTACAGAAGGAATAGCCAGTGTAATACCTTTTATACTTAACTCTTACCTTCAACCATATGTGTCCAAATAAGTGAATCAGAGATCCTGGAAGTTTCTCAGGGCTTCACTCAATGATCTGGTTTCCGAGGACTACTGGGGCAGGAAATGCCACTAGTCATGATGTTATTATATTTTATTAGGATGTTTTCTAAGTTGAATGGCTGAAACAAGGAGGTAGGTCAAAAAATTACTTTATATTAATATCTGCTTACATGGTAAATCATCTTATGTGTGTATACATACATAAGTATTCTGAGTAAGTTGCCCACTGACTCTAAAGAGAGGTTCCCACATCATATTATAAAAAGAGAAAAACACACAGGAAAAAAGTAAAAAGCAAAGGACTTCTCCCTCTTGGACATGCAAATAATGAGAATGTAGAGGACAGAACTTCACATTCAACCTGCACCTGCACACCCACAATATTCTCACTAAGTGAAGAGTATCAGAGAAAGAAAATGGGAAAATATATTTAAAAAACATCTCATCAAAGAAATCTATTCATAGCCAGTAAGCACATGAAAAGATGCTGGAAATCATAAGTCATCAGAAAAATGCAATTTAAGTCACAATTAAATACCACTTCACACCTACCAGAATGATTAAAATAAAGAGACATGCTGGTGCACTGGGATGACCCAGAGGGATGGGATGGGGAGGGAGGTGGGAGGGGGGTTCAGGATGGGAACACATGTAAATCCATGGCTGATTCATGTCAATATATGGCAAAAACCACTACAATATTGTAAAGTAATTAGCCTCCAACTAATAAAAATAATTGGGAAAAAATAATAATAATTAAAAAAAATTTTTTTAATAAAAACTGCACATTAAAAAAACAAATAAAAATTTTAAAAATTAAAAAAAATAAATAAAGAGACATGTTTGAGAGAATCTGGAGAAACTGGAACCCTCTGCTGAGAATATAAAAGATACAGTTACTTTGATAGCTTCTGAAAGAGTTAAATATTATATACACTCATCATGGTAACCACTTATGGTGACAATTGTGTTTATATGACATGTCCTAAAAAGGAATATCTACAGAAACAAAATGTAAAGAGTGGCTGCCTGAGGCTAGAGGTGGCAGAGGGAAGTGTATGCAAATGGGCATGTGGGATCTTTTGGGGGGGAGATGGAAATGTTCTAAAATTGGATTGTGGTAAAAGTTGCATAACTGTAAATTTTCTAAAAATCTTTGAAATTATACACTTAAAATTGGTGTATTTTATGGTATGTAAATTATATCTGAAAAGCATAAGATTAAATTAAATAACTGTGTTATAATCCAAATGTTTGTAAAAGCAGAAATGAATTACTTCTCTATCTACATCAAACCAAAGCTGAGCCAAAAATGTCAAATGTATATTAATACCTACAAACTACGTATTCATATAACTACACAGATATTTAAAAATACTAAAAACTTTGCACTATTTTGATGGGTTTTGCTTTGAAAAGTTTAGAGTAATGTATCAAAATAAATTTAATATTTAAAAAGTGACTACTGTTTTTCTCAAAGCAATTCCATCATAATCATCTTTATTATCATATTTAATAATCATTGTATGTATTAACCTAACAAACAATGCATCCGTGGGAACCCATTCAAGGGCACTTGTGGATGTAATAACCTAAACATTCATCTGACGTCCTCATTCAAGATATCTCTTCCAAGATTAGAAAAGGATTACTTCCTGAGGCAACACATTTAATGGCACTCTGAATCCCAGAAAAAAATTTTCAAGTTTCTAACAAATATCTTTACTTGCACGATCTAGAGCAATGTTTTCTGATAGAACTTTCTGCAATAATATAAATGTTTTATAATCTATGGTCCAATATAATGACCACCCCCTAGCAACATGTTACTATTAAGAACCTAAAATGTGGCTAGTGAGCATGAGGTCCTAAGATTCCATTTTAAGTAATTCTAATGAATTTAAATTTAAATAACTGTGTATGGCTAATGGTTACCATATTGGATAGCACAGGGCCAGAGGTCCATCCAATTTAAATGAATAAGGAAAACTGAAGTCCTACTCCTTCTTGAAAAATCTACTTCTCTTGTTTTATTCCCCATCTCAATGAAAGTTACAATCATTCATCCATTCCAGAAATCTTGGAGTCATCCCAGAGATAACTTGCCATCTGCTTGCCATCTGTCATCCAACCCTAGAAATTCTCTACCTTCAAACTGACTCTTTATTCTTGTCTGCCCTCTGTATTTCACTGCTTCTTTTTCCTGCTTTTTTATTTCTCACCTCATCTTGTATCAGTCTGTTTTGTCTCTATGTAACTTATTTCACTAGCCTACACCCTCTGTCTCTGCATAACTGCCACACTAACTTTATACAAGGCATGTCTGAAAATGCCTCCCTACTCTTGAAATCTTTCAGTGTTCTCCATTGTATTCTCGATATAATCTAAATTTTATCTGAGCTTCTTCATTACATGGCCCCTCCTGTACTTGTTATTACTCAGTTCTGCTCCCTTACACTGTTTGCACAGGTTGTCCTCTTATATCATATTATAGACTGTCTTCTATGTTTTTTATAAGTAAGGCAGGATTCACAGACAACAAGAATAGGTGATCCAGATGCAGACTGTGGGGGTTTAAATGTTTGATTCCCCACTTAGCTTCTCTTAGGTCACACTTCCTAAGCTGTAAAAGTGGGATAATAACAGCAACTACCTCTTAGAGTTAACAATGTAATGCTCATAGAGCATAAACTTGTGTTTGAGGTTAAGTATGCATTCCATGAATGTTTGCTATTATTATTATTAATATTCCTGATTGTCCATCTTATGGATCACTACTTATATTTCAAGATTCAGATACCACATTGCCAAAGATATCATTTGTAATGGCCTTCTTTCTCCCAATCAATTTGTCTTCCTAAGCTATAATTCTATAATTAAATTGGCATGCAGTTGTATGACTCAATGTATAGAGGATATTGTTACATTTTTATATTCACCCCTTCTACAAAGACTATAAATATCTGAGAGTAGGAACTATGGTTCATTCAGGATAACTCACTTGTGCCAACATCTAATGTACTACAGATATTCAATAAATATGACCTTCCCATATGAAATTAGAAAAACAGTACAGTTTTTTAGGGATGAGCATGTTGTTGTTCAGTTGCAAAGTCATGTCTAACTCTTTGTGACCCTGTGAATTACAGCATATGAAGCCTGCTAGGAGACCGAAATTTCTAGGACTGATGGAGGTTAATTACTCATAAGCTTCCAGGTCAGTTGTTGAAATGTGTAATCTACTGGTACTGCTTTGATTACATTGAACAACCTGTAACTTGAGCATCAAACAAGGTCCCTAGATCAAAAAGCTGGGATGCAATCAAACTTGGGTCCGACTAGGTACAGCTGATTTTACTCTAAGCTGTTCGTTTAATTCCAAAACAAGTCTTCATCAGAATCCTAACTGGGGAGAAAAACACTAACTATGAATTTTCTCTGAATATCTAGCCCCTAAGAAGTCAACATGTGGGCAGATATGAGAGGCTACCCTCATCAAGTCAAGATATAATTTTCTCACTTTTGTAGAAGATGTTATCTTGTCAAAGTGGCTCTAAACTCAGCCCCTTACCAGTTTTTTAACGTTTCTCTTCTACCACAATTACACTGCCATAGTTAAGGATATTATATTAAAACCTTTGGCAGTTAGTTCTATGTACTAACAAGATTAAGTTATGTTGTTCTTTTGCTAAGTCATGTCTGACTCTTTGTGATCCCATGAATGGCAGCATAACACACTTCCCCGTCCTTCACTCTCTCCTTGAGTTTGCTCAAATTCATGTCCATTGGGTCAGTGATGTCATCCAACCATCTCAATCTCTGTCACCCCCTTCACCTCGTGTCCTCAATCTTTCCCAGCATCAGGGTCTTTTCTAAGGAGTAAGCTTTTTGCATCAGGTGGCCAAATTATTGGGGCTTCAGCTTCAGCATTAGTACATCCAGTGAATATTCAGGGTTGATTTCCTTTAGGATTGGCTGACTTCGTCTCCTTGCAGTTCAAGGGACCCTCAAGAGTCATCCAGCATCACATTTCAAAAGCATCAGTTCCTGGCCTTCAGCCTTTTTTGTGGTTCAACTCTCACATCCATGCATGATTACTGGAAAAAACATATCTTTGACTATACAGACCTTTGTTTGCAAAGTGATGTCTCTGCTTTTTAATATGCTTTCTAGGTTTGTCATAGCTTTCCTTCTAAGGAGTAACTGTCTTTTAATTACATGGCTGCAGTCACCACCTGCAGTGATTTTGGAGCCCAAGATAATAAAGTCTGTCACTGTTTCCACTTTGTCTCCATCTATTTGCAGTGAGGTGATGGGACTGGATGCCATGATCTTAGCTTTCTGAATGTTGAGTTTTAAACCAGCTTTTTCACTCTCCTCTTTCACCTTGATCAAGAGGCTCTCTAGTTCCTCTTTGCTTTCAGCCATAGAGTGGTATCATCTGCATACCTGAGGTTGCTGATATTTCTCCCCGCAATCTTGATTCCAGCTTGTGATTCATCTAGCCCAATATTTCACATGATGTACAGTATTTTTGCCTGGGAAATCCCATGGATGGAGGAGCCTGGTGGGCTACAGTCCATGGGGTCACAAAGAGTTGGACATGACTGAGCGACTTCACTTTCACTTTCACACTTCATATAAGTTAAATGAGCAGGGTGACAATATACAGCCTTGATGGACTCCTTTCCAATTTGGAGCCAGTCCATTGTTCCATGTCCAGTTCTAACTGTTTCTTCTTGACCTGCATACAGGTTTCTTAGGAGACAGGTAAGGTGGTCTGATATTCCCATCTATTTCAGAATTTTCTAGTTTGTTGTGACCAACACGTCAAAGGCTTTAGCCTAATCAATAAAGCAGAAGTTTACGTTTTTCTGGAATAACCTTGCTTTTTCTATTATCCAGCAGATGTTGGCAGTTTGATCTCTCGTTCCTCTGCCTTTTCTAACCCAGCTTGTACATCTGGAAGTTTTAGGTTCATGTACATCTGAATCCTAGCTTGGAGGATCTTGAGCATAATCTTGCTAGAGTGTGAAATGAGTAAAATTGTGCAGTAGGTTAAATATTCTTTGGCATTGCTGATCTATGAGATTGGAATGAAAACTGACCTTTTCCACTCCTGTGACCATTGCTGAGTTTTCCTGATTTGCTGGTATATTGAGCGCAGCATTTTAACAGCATTATATTTTAGGATTTGAAATAGTTCAGCTGGAATTCCATCACCTCCACTAGCTCTGTTCATAGTAATGCTTCCAAAACTCCCCTTGATTTCACACTCCAGGATGTCTGGCTCTAGGTGTGTGTTTACACCATTGTGGTTATCCAGGTCATTAAGACCTATTTTGTACAATTCTTCTGTGTATTCTTGCCGCTCCTTCTTAATCTCTTCTGCTTCTCTTAGGTCCTTGCCTTTTCTTTCCTTTATTGTGCCTAACTTTGAAAGAAATGTTCCCTTGGTATCTCTAATTTTCCTGAAGAGATCTCTAGTCTTTCCCATTCTATTGTTTCCCTCTATTTCTTTGCATTGTTCACTTAAGAATTCTTCACTTTCTTTCCTTGCTATTCTCTGGAATTCATTCAGTAAGGTATATCTTTCCCTTTCTTCTTTACCTTTCACTTCTCTTCTTTTCTCAGCTATTTGTAAGGCCTCATCAGACAACAATTTTGCCTTTTTTGCATTTCTTTTTCTTGGAGATGATTTTGCCCACCATCTCCTGTACAATATTATGAACCTCCAGATTGCCTGAAGATGGAATCTAATGCTTTGAATCTATTTTTCACTTCTACTGTATAAGCATAAGGGATTTGATTTAGGTAAAACCTGAATGGCCTAGTGGTTTTCCCTATGTTCTTCAATTTTAGCCTGAATTCTGCAATAAGTAGCTGATGATCTGAGCCACAGTTAGTTTCAGGTCTTGTTTTTGCTAACTGTATGCTGCTGCTGCTGCTAAGTTGCTTCAGTTGTGTCTGACTCTGTGTGACCCCATAGATGGCAGCCCACCAGGCTCCTCCTCTGTCTCTTGGATGCTCCAGGCAAGGATACTAGAGTGGGTTGCCATTTCCCTCTCCAATGCATGCATGCATGCTAAATCCCTTCAGTTGTGTCTGACTCCACGCGACACCATGGACAGCAGCCCACCAGGCTCCTCTGTACTCAGTATTCTCCAGGGTTGCCATTTCCTTCTCCAGCTAACTGTATGGAGATTCTCTATCTTTGGCTACAAAGAATATAATCAATCTGATTTTGGTATTGACAATCTGGGATGTCCTTGTGTAGAGTCATCTCCTGTGTCGTGGGAAGAGGGTGTTTGCTATGACTAGTGCATTCTCTTAGAAAATCCCTGTTAGTCTTTGCCCTGTTTCATTTTGTACTCCAAGGCCAAACTTGCTGTTACTCCAGGTATCTCTTGACTACCTACTTTCACATTCCAGTCCCCTATGATGAAAAAGATATCATTTTTTTGGTGTCAGTTCTTGAAGGTCTTATAGGTCTTCAAAGAACTTTTAGACTTTACATCTTCTGCATTAGTGGTTGGGGCATGGGCTTGGATTATTCTGATGTTGAATCATTTGCCTTGGAAATGAACCAAGATCATTCTGTTGTTTTTGAGACTGAACCCAAGTACTGCATTTTGGACTCTTTTGTTGACTATGAGGACATTTCCATTTCTTACAAGGGATTCTTTCACACAGTAGATTCAGATAATGGTCATCTGAATTAAATTTGCCCATTCCAATCAATTTTAGTTCAACAATTCCTAAGATGTTCACTCTTGCCATTTCCTGCTTGACCATGTCCAGTTTACTTTGATTCATGGACCTAACATTCCAGTTTCCTTTGCAATATTGTTCTTTGCAGCACTGGACTTTACTTTCACCACCAGACATGTCCACAACTGAGTGACATTTCTGCTTTAGCCCAGCCTCTTCATTCCTTTTGGAGCTGCTTCTCCACTGTTTCTGATTAGCATATTGGATATCTACCAACTTGGTGGCTCATCTTCTAATGTCATATCTTTTTGCCTTTTCATTGTGTTCACGTGGTTCTCAAGGCAAGAATACTGGTTTGCCATTTCCTTTTCCAGTGGACCATATCTTATCAGGTCCTGACTAGCAGGAACATGCCCTTCAGCCACTCCACATAGCTGAATGACATGCCTGGTGCCCTCCCGGTTATTTCATCAAATACTAACCTAAGTGTTACTATGAGGGCAATTTACAGATGTGATTAACATCTTCAATTACTAATTTTAATTACAGGAAATAACTCTCAATAGTGTGAGGTATCAAGACCTTAACAGTAAACAAACAAAAGTTTCCTAGAAGAAATTATATATCAAGATGGCAACATCAATTTTGTCCTCAGCCTGACACCTTGTCTTATAGACTTCAGACCAGCCAATCCCCAAAATCTTGAGAGACATTTTCTTCAAAATCCCCCCTCCATAAATGGATGGATGGATGGATAGATAGATAGATAGGAGATGCCTCTGTACATGTATTATGTATACCACTTTCTGTTTCTCTGGTTCAACTTGCTCAAGAATAAAGGCAATGCACCAAGGGGATGAATCTTTAAAGTATGGTTATCTTCCAATATGTCCAGGAAGATTTATCAATACTCCAAGGCTCATTTTCAGAAACTTGATTTTTCAGGCCAACAATTTTGCATCCAACCTTTCTGATGATTCAGAATAACCTGACAAAAGCTGGTACAACCATCAGAAGACACACAGACTTGAGAGACCCAGTATGTGATTTTAGCTCTAAAGTCATAAGTCTTCCCATTTTATTCATCCTCCTTAAACCCTTTCCTGAACTATCCTATTTCCAACTTAATCTTGATTTCTGAGAACATGGGTGAGATATAATACTTAACTCTTGCAAAAATGGATCTAATCCTTCCTACTTCTGCAAATGGATATTTGTACTACTGTTTATATAACAGTAGTATATCACCAGTGGCAGAATATTTTTGATGGTGTTTATACTAAACACAATGAAATATCCAAAAGAGAAATCAAAATGGCTCTACTCTATTCTTCATGTATACACTAATCAAATAGCTTATTGCATGTGGATAACAATCCAACATTTTATTATAAATAAGAAATGCTTTTAGGAAAGAAAAAGCTGTTATAAGGCAATCTCAGTAAGTTCTCACTACCTCACAGTTTTACACTTAGGTTTATGTTTGATGACTTGATGACTTTTTATATAATGATTTATTATATTGCACTGTTATATTTATATCCTTGAAGGACTTATATAAAAATTGAGAATCAATATGATTTAGGGAAGAAGCGAATGTGAATTTAAGTTTCTATTTAACTCCAAATAATACCATACATAGATAAGGATACAAAATATTCATACATGGTAGGTTTTCCTCATTTATGTTCAAAGAACGTTAACAATTTTCTGAAACATGGCTTTTTTTGTTGTTGTTACACATTTTTATATAACTACAGCATATAAAACACTTAGATCCATTCCTTCTCTGGTCCTATAGCTCCACTGCTGAATGATTCCTGAGATGCTTTCTTGTGCTTATATTTACATATCCCTCTCCAATTTGTAGACAAATAGATTTAAAAGACTCGTTGTTCTTAATTCAAATAAAAAGTTATGAGAACCAAAGGAACACCTAATGTGTAAATAATGAAGTTACTATATCTGATCTACTAACACACAGGCCTCTACGCTGACTGTCCTCGGATTTTAAAAGTGTGATCATATGAAGAACAGATTTAGGGACTATAGCATCAAAGGTAAGATACTGGGAATGGTTTGGGAATAGCCTTGGCTTTACACACAGTGTGGAGTTTCTTTCTAATACAAAATTGGATACTGAAAATCTAAGTCATGCAATAGACTCATGATGAACTAAATCACTACTTTTTATTAATTCTGATTGTCTACCGAATAAAAGCATGAGAGAAGCAAATGTCTACTGTGTGTGACCATTAAGCATGAGTGTGTGGTGGGGAAGGCTAAAGCTAATAATCCATATGTCTTACACACTACAGGGCTGACAGAAGCTAAGTAACAAACTCAGCTTAAAATTTCAAATTGTTACATTTTTTTAGTTAAAAAAGTACATATTGGTTCTGCCAAGAAGGAGTATTCTCATTTCCTGGTCCATTCTCTTACAACTAAAAATCTCTGAGAATAACAACAAAACCAAGGAAAGACTTCAAAAAGTGAAAAAAAAAACAAAGATATACTGGGTTCTCTGGGGTTCCTAATTGCCTCCCAAAAATAGGACATGGCACTTTAAAAACCTTTACTACAGAACTGCAAACAGGCATAAACAACAAAATCTTTAAGAAAATTTTTTTCATATCAAAAAAGACAAATAAATGGGGAGGCATACTGTGTTCACGAATTGGAAGACTCAACATAGTAAACATATCAATTTCTCCTGAAAATTGATCTCTAGGCTTAATGTGATTCCTATAAAAATCCCAGCATGGTTTAGTGATATGTGCATGCACACATGCTCAGTCACTCAGCTGTGTCCTACTCTTTGCCAACACCATGGACTACAACCCACCAGGCTCCTCTGTCCATGGGATTCTCCAGGCAAGAATACTGGAGTGGGCTACCATGCCTACTCCAGGGGATCTTCCTGACCCAAGGTTCAAACCTGAATCTCCTGTGTATCCTGCATTGCAGGCAGATTCTTTAGCACTGGGCCACTGGGGAAGCCCTAGTTTAGTGGTATAGACAAGCTAATTCTAAAGTTATATGGAAAGGCAGAGGTCTTAGGACAGTTAAAACAATCTTTAAAAAAATGGGAGAAATTATTCTATCCAATATTAAAGTCTGTTAGACAGTTACAGTAAGCAGAGGAATGTCATAATAGCAGAAGTATAGATGCCCAGATCAATATAGTGGAATAGAGAACCAGACATAGACCACATAAATATGCCCAACTGGATTTTGATAAAGGTCCAAAAGCAATTCTATAGAAGAAGAATAGTCTCTTCAACAAATGGTACTGAAGCAACTGGATATCAACAGACTAAAAATATAAACCTGACTTAAAGCTCAGACCTTGCACAAGAATAACACAAAATAGATCTCAAATTTAAATGAAATTTACAACACTTTTAGAAATCAACATGGGAGAAATTCTGCAGGATCTAAGCTAAAGAAAACATTCTTAAACTTGGCATCAAAAGTACAATTTATAAAACCAAAATAGTGATATTCTCATCATAATAAAATCCCTTAAATCTCAAATGAAAAAAAAAATTAATTTATGTAGCTACTCTGTCTTCCTATAAACTCCGTAGTCCTCAAGTGACTTCCATTGGTGGGGAGGCTAACTTCACAGGAGAGAAAACTAATAAACACCACTTCAGTCAGACAATTAATGTTCATATCAACTTTGATAAGTCATGTTAATAGTATTTACTCTTGACATGATGTCATGAAAATGGTACATTGTGTCTGTGGTCTTCCTCCCCCAAACACACTAATCTCACTTAAGAGTGAGAAAAACAGCAGACAAATCCCAATTGAGAGACATTCTTCAAAACACCTGGTTAGTACACTTCAAAATTCTCAAGGCCAGCAAAAAACAAGGAACATCTAAGAAACTGTCACAGCCAAGGAGATCTTAAAGAGTTATGACTATTGAATATAATGTATCCAGAATGGGACCCTGGAACAGAAGAAAGGACATAAGGTAAATAGTAAGGACATACAAATAAAGAGTAAACTTTAGTTAACAGTAATGTATACATATTAGTTCATTAATTGTACAAACTCACTATAGTAAAGCAAGGTACTCATAATCAGAGAAACTGGGTACAGGAGTTATGTACTTTATTTTTTTTTTCTAAATCCAAAATTCTTCTATAATAAAAAGTGAGTAAATAACAAAAAGAGATTTTTTTTAATCTGTGGAAAAATTCACAAATATACTCACTACCAGTCACACTTAATGTTGAGTTGTTCTGGTTTCGGTAATACATAAATGCATTTATAGATTCAACTATGTTTACTTGTATCCCACATCCTAAATATGATATTCCTATAAGTTTTCAGAATTAAACTCTTCTTCATTCAATTAGAGGTCTTCCCTGGTGGCTCAGATAGTAAAGAATCTGCCTGCAATGCAGGAGACCAGAGTTTGAACCCTGGGTCTGGAAGATCCCCTGGAGAAGGGAATGGCAACCCACTCCAGTGTTCCTACCTGGAGAATCCCATGGACAGAGGAGCCTGGTGGGCTCCAGTCCAGAGGGTCACAAAGGGTCAGACACGACTGAGCGACTAACACTTTCACTTTCATTCAATTAGTTGCCAGATTCTACTAGTGGTTAAATATGTAATCAGTTCCTTCTACATTCCTAAAACAGGCCAGGCCCAAATACTGATTCATGATTCACTGTCAGATTTTTCCTGCTCCATTTTAATTGTCCCCTAAATTGTTCTACTATTTCCTTTCTTCTTGTTCACTTCAGACCATATTTATTAAAAGAAATCTATACAATCTCTCTAGAGAACCTATACATTTGGGCCATAAAAAGGTATCACTATAGACAAATACCTAGTTAAGGAGGGAAATACAATAGCATGTCATAGGGACTGTGTGACTTTTCACACTTTTGTATCTGGAGGAACCAAAGCCCCTTAGTAAGCAGAAATGTACAATACAATTGTCTCATTGTTTTCTGCAGAAAGTCCTTATCTCTAGAGTTAACAGTATGGTATTAAATCAAGTGAGTATATTTACAGTGCTGTTATGCATATCAAATAAACACATGCTGAAGTAAATAATAATTGCCTCTTGCCTGCCTCTGCTGTTGACAATTCTGGATATATATTCTATGCTTCACTAGCCCAGACTGATGGCATTTGCAAGCATTTTGATATAGCAAAAAAGCCAGGAGCAAAGACAGCTAGATGTCAATTTACTGTTAATGAAGAAAGTGTCAAAGCCGGACTGACCTTTACTTATCCAGATCCCATTTTAATTTAGAAAAATTCAGTCAGCTTGGGCAATGGAAAAAAATAAAGAAAATAATATTTTCTGATTTCCTTTTTCCTATCCTAGGGGAAGGAATAAAGAAGTAAGCAGAGCTTCCTGTTAATTATAAAGGCCACTCAGCCTTACTTTGATGTGGAGACATGGGAAATTGAAATTTGCAGCACCAAGGGCTCATTCCTCTGGAGATGGTCATCCTGTTTGCATTTGTATAAATATTACTGGGTTGTTTTACATGTTCATCACATTTCTGCTCATCCAGCTCATTTTGAGAGCATTCTGTAATGGATTGAAGATAGGGTTGCATTATACATGGGCAGGCAGCCTGGGGTAATTGGATATTGGATAAATATCATTACATTTTTAAAATATATTTTTCTTAGACTTTCTTTCGCCTTCTCACCCTTGCCCCTTTGTCCCTGATTCTTGAATTAATTTTACTCATAAACTCACAGAAGCCAGCTAAGATCACAGGGCCAGGTTGGGAACCTGACAATCTCAAATGTTCCTTTTGAGTGTTCTGCTTACAAACCTGTCAAGAATATGTGGTTTAATCACTAAGGCGTGTCTGACTCCTGAGACCCCATGGACTGCAGTCCCCCAGGCTCCTTCGTCCATGGGACTCTCCAGGCAAGAATACTGGAGTGGTTTGCCATTTCCTTCTCCAGGGTATCTTTCCCACCCAGGAATCAAACCCACTTCCCTTGCATTGCAGGCAGATTCTTTTACCGACTGAGCTACGAAGGAATCCCGCACCAAACCTGTCAAAGGTATTATTAGTTCCCTAGGGTCGCAGAGTTTATCCAGTCTACAAGAACACCCCATGTTTTATAGGCCAAAGAAAGATACCACATGTAGTATTTATTATGATTGAGAGGCTCTGAAATCAAAATTATCTAAAATAAAAATTCTGCTACATCACACGCCAGCAACATACCCTTTCAAAGCCTCACTTTTCTAATCTGTAAATTCTAACATGGGATAAAAGTAAGATACTGTAATGAATATTAAGAGAAATATCACAATAACTATACCAGATTAAATAATTTAAAGAGAATTTCTGGGCTCGAATGGGCTTTAAGGAGAACCTACTTATTGCATTATTCCAATGGGTACTCAGACTTGCAACGGGGAAATTTGGATGGACTGGAAAAAGTTAAGGAGATTTAATCTCTAGTTTCTCATTACCTATTCCTCACTCACTATGCCTAAACTGCTGCTGCTGCTAAGTCACTTCAGTCGTGTCCGACTCTGTGTGACCCCATAGACGGCAGCCCACCAGGCTCCCCCATCCCTGGGATTCTCCAGGCAAGAATACTGGAGTGGGTTGCCATTTCCTTCTCCAATGCATGAAAGTGAAAAATGAAAGTGAAGTCGCTCAGTCGTGTCCGACTCTCAGCGACCCCATGGACTGCAGCCTACCAGGCTCCTCCATCCATGGGATTTTCCAGGCAAGAGTACTAGAGTGGGGTGCCATTGCCTTCTCCCACTATGCCTAAAGCTAATATGCATTTTGGAATATTCCTAACAATTGTTACTTTAATCACCATTTACATATCTTGACTGAAAGAAATTTACTATTTCTTAGAGAAGCCTTGTTCATTCATATTGAACTGGCTTCTTCATTTTAATTCATGATTAGTGGACTTAAGTCAAATTTATCTTATAAAGTTGTCCCTCCTACTGACAATCACTCCCCTTTATCTATGTGATAAAAACTCAACAACCTCCATTCAAAATCAATGCATTCCTCATCTGGCGTAACCAAGCTTGTTGTTGCAACCTCATGGACTGTAGCTCACCAGGCTTCTCTGTCTATCGGATTTCCCAGGCAAGAATGCTGGAGTGGGTTGCCATTTCCTTCACCAGGGGATCTTCCTGACCCAGGGATTGAACTGACATCTCCTGCAGTAGCAGACAGATCCTCTATATCACTGAGCCACCATGGAAGCCCTATAACCATGCTGTCCACTCTTATTTCCCTCTATATCCTAAGATGAAGCTTCCAAAGCAGCCAAATTGATCCTTCCCAGTCCATTCTTCAAGATTCTGTATCAGTAGTAATCCTTATTCCATTTCCCTATCCATCTGAATCACTAGTTTAAAATATTCTGCTTAAGGGTCACATCTTTTGAAAGCATGTCCCTTAGAAAGACAGCCATTACTTTTCTCTGTACACCTGCTTTCTACAACTCATTCAACTTAGAATATATTGCTAGATATCTTTCTGAATGAATATTTTTATTAGGGCAGCTGGAGGGTAAGAAGCTCTTCAAAGTAAAATCTCTTCCATTTATCTGATTAGTTGTCAAATTAAAAAAAAAAAACTTACACATTAACACACTGAACTAGAACAATGATAGAATTGAATACAGTATAAGTTCCATGAGTAATTAAGACAATCTGTTTATTAATGACCTGGCTATGAGATATTAAACTTAAGAGTCACAGGGTTAGGCATTGGGGCACTTTAGTTTCAATCAAAGAATTGCCTGACTGAGTAAATATTTCTGAGCCATTGCTTCATATTATCCATAAAATGCAAATAAGGCCACTTCTTCCTAGTTACGGAAGAAACTGAGCAAGTAAAATAATTGAAGTTAAACTACCCAGGACCTTCTTGGATAATATCTTGTTTGAGCCCAGAAACCTTAGGGCCACCACAGAGTGTATTCTCTTGAGATAATCTATACTGTATTTGAGGTTTTGAGACACCTCTGATCTTGGCAAACACTTGTTAAAATAAAGGGCAGCCTGGAGACCTTGGAGAAGAACTCTATCGGGAAGCCAATTAGCTTAGGTCCACCCCTGACTCTGCTCAGCAGTTGCTCTAAGACTACTATCCTAGCAGTCTTTTCATTTTTATAACCTGTAATTAGTTACTGCAACATATAATTTCCATGACCACAGGAAGCATTTAACTGCAGCATCAGGGCACCTGGGAGAAAGATATATTCTAGGGAGATTATATGTTGAGTAATTACAGCACCTCAAGCAGAATATCTCAATTGTCTGAGACATGCCTCTAATTTGAGGATCAAAGAAAGACCTTCTGTTTGCATGTCATACTACCATGGCTGTGTGATCCAGCTGAGGACAGCATGGGCTCCTGGGCTCCTGAAACAAGTGTCATTGTCACATCTGGTTTCTAAGGTTGCAACCAGATGCTAGTTTTGATCCTGTAAGAAATATGACCCTCTTCCCTTCACCAAACAGCAGAAGAAGGCAATTCATAAACTCATTTCAAATTATGACAGAATAGTTCTTTAGCAAAATAGTGAGAGTTGGTTTCATTTGACATTAAGTTTCATCATCCATCTCTCTCTCTCTCTCTCACACACCCCCACATACGCGATACTACCTCATTATTCACCTTCTGTGCTTTCAGCTCTTCCATTTATTTGAAAATTTCAATAACTAAGTTACTCCTCCTAAGAATATAGTCCTTACTATTCATCCCTTCACTTTTTCTGAATCCTTACTATTTGCTTAGCACTCAGCCAGGAATGTTGAAAGATATTTAGATCAAATCACAAACAAAAGGCTGTTGTTGTCAAGAAATATTCAGGTTGGCAGGAGGAAGGTAAAGCCAATATTTGTACCTCACTTCTGCGTAAGGGACATGGTAGTTTATGTGCATTTTGTTTAACATCCACTGTAATGTCAGTCTTATTTTCCCATTTTTAAAATAAAGTAACTGATATTTGAAGAGGTTAAATAAACACTGAAAGTTCACAGATATATCAATGTTACACCTCTAATCTGAACTGAGGACTGTTTGTTTCTGAAACCTCTGTTCATTTTACTACAGCATCATTAATAATAATTATAACACAAATTTTAAGATGATATAGAAGATAAAAGCTTTCAATTTGGAAATTATGTAAAGGTTATCTCTGTTTGAACCTGTATCTGTGCTTACTATGAAACAATAAAATAAAAAGTGAATAAATATTTGTTGAGAAACTATGGAAAATGAAGAAATGCTTTGTGGCCAGGATATACATCAACTGAACTCATACAATCCAAGGGTCCCAGGTAAGGCTGGCCCTGAAGAGGTCATCTTCTCAAACACATAGAGTTCTTCTCCTTAAAGGAAGCTTCTTCACTTAAAGGCATTTTTGTATATTGTTGTTCAGTTGCTCAGTTGCGTCCGACTCCATACGACCCCATAGACTGGCACGCCAGGCTTCTGTGTTCTTCACCGTTTCCCGAAGGCTGCTTAAATTCATCTCCATCAAGTTGGTGATACCATCTAACCATCTTGATCTCTGTCTCCCCTTCTACTCCTGCCTTCAATCTTCCCCAGCATCAGGGTCTTTTCTAATAAGCAGGCTCTTTGCATCAGGTGGCCAATGTATTGGAGATTCAGCTTCATCATCAGTCCTTCCTAAGAATATTCAGGATTGATTTCTTTTAGGACTGACTGGTTTCATCTCCTTGCAGTCCAAGGGACTCTCAAGAGTCCTCTCCAATACCACAATTCAAAAGCATCAATTTTTCAGTGTTTTTTGTGTATAAATAAATAAAATTTAAAAACTATATTTATGAAACACACAAATCATAATAGTAAGTTAGGCTCAGGTAGAAAGAAATTACCTACCTATAACTCTGTGAAAGTGAAAGTGAAAATCCCTCAATTGTGTCCAACTCTTTGCGACCCCATGGATTATATAGTACATGGAATTCTCCAGACCAGAATACTGGATTGGATAGCCTTTCCCTTCTCCAGGGGACTGCTCAACCCAGGGATTGAACCCAGGTCTCCCGCATTGCAGGCAGATTTTTTACCAGCTGAGCCACAAGGGAAGCCCATAGGATGTCAACTCAAAGGGCTTTAACAAGGGAAAGATTATAGAAGTGCTGGAGGGCATTTTACACACATACAAGAGGACAGTCTAAGCAAACATTATATAACCAAGAATATTTGCCTTTCTTTACTCACTAAGACTGTGGATCTATCTGTCTGGTAGTAGATTCTACTCAACACCATCCCTCATTTAATTGTATTCCATTCTATTTCCTTAAATTGTCATATTATTCAAAGATTAGCTCTCCTTCCTTGCAAGTTAAAACTCCTATTATCTGAATTACTTATTTGCAGTTGCCATCACAACTCTCTTTTGCAGTTAAGCGACATGGATCTAAAAATAAATTCAAACAAATTATGTGAAGCCTTGCAACCTCACAAACCATGAGACTCTGTGGCTTACACCATTATAAATTTTGTTCCACCTCCAAAACCTTGAATCTCTTCCATGAATCCACAATATTTGTACACATGCTCTTTCCTCTTTATGGTGTGTTCTATCATCATTATTTTTCCAGCTAACTCAGACCCTCACTCCTGGAAAGTTTCTGTGGTATCCTGAATCTGGGTTGGCTTAGACACTCTTCTTTTATGTCTCTATAGCATTCCCTCTGTGTGTGTGGAGCAGGCAGTGTGGGGGGTGGTGTATGTTACACCTATTTCTGTGTTGGACACCTTCTTGGAGAAAATGCTATCATAGGATGGCCCCTGGCTTATCATCTCTGAAGAAAAATAATTTCTTCCTTGATGTCGCTCAAGACAAGAAAACAACAAGACAACAACATCTCAAATAAGATATTCTTGAAATTTGTCATTGGTCAAGCTTGGGACCCCAGATGGCTCTGTGGTAAAGAACCTTCCTGTCATGCAGGAGACACAGGAGATGTGGGTTCGATCCCTGGGTCAGGAAGGTCCCCCGGAGGAGGAAATGGCAGCCCATTCCAGTATTCTAGCCTAGAAAATTCCATGGACAGAGGAGCAAGGCGGGCTACAGTCCATGGGGTCACAAAAAGTCAGACAGGATTCAGCAATTGAGCAAGCATGCTCCTAAACACAAGTTTAGTCAGTTCAGTGGCTAAGTTGTATCCAACTCTTTGCGACCCCATGGACTGCAGAACACCAAGCTTCCCTGTCCATCACCAACTCCCAGAGCTTGCTCAGACTCATGTACATCGAGTCGGTGATGCCATCCAACCATCTCATCCTCTGCCATTCCCTTCTCCTCCCACCTTCAAACTTTCCCAGCATCAGGGTCTTTTCAGTGAGTCAGTTCTTTGCATCAGGTGGCCAAAGGACTGAAGTTTCAGCTTCAACGTCAGTCCGCCCAATGAATATTCAGGACTGATTTCCTTTAGGATTGACTGGATTTCCCTGCAGTCCAAGGGACTCTCAAGAGTCTTCCCCAACACCACAGTTCAAAAGCATCAATTCTTCTGCACTCAGCTTCCTTTATAGTCCAACTCTCACATCCATACATGACTACTGGAAAAATCATAGCTTTGACTAGACAGATCTTTGTTGGCAAAGTAATGTCTCTGCTTTTTAGTATGCTATCTACTTGCCATGAAGTGATGGGACTAGATGCTATGATCTTATTTTTCTGAATGTTGAGCTTTAAGCCACGTTTTCACTCTCCTCTTCCACTTTCATCAAGAGGCTCTTTAGTTCTCCCTCTCTTTCTGCCATAAGGGTGGTGTCATCTGCATATCTTAGGTTATTGGTATTTCTCCATGCAATCTTGATTCCAGCTTGGGCTTCATACAGCCCGGCATTTCACATGATGTACTCTGCATATAATTTAAATAAGCAGGGAAACAATATACAGCCTTGACGTACTCCTTTCACAATCTGGGTCCAGTCTGTTGTTCCATTTCCGGTTCTAACTATTGCTTCTTGACTTATATACAGATTTCTCAGGAGACAGGTAAGGTGGTCTGCTATTCCTATCTCTTGAAGAATTATCCACATTTTGTTGTGATCCACACAGTCAAAGGCTTTGGCATAGTCAATAAAGCAGAAGTAGATGTTTTCTGGAACTCTCTTGCTTTTTTGAAGATACAACAGATGTTGGCAATTTGATCTCTGGTTCCTCTGCCTTTTCTAAACTCACCTTGAACATCTGGAAGTTCACAGTTCAGGTACTGCTGATTCCTGGCTTAGAGAATTTTGAGTATTTCTTTGCTACAGTGTGAGATGAGTGCAATTGTGTGGTAGTTTGAACATTCTTTGGCATTGCCTTTCTTTGGGATTGCAATGAAAACTGACCTTTTCCAGTCTTGTGGCCACCATGGAGTTTTCCAAATTTGCTGGCATGTTGAGTGCAGCACTTTCACAGCATCATCTTTTATGATTTTAAACAGCTTAACTGGAATTCCATCACATCCACTAGGTTTGTTTCTAGTGATGCTTCCTAAGTCCCACTTGACTTTGCATTCCATGATGTCTGGCTCTAGGTGAGTGATCACACCATCGTGGTTATCTGGGTCATGACAATCTTTTTTATATAGTTCTTCTGTGTAGTCTTGCCACTTCTTCTTAATATCTTCTGCTTCTGTTAGGGCCATACTATTTGTGTCCTTTATTGTGCCCATCTTTGCATGAAATGTTTCCTGGTTATCTCTAATTTTCTTGAAGAGATCCTAGTCTTTCCCATTATATTGTTTTCCTCTATTTATTTGCACTGATCACTTAGGAAGGCTTTCTATCTCTCCTTGCCATTCTTTGGAATTCTGCTTTCAAATGGGTATATCTTTCCTTTTCTTCTTTGCCTTTTACATCTCTTCTTTTCTCAGCTATCTGTAAGGCTTCCTCAGACACCGATCTTTCCCTTTTGCTTTCTTTTTCTTGGAGACAGTCTTGATCACTATCTCTTGTATAATATCACAAACCTCTGTCCATAGTTCTTCAGGCACTCTCTTTCTCAGATCTAAATCTTGAATCTATTTGTCACTGCCACTGTATAAATATAAGGGATTTGATTTAGGTCATACCTGAATGGTCTAGTGGTTTTTCCTACTTTCTTCAATTTAAGTCTGAATTTTGCAATAAGGAGTTCATGTTCATGATACAAGCTTTGGCATATTCCTAATCCCAGAATGAGTAACTGAAATCTAATCCACTTAAACCATTTGAGCAAAAAGGAAAAAGATATATGTGTGGTGAAATATTTTCTAAATAGACATTTATTTTCAGTAATCAAGGAAAAATGAGAGGCAATCATTCGAGGGGACAAAATTAATTGACTGTCTGTCATCTTGGAAAAGTAAGAAATATGACAACCCTTCTACTATACCCTAAATGGACATCAACCTACATCACCAAAGAATTATTATACCTCCTTCATGTGCAGGAAGTTTTGTTTCGCTTTTTTTGTCTTTGTTTTAATAAGCAAAGAGATTTTCCCTGAAATGATAAAGATTTGTAGAAAAAATAAATTCCATATTTTGTTTTGAGGAATGGGGCAGTGCTAGGAAAGAACTAGTACTTACTGAACTGCTGCTGCTGCTAAGTCGCTTCGGTCATGTCTGATTCTGTGCGACCCCATAGACGGCAGCCCACCAGGCTCCACCAACCCTGGGATTCTCCAGGCAAGGATACTGGAGTGGGTTGCCACTTCCTTCTCCAATGCATGAAAGTGAAAAGTGAAAGTGAAGTCACTCAGTCATGTCCGACTCTTCACGACCCCATGGACTGCAGCCTGCCAGGCTCCTCCATCCATGGGATTTTCCAGGCAAGAGGACTAGAGTGGGTTGCCATTGCCTTCTCTGACTTACTGAACTAGTAAAGCATATATTTTATAAATCTCACTTGTTTGTATAAATAATTATGTATCTCATTTCTTTGTACACATGTACTGATCACTATAACCCTGGGTAGGCAGGTGTCAGTTTCACAGATAAACAAGCAGTTTCAGCAATATTGTGAAATATGTCCAGACACCTATCTTGTTAGAAGTGGTCACAGGATTTGAACCTGAGTCTATGGAAACACAAAGTCCTTGCTTCCTTCACTAAAGCATGGTGCCTGCTCATGCTTGTTTTCTTTGCTGTTTACAGCTGCAGTTTAACTAGGTATTTTGATGCTTTCCATGTGGTACATCAGCCTTATGCTCTTTTCTGCCATGCGTTGGTTACACAACATTTTCTTTCTAGAAACGCAGTATGGAAATGACTGCCAATTGAGCCTTCTTCCCAGGACACTCACTGCCTCTCAGACGAAAGAGCAGAAAAATTACAGGAACTAGTGAGTGTAGTTTCTGCCAGCCAAAGAGTGTATGTGTGGAAAACAGTGGGACAGTCAGCCATTACTCTGTTAATAATGATACTGTTTGAATTTGTAGGATTTTTAATGTGGTCCATTGCCTACCTGAATGAATTACTGACCATATGGAAGTGAGACTTCTGGGAAAAGAACTGAGGGTAAAGCATAGCATGATTTGACTTCTCTCATCAAAAACAGAAATGGCACTTTAAAGTTCAATGAGAATAAATCAACCTAAGCTAGTTTTTCAAAAGACAATTGAGTGAGAGAGTAGAGGCATAGCTGATAGAAGATCTTCCGGCTTCTCTCTGCTAATGTTTTAATTTTCATTACTGGTTTTGGCTTTTAAACCATATAAAATTGGCAAGAAAGAAATGAGGTATATAATGAAATATAAAAGCCAGTGGGAAAAAAAAAAGCCAATATTCATGTATGGATGTGAGAGCTGGTCCACAAAGAAAGCCGAAGGCCAAAGAATTGATGGCTTTGAATTGTAGTGCTGGAGAAGGCTCTTGAGAGTCCCTTGAACCACAAGATCAAACCAGTAAACCCTAAAGGAAATTAGTCCTGAATATTCATTGGAAGGACTGATGCTGAAGCTGAAGCTCCACTATTTTGGCCACCTGATGTGAAGAGCCGACTCACTGGAAAAGGCCCTGATGCTGGGAAAGATTGAAGGCAAAAGAGAGTGGCAGAAGGTGATATGGTTAAATAGCATCACCCACTCAACAGACATGAATCTGAGAAAACTCCAGGATACAGTCAAGGACAGGGAAGTCTGGTGTGCTTCCATGGGGTAGCAAAGAGTCAGACATGACTTAACGACAGAACAACAACAATTTCTAAAATGTTTATCTGCATTGAACCTGTATTTGATATTATCTTATAGAAAAGACATAAATACAGCATTCCACTACTTTCCAATCTCCTCTATACTGGTACCTGAGTATGATCTTATTGAAGGATTCCATTACAGGAAATATAAATGGACCTCCAGTGTGTTGCCTGCTTGTTCTTCAGTTCTCAAAAAGATAATCTGTTAAAGGAAAGATTTAGAAGAGACAGGTTCTGAAAGATTTAGACAGACAACTGGGACTACAATTAATTCTTACTGTGTGCATACTTTTTGTTTTAACTATGTGCCTTTGATGATGCCAGGCACTGTTTTGGAATATTCAGTTACCCAATAGAATCATCACAGAGGTGAAATGAGACAGTGCACATAAATTGCCTAGTCAGAATCTGAATGAGTTGGTACTGAGATTGATATAAAAGAGCAATATATGAGTTGGTGACCATCCTTACCCAGCCATCCTGCATATTTATCTCAGTTAGTGCTATTACTTAACAGCAAAATCATTAATCATGTTTTGTAACCAAGAATAGTTATTTCACTTCCCTAGGTCTCCTTCTTTATTTATAAAGCACTAATACTACTTCACAATGCTGTTCTGAAGATGAAAAAAGAGAATATATATATAAAGAACTTAGAATGGTGTCTGATACATAGCAATGATTAGGTATATGTTAAGGACTGTTAACAAAGACTGAGGATTTGCAAAGGTGTCTGAGTGGATTACCTAAAGAATGATAAGGGCCAGTGTCTCTCTCCTACCTCATGGCCACAGTGGTCATCACTATTTAGTCCTAGCACCCTTCCTGAGCTCAGGTCAGATCTTAGAATCCTTTCCAATACAAATGATAATGAGATTAGATCACAGAAGAGGTAACCCATTTGACATCCCTTTCATGGAAAATCAGCCTGATGCCATTACTCTTAATCACAGCTGAGAGGGAGTTGAATTGGAAAAGAGAGATGAGGCAAGTAAAAAGTAAAGTGAAGTCGCTCAGTCATGTCCGACTCTTTGCAACCCCATGGACTGTAGCCTACCAGGCTCCTCCGTCCATGGGATTTTCTAGGCAAGAATACTGGAGTGGGTTGCCATTTCCTTCGGCAGGAGATCTTCCCGATTCAGGGATTGAACCCAGGTCTCCCACATTGTAGGTAAACACTTTACCATCTGAGCCACCAGGGAAATCCCAGATGGACAGAAAAACAACTTTAAAATGACGATGATTCCTTTGAACATCTTCTAAGTCCTTCCCCTATCATGTTGCTGTTGTTGTTCAGTTGCCCAGTCATGTGTGACTCTTTGCAACCCCATGGACTGCAGCATGCCAGGCCTCCCTGCCCCTCACCATCTCCCAGAGTTTGCCCAAGTTCATGTTCATTGCACTGGTGATGCCTTCTTCTCCTTCTACTCTTGATCTTTCCCAGCATCAGGGACTTTTCCAATGAGTCCTCTGTTAATGTCAGATGATCAAAATACTGCAGCTTCAGCATCAGTCCTTCTAGAGAATATTCAAGGTTGAGCTCCCTTAAGATTGACTGGTTTGATCTCCTGCATTCCAAGGGACTTTCAGGAGTCTTCTCTACCACCACAGTTCAAAAGCATCAATTCTTTGGAGTTCTGCCTTCTTTTTTATGGTCCAGCTCTCACAGCCGTGCGTGACCACTGGGAAGACCATAGCCTTGACTATACAGACCTCTGTCAGCAGAATAATGTCTCTGGTTTTCAACTCACTATCTAGGTTTGTCATCACTTTCCTGCCAAGAAGCAATCATATTCTGATATATTCAGATTTACAAGGTTTGCAATCATATTCTGATATATGATTGCATATATCATCATATATGCAATCTCAAAATGGCAGATCTCATTTGTGCAACTGGGGATAAGACAAAGACTAATTCAGAGAATTCCAGCTGATGTTTTTATTTAATGTGTGGCTAAATTTGCCCTTTCTTAAACATTTGCCCATTAGACTCTACTGACCAACCTTTTATCTTGAGGTAACCTTTCAATACTTGAGGGAAGACTTGCCCCCTGAAAGGGACACGATTATTGTTCTTTTAGTCTCCTCCCCACCTGAGTAATTTCCATAAAAGTTTTGGTACAAGAAACCTACCTGGGTATTCTGGGTTAATCCCAGCAAAATTACAATAAAGTTGTTACTGGGAGGCTTATTTATGCTTTTATAAGTCCTAAGGCTCTTATTTCATTACCTCCTACTCACAGCACAGAATCTGTCAGGAATGATAAAAGATCATCCTCATTATAAACTCAAATTTAGCTCCCTTCCACTGATTACATCAACCTTTATTAGAGTAAGATACGACCGTCAGAAATCAGAGCTTTTCAGCAAAGTTTACTTTCATTTAATATGCAATGCCAAGCAAATCATGGTTTGCTTTTGGTTTATGAGTGGGATGAAGAATGGAAACTGTGCCATTTAGTGGATACACAGCAGCCCAAACATCATGATATTCCCGTCATAAAATAATTTACAGTTTACCTATAAATCATTGACCCAGTTCTTATTTCTTCTCTCTATGTGTGCGTCTCATAAGGAGCAAGACAAAAGGGAAGAAAGAGAAATGCAGACTAACGAATGGACAGAGAGGATGAAGGAATGCAGGTAAGGGAGACTGTCTATTTTGAAAGCAGCAGTTTGTGAATTGACTAATAAAATAAATTATATTGCAGCTAGTGTAAGTTAAATAAATGATGTTTGGTTATTGAAAAATGCATTTCTTTCCAATATCTACCAAAATTTAATATCTTTAAATAAATAAGGTGAACCAATACTGGTCTCGGGTACTAAATAATAAATATTCACCTTCTCCTGTATTATCTTTCCCCTAGAGATCACAAAGTTTGCTTGGCAAAGCTAGAATTTTACAGAGTCTCATTAATGAAGATAAATCAAAATATGTACAGAGTGGGTTATTAAGGTCAAATGAGTTTTTTCTTTGTAAATGTGAAAAAATTAGGTCCTTGTTAATAATTCCCCCAACTCTGCCAGAGAGTCCCTACACTTTAATCAATTCTTTTTCCTTCCATTCTTTTGTGCTTTGTTAGCCATGGTTCATTTTGTTACTAGTGACAAAAAAAAAAAGATCTAAGTTACAATACTTTAAAATTAAAAATAATTAAAAGGAAATCTAAAGGATATTTCTGGAAACAGGTATTCAAAACCATAATTATGATCTTTGCTCTTCTGCTGGTTTCAAGATAATCCCCAAAAGTTTCAGCCCTGAATGATCCTTTCAATCTATGATCCCATATAAGAAAAGTGCATTTCAATTTCGAAACAGGATTCTAGATTTTTTCCAGGAACTGACCTAGTTCCAACTGCATCCTTCTAACATTAGTATGTAGTACATAACTCTAATTGGATAAGTTACCATGTGGTTGGCTGCTTTCCCTACGTTAGTGTTTTGTTTTGCCTGGAAACGGGCCTTTACCCTACTGGGTGTCTTCTAACTGGTCTTTGCATCTGTGTAACCTCATGAAACAACCTGCATCACACAACTCTTTGCTTAATAATAGACCCCATTAAGTTACTGACATTTTATATGAGTTTGTTCCTTTGTTTCTCAACCAGACAATAAATCCATGCACTGCCTCAACCACACTCAGTTTGTTCATGCAGTGCACACTGTTTACAGTAAGTGGACATTTAAGGATCACAAATATTTTGTATTTATGGCATAGTCTATTCAGTTGGAGCAATAATGAAATTAATGTTTACAAGCGCTTATCTAGAGTAGGTATGCAATTATATGTATATATATATTAATAACATTCCTAAGGATAGAGTCCACATCTATTGTCTCTTTTCCCTATCATTCTAAGATATATAAAGCCAGAAGTGGCATACAGCAAGCACTTAACAGTTGCATTGTGCATGCATGTGTATGTGCTCAGTCGCTCAGCCATGTCCTACTCTTTGCAACCCCACGAACTGTAGACTGCCAGGCTCCTCTCTCCATGGGATTGTCCAGGCAAGAATACCAGAGTGGGTTGCCACTTACTCCTCCAGGGGATCTTCCCAACCCAGGGACTATACTTGCATCTCCCATGCTCCTGCACTGCAAGCAGATTCTTTACCACTGTGCTAACTAGGAAACCCAATAGGTGCAAATCATTGTCCATTTGTTACACCGAGTGTTTTTCTCTTGCCAATTTCCTAACAGTGCACATAAGGTAGTGTGACTGCCAACATAAATACATCCTTTCAGAATTAAATTCCCTTTTTTAAGCTGAGAGAGACATTTGAATATTTATTTCAGAATGTATAACCCAAGGTCATAGGGATAAGTTTGGAAGCACATTGTGTAAACATATGCTAGTTGCAGAACACATGAAAACTCTCTCCATTTCTTCCGAAACATGCATGTTAGCAAAAACCAGGGGTTTGGGAGGGAGAAAAGGAGTGAACAGGAGTCCAGAATGCCAAGAAAACTGCATTTTTTAATATTACATTTTAATGACTCCTTGAAATTTTTGATGCCCTGAAAAACCTGAGGATTAAATTTAACAAAATAGACTATTTTGCAGCACAGAAATAGAGGAGAGATCCAAAAGCTTCTTTAAAAAGTAAAGACTGACAATGTTTAAGGAAAACATTTTAAGTGAAACCATGGAAGCGAAAGCCTTAACACTGACAGTTCTTTGAGGCTATTTTCATTGGATGGGGCTTATAATGAGGTTACAGATTGAGAATGGTTATCTGAAGAGGAAAATCCATTCTCCCTGAAAGGTTAATGATTTTGTAAAAGGCACCAAAAGTGCCAGTATTTTATTACTCCTTTGATGCCCATATAGGAGCAAATGTAGCACAAAGATATAAATCATGGGCTTTGAAATAGATGAATTTGAGACTTGAGTCTAACACTTCCTAACTGATTGTGGGCAAACCCTTTTTGAGTTATCTCGTCTCTAAAAATTGAGATATGAATAGTATCTCATATCAAAATAATTTAAAATTAAACTGATTAAACAAGATATATATGTAAAGCATTTGGGAAAGCATAAGGCACACAGCAAGCACCTAATAAGCTGGCAAGGACAACAATATCAGATTTCACACATAAAGTATGGTCTTAAGGAATTTTTTTTATGGGAAACACAAATTTCACAAAAGGTTCTCCAGATCTAGAAATCACTAGAAGTGAATAAAATGCTCAGGAATCTACTAACAATTTTGCAAAATAGCATATAGTGGGGAAAGACTTAAAATATCAGAGTAAAAGGACTTTAAACTTACCTCCTTTTGCAGGCACACCAAAATCAGAACTAACTGCAGAACAAATATTGATTTAAAAAAAAAAAACAAAAAACAAGAAACTGAAGCCTACTAAAAGATGATATTCTATATCCAAAGACATGTAGAAGAAACCCACCAAGACAATAAGGGGAGTGCACTCACAATATAGTCAAATCCCATAACCCCCACATAGGTGACCCACAAATTGGAGAACAAATATAAAGCAGAAGTTCTCCCATAGAAGTGAGAGTTCTTAACCCCATGTCAGGATGCCCAGTCTGAAGGTCTGGCATTGGGAGGAAGAGCGCCCAGAGCATTCAGCTTTGAAGGTCATCAGGACTTGAGTGCAGGAGACCCACAAGATGGGAGAAATAGACTCCACTCTTAGAGGGTGCACAAAAGGTGTCATGCATATTGGGATGAAAGCAAAAGCAGTGATTTCATAAGAGCCTGGGCCAGACCTACATCCTGATCTTGGAGGACCTCCTGGAGAAGTGAGCAGATGGCTGTGGCTTACTGTGGGGACAAGAACACTGGTGTCAGAGGTACTGGGGAGTATTCATTAGTGTCAGCTCTCTTGGAGGCTGTCCTTTTGGCACCAAGACCTGGACCCACCCAATAGCCAGTGTAGGAACACTTCTGGGCAATAAGGAACAGGGTGGGAACACATGCCCACCTTACCAGGTAGGCTACCAAAAGACTTTCTGAACCCACAGCCACCTCTAGACACAATCCTTGATGTGGCCCTGCCCACCAGAGGGCCAAGACCTAGCCCCACCCACCAGCGGGCAGGGACAGGCCTCTCCCAAGAGGAATCCTGCACAAATCTCTAAACTACCCTCAAACACCAAGAGGCAGGCACCAGAAGCAAGAAAAATAAAAGCTGGGAGCTTGCAGAAGTGAGCTCCAAACAATTCAGAACCTACCCTGGGGACATCTAGTCCTTGGCCTATACTGATGAGGGGGGAGTGTACTCCTGGGACAAATAAGACATCCCCTATAGAGGGCCACTTTTCCAAGGTCGAGAAATATAAATAAACCTTCCACATACATAAAGATACAAATAGAACGACCCTACCTAGTATCTCTTGTGTTTCCTCTTATTCCCCCTCCAAGCAAGCATGACTCTCACCTTCACCTCATTCAGCTCTTCGTTAAATAGCCTTTTCCAACTGTCCTATTGCATCTGACCCCCATCTCTACTCCCTGCCATCCTTCTCAACTTGATTTTTCTTCAGATAATTTTTTTACTAACATATTATATATATTTACTTATTTATAGTTCATTTTTTGTCACCTTATGCCAAGAATGTAAACACTATGATGACAGGGAGTTTTTTTTCTATTCTCTTCACAGATTTTGAGTACCTACTATATTCCAGCATTTTGTTCCATGCCTGGTTCCTGGCCTCCACAGAAGTTTCAGTCTCCTAGCCAGTATAGACCTTTTCACAACCCAGAAGGGAGTTCTAAAAGAAGAAATGTGAACTTAGAAACTTATTTGGCTTGAGACGGTCAGGAGAATGAGCATAATTATCCCAAAGAGATCATATTCAGTCTTTACAGCAGAAGTTTTACCTTTCTTTTCCCTGGCTAATTATGCTGAATTTAGACATAAAAAGTCAGAGATTAAAACATAGTCACATCATTAAAAGTTCATTAATATAGAATTATCACTTTTTCTAAAAGTAATTGCATAGAGATGATATATTCTACTCAATATGGTATGTAAGGAAAATCTTGCAGGAAGACAGGAAGGAAAAAAATCCACAAGATTAGATGTTAAAATCTCTTAGGAATCTATCTTCTTGCTGTAGTTATCATGTGATGAGGAATCCCAGTCAACTGTCTATGGCTTGGACAAGGCTGACTATCCACTCATATACCATTCCTGCTCTCAATGGTATTAACAGATGTGCTTTATATTTGAAATTATGCTTCTGACTCTGTTAATAAGCCATTCATTTTTAGGACTTTTCCTACAGGGCAAATCCTTCTGTAATGAGTCACATATGCTTTCTTCCTCCATTTTCTTTCATAGAACAATCACCCTACATTAAAAATGACTGGTGAGGATTTGATCTACAGCCTTAGGGTACAGAATAATATAAAGTTAACTGAGTCCCACAACAATTAGCACCCTCATTGTTGACTCAGAATTAAATCACCTTCAATCTCTAATAGCATATTTGAGGCAGAACTGTGCAGTTCTGATACCATGAGTTAATGCACAAGTACCTGCTGTAGTCAAGGATATTTGAAAGTATCCTCTTTACAGCTAGTGGGTGGCAGGATAGATTCTGAGGACTCTCTTTACCTAAGGTGCTTAAGGATGATAGAAGTTTCTGATTACACCAGTTTCGAAGACTGGATATTCTGCCACTTAGATGAAAATTAAGATTCCCCTATACATATTCAATAACTCACTCCTTTTCTCTTGCTTCAGTAAATCTAACATCACTCATTATTTCTTTCCTATTAGTTCCATGATAAATTTGGCAATCAGAAAGTCGCTGTCTATCACTTTGTTTATTATAAAGACTCCCTAGTACATGACACAAAACACTGGCAAGATTCTGATGACTTCAATAGGTCTCTCTCACTGCTTAAATGCATACAAAGTGTTAACAAATATTGAAGAACATGTCAAACAGTGTTAATAAATATTGAGGCAGCCAGCAGTGTCCCAAGAGTGATGAGCCTATGCGGAAATGTAAAAAGCCCACAGAGAGTGTTCAGGGGAAATGCCGGTGAACCTTTAAGAAACCCTTCAGATACATTAGAGCTCTGAGGCAAACATCAAAACTAATGATGTGTTTGCAAAGAGATGTGTATTTGCCAGGAGAACAGGGTAAATGAGGCGTGAGCCAATCAGGAAGCTTCTGCATGTGGTTTTGAGGCAAAGGGTTGGGTGGCAGAAAAGCAGGATGTACCAATCTTAAATTCTGGCAAAGTTCTTGGCAAGTAAAATCAAAAAATTTAAAGTATAAATTGAACACTTGTTCTTGTCTGCCTGGCACTCATCCTTTCCCCAGTTTCTTTTTTAAAAACACACCTGCCACTTGTAAATCATGTTGTTGACATATAGAGGTTTACCACATCCTTAGTTCCAGGGCTTGGCCTGTGATTCATAAATGGCCTATCAAAACATCAAATCTGGTTGGTTGAAGCATAAACATGTGACCCAAATCCAGATAACCTGAGTCAATGAGAGTTATTTTATGAACCTTTATTAGAACCACTGAGAAACAGAGCATTTATTTTGCTAGCTTGAAACTAACAGGATGAAAACCATTAGCTGCAGGGATCAACATAAAAGAGGAGTGAACTATATAAGAATGCCAAAACAAAATGTAGAAAAGCAATATGGAGGGAAGTGATTTTAATCAAAATGTAATTTCAGTCTTTGAGATAAGCCTTGTATTAAACTTCTAATTTGATGACCCAATACATTTAATTTTGCTTAAACCTATTATGTAAGTTTTCTGTCATTTTCACCTGAATCCATATTTCTAACAAGAATTTATGAACTTTTTCCCATCAATATCTGAACCATATAAAGGATGCTTTTCCCTCCATATCCTTACTTGTGAAGTGTGCAGTATGTTTTAGCAGTACACAGTGTTCCTCATACTATGAAGTCAGAAAACTACCCTTTTCCTCTAAGCTGCTTGAAATTGTTTACTTTATTTACCAGGATATCCACCCTCTACATTCTTATCATCTTCTTCCAGATCTCTAAGTGCCTCTGACTGCCAACAGCCTCCTCTAAAGATTAAGCTTCCTGTCCCCGTACTATGATGCCTTCACTTAATGAATTAAATATTTGATCTTCATCTACTTTTTCTTGGCAACTGAGACTTTTTTTCTTTCTCCAAAACAAACCTGATAACCTGCAGTCTGGAAACTGACCTCTGCTAAATTCAAGTTTCTTAATCTCCAACTACTGTACTCACAGAAGGCACTACTGTCCTTCCATATCTTGGATAAGAAACATTCTTAGTGGAACAAATAATTCACCCTTCTTAATAGAAAAGAACTGGTACGAATTTTATGTAATAGCAATGGATGATTCACAGGTGCCTGTTTATATTTCTTGAAAATGAGAGACTTCTCAAAGAGAACTCAATTTTTAAAAATAAAAATTTAAATAAATATCATTTTAAAGATTTTAAATTGGTATGTTTCCTGTAATAGGAATGCACCAAACCCTGAGGGAGTTCATTACCATCAGACCTGCCTTATAAGAAATGCTAAAGAGAGTTCTTTGGGTATAAGTAAAAGGATGCTAATTAACATCATAAAAGAAAAAGGTATAAATCTCACTAATAATGGTAAACATATAGCTATAGTTAGATTCTTATATATGGCAATAGTGGTCATATTTTATTTACAACTAGAGTTTAAAAGATAAAAATAAAGCATAGTCTAAAAACTATAACTACAGCAATGTTATTAATTACACAATATGAGAAAAAAGTAACCTGTAACAGTAAAGTAATGCTCAAAATTCTCCAAGCCAGGCTTCAGAAATATGTGAACCGTGAACTTCCAGATGTTCAAGCTGATTTTAGAAAAGGCAGAGGAACCAGAGACCAAATTGCCAATATCCTCTGGATCATCAAAAGATGATCATCAAGAGAGTTCCAAATAAACATCTATTTCTGTTTTATTGACTATCCAAAGCCTTCGACTGTGTGAATCACTATAAACTGTGGAAAATTCTGAAAGAGATGGGAATACCAGACCACCTGACCTGCCTCTTGAGAAACCCGTATGCAGGTCAGGAAGCAACAATTAGAACTGGACATGGAACAACAGACTGGTTCCAAATAGGAGAAGGAGTACGTCAAGGCTGTATATTGTCACCCTGCTTATTTAACTTATATGCAGAGTACATCATGAGAAACACTGATCTGGAAGAAGCACAAGGTGGAATCAAGATTGCCAGGAGAAATATCAATAACCTCAGGTATGCAGATGACATCACCCTTATGGCAGAAAGTGAAGAGGAACTAAAAAGCCTCTTGATGAAAGTGAAAGTGGAGAGTGAAAAAATTGGCTTAAAGCTTAACACTCAGAAAACTAAGATCACGGCATGTGGTCCCATCACCTCATGGGAAATGGATGGGGAGACAGTGGACACAGTGTCAGCCTTTATTTTTTTGGGCTCCAAAATCACTGCAGATGGTGATTGCAGCCATGAAATTAAAAGACGCTTACTCCTTGGAAGGAAAGCTAAGACCAACCTAGATAGCATATTAGAAAGCAGACACATTACTTTGCAAACAAAGGTCCATCTGGTCAAGGCTGTAGTTTTTCCAGTGGTCACGTATGGATGTGAGAGTTGGACTGTGAAGAAAGCTGAGTGCTGAAAAATTGATGCTTTTGAACTGTGGTGTTGGAGAAGACTCTTGAGGGTCCCTTGGATTGCAAGGAGATCCAACCAGTCCATTCTAAAGGAGACCAGTCCTGGGTGTTCATTGGAAGGACTGATGCTGAAGCTGAAACTCCACTACTTTGGCCACCTCATGTGAAGAGTTGACTCATTGGAAAAGACCCTGATGCTGGGAGGGATTGGGGGCAGGAGGAGAAGGGGACGACAGAGGATGAGATGGCTGGATGGCATCACGGACTCGATGGGCATGAGTTTGAGTAAACTCCGGGAGTTGGTGATGGACAGGAAGGCCTGGCGTGCTGCGATTCATGGGGTCGCAAAGAGTTGGACATGACTGAGCGACTGAACTGAACTGAACTGAACAGCAATAACCGAAAATGTGAGGGGAAGAAGAAGAAAAAATGTGAAATTTACAAATATTACTGAAGTTAAGCTGTTATCAGTTTAAATGGGGGTATTAAAGGGCTTCCTTGGTGGTTCAGCAGTAAAGAATCCATCTGCCAATGCAGAAGATGAGGGTTCAATCCATGGGTTGGGAAGGTCCCCTCAAGTAGGAAATGACAACCCACTCCAATATTCTTGCCTGAGAAATCCCATGGACAGAGGAGCCTAGTGGGCTAAAGTCCATGGGGTAGCAAAGAGTCAGAGCCAACTGAGCAACTAAAAAACAACATTATAAGTTTAAGATGTTTTAAGTAAACCTCAGAGTAACCACAAGGAAAATTCCTATGGTAATTACACAAAAGAACATAAAAAAGAAGTCAAAACATAACTGATGTCACCAAACAGCAAAACTGAAAAAAAAAAAAAATCAGGATAAGAAACAATGGATGTGCAAAACAACCAGAAAGCATTTAAGAAAATGGCAATCAATAGTCCTGGTCTATTAATAGTTACTTTAAATGTAAACAAATTAAATTTTCTGAATAGAAGATGCAGAACGCCTGAACAAATCAAAAAAGAAAAAAAATTGGAATCCAACAATATGCTGCCTATAAGAGATTCACTTTAGCCTTAAATACACACAAAGACTGAGAATTAAGGGAAGGGGAAAATATGTTAAGCAAATGGTAATCAAAACAAAGCATGCGAGCTATACTTAGACAAAGGAGATTTTGAACTAAAAATGGTTTAAAAACAAAGACAAAGAAGGGCATAATGATAAGAGGATCAATTCATCAGGAAGATATAACAGTTGTAAATATTTATGAAACTAACATTGCAACACTTAAATATAGGAATCAAAAACAAACTCAGCTAAAAGGAAAAATGAAGAATATGAATCTAATTCTGCACTCTCAACAATAGCTAGATCATCCAGATGGAAAGTCAATAAGCAACCAGCAGATCGGAACAAAATCATAGAACAAATGGACATAACAGACATATCTAGAACACACTCTGTTCAACAATAGCAGAATTCTTCTCAAAGGCACATGGAACAGAAGGGAATGTGACAGAGGAGCAGGCAATTGAATCCAGAAGGACTCTCTGGTTGCCTACAAAGATTTTATCTCCTTTGCATTTCTCCAATAATGAGTGATGTTGAGCATCTTTTCATGTCTTTGTTAGCCACCTGTATGTCTTCTTTGGAGAAATGTCTGTTTAGTTCTTTGGCCCATTTTTTGATTGGGTCATTTATTTTTCTGGAATTGAGCTGCAGGAGTTGCTTGTATATTTTTGAGATTAATCCTTTGTCTGTTTCTTCATTTGCTATTATTTTCTCCCAATCTGAGGGCTGTCTTTTCACCTTACTTATAGTTTCCTTTGTAGTGCAAAAGCTTTTAAGTTTCATTAGGTCCCATTTGTTTAGTTTTGCTTTTATTTCCAATATTCTGGGAGGTGGGTCATAGAGGATCTTGCTGTGATTTATGTCGGAGAGTGTTTTGCCTATGTTCTCCTCTAGGAGTTTTATAGTTTCTGGTCTTACATTTAGATCTTTAATCCATTTTGAGTTTATTTTTGTTTATGGTGTTAGAAAGTGTTCTAGTTTCATTCTTTTACAAGTGGTTGACCAGTTTTCCCAGCACCACTTGTTAAAGAGGTTGTACCATTACACGCCAGTCAGGATGGCTGCTATCCAAAAGTCTACAAGCAATAAATGCTGGAGAGGGTGTGGAGAAAAGGGAACCCTCTTACACTGTTGGTGGGAATGCAAACTAGTACAGCCACTTTGGAAAACAGTGTGGAGATTTCTTAAAAAACTGGAAATAGAACTGCATATGACCCAGCAATCCCACTTCTGGGCATACACACTGAGGAAACCAGATCTGAAAGAGACACGTGCACCCCAATGTTCATCGCAGCACTGTTTATAATAGCCAGGACATGGAAGCAACCTAGATGCCCATCAGCAGATGAATGGATAAGGAAGCTGTGGTACATATACACCATGGAATATTACTCAGCCGTCAAAAAGAATTCATTTGAATCAGTCCTAATGAGATGGATGAAACTGGAGCCCATTATACAGAGTGAAGTAAGCCAGAAAGATAAAGAACATTACAGCATACTAACACATATATATGGAATTTAGAAAGATGGTAATGATAACCCTATATGCAAAACAGAAAAAGAGACACAGAAATACAGAACAGACTTTTGAACTCTGTGGGAGAAGGTGAGGGTGGGATGTTTCAAAAGAACAGCATGTATACTATCTATGGTGAAACAGATCACCAGCCCAGGTGGGATGCATGAGACAAGTGCTCGGGCCTGGTGCACTGGGAAGACCCAGAGGAATCGGGTGGAGAGGGAGGTGGGAGGGGGGATCGGGATGGGGAATACGTGTAAATCTATGGCTGATTCATATCAATGTATGACAAAACCCACTGAAATGTTGTGAAGTAATTAGCCTCCAACTAAGTAAAAAAAATAAAATAAAATAAAAAATTAAAAAAAAAAAAGAATTTGCTTTGTAAAAAAAAAAAGATTTTATCTCCTGTAGTACGTAGACAAAGAAAGAAGAGGGCTAAGATTGTGGCTTAATATCAATGACATAAAAAACTCAAGCAGGACAGATTTCACATGCCATGCGGTAGGCCTTGATTAGGAAAATCTGTCTGACACACTGGAAGGGGACAAATGGGTAGATGATCCCTAAGATCTTGATCCTTTGAACATTTTGAGTCTACAGAAATGGCATTCCCATTCCTTTTAAAACTATCCTTCTCCCTTTTATGGAAGACGATGCAGAGATCTCTTTCCCTTAAAACAGCTTGAGTGCCACTCCTACCTCCCCTGCTGGCCACTAGCTTTAGAACTAAAGTAATATGATCCGGACAACAGTCAGAATAAAGTTCAGGATCAGGGTCAAGTCATTCCTCCAAAGCTCTGGCACCAGTAGACCAGGGTATTTTCATTCACAGGCAGCCCTGGGAGAAGCATGCTCTTCCCTCTGTAACCAGGTTGCTCTAGAGAACTCTACAAAAGTAGTTAGGCATGTTGAACCTAAGTCACAGCACATTCCAGCTGGGAACATGCAGAACCTGATAATGGAGCTACAAGTCTGAGTGGGCAAGCCCTGTCATGAACCAAAGGAACCGAACTAAACTAGGTGTTCAAGACATGCAAATGCCTAGGACTCAAAATTTTAAGTCACCTGAGAGAGTAGAATAATAAATGAAGGGCTATATTACATCAAGGCACAGTTGTCCTCAAGCACTTTTTATATGACAGATAAAAAGTGACAGATATACACACACACATAGATATTTCAGTCAAAATATGAAGTTTCTACTGTTCTCTACTGACTGAGAGTCCAATGCTAAGTTTCTTGAGGCACAAAATTAAATCTTAAATGACATGGGCTCCACTAATTCTTCATATTAATGAAAAAAAAAAAAAACCTGATTTCAGAATGACACCAGAATGGATACAGAATGAACTCTGGTCATAGCTGGTATAGAGACAGCAGGGTTGCAGCAAGCATGCCAATCCTGTCTATTCACCATATTTCCCTAGGACCTCATTTTGAAACAGATTCTGAGGCCATGTCTTGTCTCAGTGTCAAAGATTAATGTTGGGTAAAGAAAGTTAGTTTCAGCACAGGAGTTCTGCAGTCATTGTCACTAGCAAAGTGTAATAGGGATATTATATTTTCTTGGTTATCACCATAAGGAAAATATAAATCAAAGCTTTCATTCATGCCATTAATTCAGGAATGTGATCCTAGAAAAAGGATGACAAGGAAGTTAAAGAAAGAAAGTCAATATAAAAGGCGTCACTGAGTTGCCTACTGTCTTGGGATACTTATCGATGACCCTAGGGAGCATTATATGAAGACATCAGAAATACACCTTAGGAATTGTCACCTGAAGAATGAAAAGGGAAAGTGTCTGACAAATGTTTCCCATAGCCATTGGACAGAGATGACCCAGTTGTTGTGTGGGGCAAGAAATGAGGCTCTGGCAGTTTTTACCTAGACAAAGCAAGTCCAAGATTATAAGGAACAATACACTGCAGTTAGTTGTGTAAAATGTGGAGCTAGAAGAATATGAAGTTGTACAGAAGAGGTGATACAGACTTCTATCCACTTTTTTTTTTAGAGCTTATCTCCGTTATAGGCAGCACTGACTCTTTCTTCAAAACTCCTTCAAATGTCACCATTTAAACAAACTATACAACTACTATAAATTACTCAGAAATTGCATTCCTTGGATCTACAGTCTAATAATTTAGTTCAAATTCAAATTTAATCTCTGGACACAGTATAACATGCCATTCAAACTTAAGATATAGCTACAACACAGGAAACAATGTCAATGACATAAAATTAACAATGCAGCATGCTACTAAATTAGGATAAAACAGCACTCCCTATAAAAAAGGAATTAGCGTGATATATATACTTACTCTTTTCTGGAAAAATATGATTCCCACAAGATTTTAAAGAATTGTACAGTGATAATAAAGAAGGCATATAATAAATGTTGAGCTATGAAGGTACTCTACAATGGGTTATAAATTTGTACCTTTGTTGTCCATACATTTTCAATGAACTTGCAAAGTTCTAGAACTTTTTAATTTAAGAGAGAATAGTTTTATTTTTTTCAGCCATAATGGAGTAATTTTCTTATCTACTATTAGAACATTTTCATACTTTCATTAATCCATGCATCATAAAGCAGGAAATGATTTTTATCCCTACTCTAATCTATCATTTTACTTAATCCAAGAGGCAAAACAGCTGTTTTCTGCTGATTCCAAAGGTGGAATTAAGACCAATGTGTTCACGGGCCATTGCAGTTACATGGCAGGATTTAAAGTCAGAGTTGCTATTGATATCATCTCTTCTTTGGCATGATTAAAATTGTTGCTACAGGTAGAAGAATGCATATGGGCATGGTAAAGACTTTGACTTTGCAGAATAAAGACACATGAAATTGTGACCCATTGATGCAGTCAGTAGGGCACAAAGATTTCCTCCTCAGGCACATAGGGACCCTGAGGAGTTACTCATTTCACTTCTTGCTCCTTAACTCTCTGGAAAAAATTATCATTTGCTGAGCAGCTGGATTATGTCTGAAATTCACAGATTAAGATCAAGAAAATTTCAGATCCTGTTAAGTATTAGGTGTGTGCATGCGTGCCCAGTCGTTTCTGACTCTTTTAGACTCCACAGATTGTAGCCCGCCAGGCTCCCCTGTTCATGGGATCCTCTGGGCAAGAATACTGGAGTGGGTTGCTGTGCCCCCGCTCCAGGGTATCTTCCCAACCCAGGAATCTAACCTATGTCTCCTGCATCTCCCGTGCTGGCAGGCAGATTTTTTACCACCTGAGGTATAACCCAGTATGTTTTATTTGTTCCCCTACAAAGACTACTTGGATGCTTATACAAAATTTGTCTTCAAAAGGCAAAGGTTACTTAAAATGCTTTAGTAATAAATATACAAATTCCTACACGAAGTGGGTTTCTTTGAAGCTTCCTCATTTAAGGTTTTTTTCCTAAGAATGTGACGGTATAAAAGAGAGAGTGCACAATAAAGAACTCTGATGGCTGGAAAACTGGCCAGAATTTAAAACGATGAAGTTCAGAAGACTAAACCATAGGGTGAAATGGAAAGTTTGAACACATGGCTCCATCCTCAATTAAAAGTTTTGGGAATGCAGTGTCTCAGTTGCTCTAAGGAATACTGTGAGTCTTAACACTAAGGACCCAGGGTTGAAGACACAGGCAAGAGAAATGGGGAGAGAAAGATCAAAGGAAGTTATATTATGACATGGATGGAAAATACAGGATACAAATGCCACCATACCAATTTCCCTCACACGGCAGAAAACATCAGTTTATCATAAGAGACTGTACTTTCTGAATGTTAATAAAGCCACAAAATTTGTGTGAAGAAAACTCTCCATGCAAACACAACCAAAACTTTAAGGACAATCTTACTCGTCATCTCTGATGATTTATGCCCATAATCAATATTATCTCAAATACTCTAAATATAACATACCCTAATCCACTGGGGCATTTTGAATAAGTAGTAAAGGATTATTACAGAAACTACCTAGAAATGTTCCTACTCTTTAACTTCAGAATGGTTCTTGTCTAAATCCCCATTTATCACTTAGTCATGCATGTACTGTTGTTTTGGTTTAGTCACTCAGTCATGTCCCACTCTTTTGAGACCCCATGGACTCTAGCCCACCAGGCTCTTCTGTCCATTGGATTTCCCAGGCAAGAATACTCAAGTGGGTTGCCATTTCCTTCTCTAGGGGATCTTCCCAGATCTTGAGGAGAACCTGAGTCTCCTGCATTGACAGGCAGATTCTTAACCACTGAGACACCTGGTAAGCCCCATGAATGTACTACCTTGAGAACTGATCCCTTTCTCTAGTAAAAGTATTTAGATGCATTTTGTTTGATGGTTTATAAAAAGACTTCCACATGAATTACTATTTCTGATGCTTATAACCATGCTATAAGGAAAAATATTCCAGCATAATTCCTTTCCCATTCTAAGAAGAAAAACATGGTGATGAAAGAAGTTAAGAAACACCCCTAGATTCTTATTTGTAGTAACAAGAACAACTAAAATTAAAAGTTAGAATTTCAAAGTAGTTGTTTTTCATTAATTTTGCATATTGGGAGATGTGTCTCAAGGTGCTGTCTAAAAAAAGTTAGCTAATATAGTGACTTTGAAAACTATAGGAATAAATTATTTATAACACATCTTCCCAAAACAGCACCTATGGATTTTGTGGTTAAGCCTAGAAAGGTTTTCCTAGCTTTCTTGAGGGTTTTAACCTGCTATTTAAGAGCTGTAAACCACCTAGTTTAATCTATCAGTTCTATCTGATAGAATCTACCAGCATTAATAATACATCAAAACTCTAAGAGTAGAGCAACCACAAAAATATACAATGACATACCATCATGGAAAGGAGATTACCTCCTCAAACTTCAGGCATTTGTTTTCGCACTTAAAAAAATTATTTAATTATTTTAGCTTGTCTTAAATACAATGGCTACAAATGCTATTAAATACCAGGAAATTACTGAGACTTATTAAATTTGCAGGAACAATGTTCAGCTTAACTATCCCCTCATATATTTTGCATCATTGGCTGTGACACTGTAAGCAAATAATCTTAGAAAAGACCTATTATCAAAATCAATAAATTGTCCTCTCTCTTCTAAGCCACAGTTTTCTCCAAAAACAATGATCCCAGAATTCTTAGCATAATAAAACAACTTAAAATGTATTCCTTAAATGAAGAATTCAATAAGTCACCCTCTTGGTGGTTGCTAGAAACGGCAGGTTGAACGTGGGGAAAATGGGTGAAGAGAGTCAAAAGTTACAAATTTCCGATTATAAAAGAAATGGATCATGAGGATGTAAAGCACAGCATGATAACCACAATCTACACTATATATTTTTTTTCCTGAGCATATACAATCCCTGGAATCTTGTCAAGCATTTCCGCCAAAATTGCCTTGCTCATTCGAAGAGAAATTCCAGTGTACACGAATATTTCTACATCACTACTCTTTATGCATATGTTTTTTTTTTCTCTAACTAGATTCTAAGACCTTTTAAAAAATCATGTGATAGAGTGTAATGGTGTCCAGCTTTACAGACAATCATTCCAGACCAAGATCCTGGCTCTACTGATTTTCATGTGTGCAATCTTCAGCAGGTTACTTACTTTCTCTAACCTGGAGTCTTCACCGACTTAGATAATAAAATTTATCTCAAAGATGGAATAATGCACATCAAATGTCTGTACATAATAGGACCTCAATATACATAATTTTCCAAATCTATCTGACTCATGCATCATATCTGCTGTGTGCATTTAGCACTTAAAATATTGCTTAGCATAGCAGAGTTTTTGAATGAAGAATTAACAGTGTAATGATTGTGGTGTTCTGAGATCCCAGAAAAATGGTGTACTTACTCTAGGCAAAAATCAAGAGCCTCCACACTCTGTTACTACCATTTCCCCATGAAGGATATCTCTTCATGTATACCCTGAAATGTCCAATGTCCTAGAACAAAATTATAATTAACAAATCTGAAAGAGAGTATCAAAATGAAAACTGAAATTTACTGTGTGTGTGGACAAGTTGGAAGTGCAATAGAAAGACAATTTCTTTATGAAAAAAAATCTCCTTTTAAGAAATATTAAAAAATACATGCTCTTTATAAGCACACCCTCAAAAATGACAACCTATACCATTCAATAAAATTCCTCTATAGTGTCAAATATGTTATAATAATTAATACTAGTGCCCAGAGAAGCAGGTGGTCCATCTTTAATTCTTACTATACCATAATGTAGGCCAAATTAAATCTTCCTCCAAAACTCACATCCTAATGATATTTATCTAATGGAAAGAGCAAAATCACAGTTACAGGCAGAGCTGAAGTATCAAAGTGAAAAATTCAATGCAAGTTTAACAATATCCGTAGTATTGTTTCAGAAAACTGTAATCAATTAGTGCTTTGTTTTACTTCCATGAAAAGGATGACATTAAAAACAAGCACCAGAAAAGAACTACATGCACCTTGAGACCTGATGTTCCTATATGAAAGAAAAAAATATTTCAATAAGTGACTCTGTAGATGAATATAATTAATTTGAGAAGGTGATATTTTCCTTGAAACACTAAATACAAAGCATATTTGTAAAAAAATAAAATGCAAAAAGAAGTCTCTCCCCCTACTTCTCTATCTCCCTCTCTCTTTCTTCTCTCTCTCTCTCCCCTTACCACCATATACATAAAAACACACACAGAGAGAAGAAAGAAAGAAAGGAGGGGGGAAAGGAAGGGAGAGAGAGAGATTACAGAGGAAGGGAGACTTAACAAGCAGTTGTAGACTGATTATAAAAATTTTCAATTCTCTGTGTTCCTCTGTACACAGACTTTGCAGTCAGCTCAACAAAGATGCAGGAAGAAAAGAAGAAAAGGTAAGAACCACTCATCTGGGTCAGTCCAATATTCTGACCCACAGAATACTGAGCCAACTAAATAGTAGCTATTATAAGCAATCACCCTGTAATGAAGTTTATTAAGCAATAGCATTATGGTGTCAATAGGTAACAGGTATGCAAGCTTTCATATGATGAATATGCTAAGGTCTTAGTCCATTAAAAATCATAGTGCCAGCATGGTCAGTTGAGAACCCTCTTCCAGGTCCTTGTATCCTTAAACATGACAGAAGGGGCAAGGGAGGTCTCTGAAGCCTCTTTTAGAAGAGCACAAATCCTATCTGTGCTCTTATAGGCTCTGCCAATACACCTCCTAAAGTTTCCATTTCCTAACACCATCACCTTTGGGGATTTGGTTTCAAAATGCCAATTTTGGGGAGATACAAACACTCAGACCACAGTGCTCTATTTTCATGATTAATCATCAGGCCACAGTGAATGATAGAAAGTGAACAGAGATCACAGTATTAATCCCATGCTGCTGACAACTTTGTTGGGAAGACAAGCCCCCGGGCACTGTCTACCATTGTTGCTGCTGTGCCCAGGTCTACATGTATTCTATGACCTTCAAAGATGAGCTGAGCCCAGGGTAGCCTTTTTCACTTAAAGTACTTTTTCACTTATTCTATGCGAATACTCGAGTAAATGTAGCATTGTGCATGCTGAGTTCAGCCATCTGATTATGTTTTGCATGATCTGAAATGACCTCATTTTCATTCGTGCATTCATCTATTCAACCATTCATTATTCCACAACTATTTGTGGGATCCAACTATATGTGAATAGCAGTGGAAGATTTAATATAAAAGTAAAAGTGATATAAAGTGTTAGTCGCTCAGTCCTGTCCAACTCTCTGTGACCCCATGGATTGCAGCCTGCCGGGCTCCTCTGTCCATAGAATTATCCAAGCAAGAATACTGGAGTTGGTTGCTATTCCCTTCTCCAGAGGATCTGTCCAACCCAGGGATCAAATCTGCATCCCCTGCATTGCAGGCAGATTCTTTACTGTCTGAGCCATCAGGGAAACCCGGAAGATTTAAGATAACATAGCAATAAAATATAAACAAGAACCAACCTCAAGAGGCTTTCAGAACAGAAGGAGTGATAGACAACTACTGTACAGTGGTCAGTGCTGAGAGGGATTTACAGTGGATTCTTCATGTATAATATTCAGGACACCTAACCCAGTCTCTGAAAGAGGGTGGTCAGTGAGGTTCTCTAATAGTCAAGTGCTTTAAAGATTGATCTAAAGCCACTATTTCGGAGTGGAGGGGAAGATTTAGGATCTTGTTGAATGCAAATCCCAGGCCCTAGAATAGACCTAATGTATCTAAATCTCTGAAGCTAGGACTGAGTAACCTACATTTAAACAATTATGCTAGAGCATTCATGTGCCCGGTGAGGTTGGAGAAACACTCCTCTAGATTGACAGGATTAACTGACATCTTCTTGAAGATGTCAATTAATTGGAGGGTCTTGATTAAGTTCAAGACTTGTTTCTTCCTCAATGTACATATAAATAAGCAGACATCAAGTTAAAAATGCAATTCAGTGGGAGAGATTTCTGAGAGAGCACTGATTCAAACTGAAATCATTCACACACCAAAAATTTTTAATAATGATAACAAATTAACCTGTAGCACTCCATAACTGACAAAAACACAGAGGGCTGTAGAGGTTATTGGTTAGCTGTCCAGCCTCTTGGGCCAGATTTCCTGTTCCTAAACTTCAGCTCTGCTACTTACCATCTGTGTAGCTTGAAGCAAATAACCTAATCTTTCTATGCCTCAACTACTTTCAAATGTGAAAAAAGGATCACAGTCAGATGCTTACCTCACGAACAGCAGTGAGAACAAAAATTAATATATGTAAAGCACTTGATATGTGTAAGCTAATACAGGTAAATCGCTCCGCATGTGGCAAGTACAGTAAAAAGTGTTAGATATTATTTTAATCTCAGACTCTTAAGCCTTTGCTTCTCGAGGCTGACTTAAACTCACTACTTTCTACTTTCTTGAACATCATTCTTTCATTGTCTTTTCTCATGGGATACATTCATGTGAGTCAGGAGAGGCCTATGAATCAGGCATGCCTGATCTTCATCTGAGAATTGCCATAAGGAGAGATTTGTTCCGCATAGAGTATTGGTTTCATCCTGGGTCACCAAGGTCATTTGGAAAAAGAATTTGTTCTTAGGGTTATAAAGATCTAGAAATCTGGTATTCCATTTTTATGCCTTACGTCCAACAAATCATTCCTCTTTCACCTCAGCAGCATCCTCCCTGGTGCTTCAAATTGAAGTTACTGAAAGTGAGAAAATGCTGAAAATACAAAAATTAGGCAGTTGGCATTTACATGCCTTACTTGTATGTGATGAAATGTACCCCTTGGCTCTTCATTAGGGAACTACTTGAAGCCTCTGCTCTTGGAAACCCCTCATTGCTTCATGCATTCTTCTGTTAAAGTGCCAATAAAAGAGGTTTTGGAAAAAATGAATCTCATTATATAAGCACTACTCTACAATTTTGTAATTTCAAGTGAAATTAAATGAACTTAAAAATAGTACACATTGAATATTTTAAATTCATGGAAAGGAAAGCATTAACTGACAAGGCACTGAGGGAATTCCTTGGATTGAGGAAATATTCTTTATCCTTATTGTGGCAACAGTTGCATAATTGTACAAATTTGTCTGTGGACTTATTGAAGTTTGTATGTAAATTATGGTTTGAGAAGCTGATTTTAAAATGTCTTTAAGTTGAAGAAGAGTGATTTACAAAATCTCATTTGTACCCTCCCCAAAATTAAGGAATTAAGTGTTCTTTTATGTACATAAATATAGTTTATGGTATTTATAGTCTGCTGGAAGAATCATACCAAATCATACTTCTAGCCCAATGTAAACACTGACAGTTTTAATAGTTTAATAACTGCATCACAAATTGATTAAATCAGTAAAAGCAAGTAAGAACTTAGCTATCTATTTTGAATTTTTAAAAGTATTTAAAACCACCTTATCTTCTACTGAAAATTTTATATAATTTGCAATGGCAATCACAATTTTTTTTTTCTGAGAAAGTTTGAAGCAACTGAATTATTTATTCTTAAATGAAATGTCTGAAAATCAATTAAAATAAAAATCCTGTGAGAAACATGAGATTTTGTATTAAATTAGTATATTAGAGAATTATGATCTTCATTAAGAATTATTGTCAGTAGCTCCTGTGTTTCTTAAACCACTTAAAATCCCTTTGAAATCAAGATGAGAGATATGAGAATAAAAGGGGACACTGAGGATTCTCTAAATATAAAAATTGCTCTCTGGGACTACAAACTAACAAGGAGTTCATAATTTAGACTTAGAAATAAAAACTAAAAATAAATGAACTAAATAAAAACTAAAAAAAACCCACAATATGGCCGTATATACTCAAGACCCTGTAGTCCCTGAGCTGCCTTGAAGAAGGAAAGGGAAATTAATATATTTACATGACACGACTTTTCACACAATCTGTAGTATTCAAATAAAAGAGCTTAGAAAGAGCAAGTTGCAGAGAACTCAAAAAGTCAGAATGATAAACTTACAGCGCTTACTTCCCACTGCCATGGGTGTAACAAGTATCAAGTGTGAAAAACTTACCATACAATTTTAGGAAGTAGAGAGAGGGACCGTGATAGTCAGAGGCCTTCCTAGGGGTGTAGGACTTAAGATGGTCTTGTGGACTAAAAGAATTTGGGACAAATTGAAGGAAAAACAGAGACAAGATTTGAAACAAGGCATGGGGAATGAACTGCTTGTACCATGCTGCTGCTGCTGCTAAGTCACTGCAGTCGTGTCCAACTCTGTGCGACGCCATACACAGCAGCCCACGAGACTCCCCCGTCCCTGGGATTCTCCAGGCAAGAATACTGGAGTGGGTTGCCATTTCCTCCTCCAATGCATGGGGTAGAGAAAAGTCAGAGTGAATCTAGCAACCACTGTCATCATGCTGAGCAATGTCTTCAAAGTACCCAGCCAAGAAGAAGGAGGGTGAATGAAAATATAAACAGTTTCCAAAGTCTATAATTGGGATTTAAATAAACAAACAAATAAAACTACTATAGGCTGCTGATTGAAAATGATAGCTTGCAAAAATAAAATACACTCATTAGCAAATTTTTCAGAATTGTGAAAGTGAAAGTTGCTCAGTCGTATAGACCTCTTTGTGACCCCATGGACTATTCAAGCCAGGCCACAATACTAGAGTGGGTAGCCTCTCCCTTCTCCAGGGGATCTTCCCAACCCACGGATGGAACCCACTGAATGAAATTCAAATTCAGATTGAAAGAGTCCAAGGAGTGTTCAACAAAGTGAATGAAATGAATACCAACCAAGTCATGTATCTGAGGAACTTCAGAATGCCAGGAATAAATAAAAGAGTCTATAGGCTTTGAGACAGCTAAATCAATATGAAAACAGAGGGGCAATACCATTTTCTCTGTCACAGCTGGATGCTAAAGACAACAGAGCCACGTCTTCAAATATTAGGCAGGAAAATTAATTTCAGATTAGAATTATATACTCAGCCACACTTTCATTAAATGTGAAAACATAAAATATCACTTAGATGTCTTTTGGTTGTTTTTTGTTAGCTTTAATTTGTTTTATTGTTGTTTTATGTTTCTGGGCATTCTTCTGAAGAAGCTACTGAGGAGAAACCCCACAAAAATGAGATCAGTTAACAAACTAAAAGAAACAGAGAAACCAACATTCAGAAAATAACTCTAGAAGTAACTGATAGAAATTTCAGTATTTGAATGGAAGATGGATAGAGCTCAAAAGAAATAAAACTTGAATCAATTTTCAGAAAAGTTTGAGCCATTTGAAAAAAGTACTGTTAGTCATATGATGGTAATGGTAGACATAATTCTAACAGGTATATTAAAATTATGCAAGTGATAAGAAAAAACACGATCTTAATGCACTATTTGACTCTTCAGGGCATAACACATATAGAGGCATAGTAATACAAGTGTTAGCATTGATTAAATATAATTTTATTAACTCAGAGAATAGAATTTGGGAATGAATTACTATGATTATGATAGCACTTAATCTTCATCTATATTAAACAAATATTGACAGATAGTATATAAAATAAATGAGAACATATAGGTATAGTATTGTAAATCTATGAATGCCAAGATAATTGCACATCAATAATTAAAAACAGATTTCTTGGGGAGCCTAAGTAGAGAATTTGAAATGGTGAAGCAGGATTCATACAATTCTTTTAGTATTTTATCTTTAAATTTATGATTAAATTTTTCTTTATTTTTTTTCTAGTGAAAAAAAATGAAAGTACATAGAGTTGATAATACTGGAAATATTTACAAAAAAGTTAAGCAGCTTCCTGTCTAGGAGGACTGGATAAAATTGACTTCCAAGGTTTCCTTCACTAGGGCTTTAGATTATCATAAAAGTGGCTAAACTTGTCGACTAATCTAAGGAGTCATGCTACTGGGAAGACTGGATTGCTTGGTGGTACCTGTTGGTTTGCATCCTTGGGAGTTTTCCAGGTGAAACTCAAACCTGACCCAGCACACGGAGGGCAAGAAGACACCGAGAAAGTTGCAGCATACTCCCACTTGGTAGGTGGCAGTTTTACTGAGCAAGGGTTCATAAAAGAATATGCCTTTAGAGAAAGTAAGCTTGACATAGTTTGTCTGTGGGCCATACATTCTACTGTATGGGAATGCTTACTAAATACTCCAGGTCTATACAGTCTCATCTAAAATACAGACTTCATTCAGTTCAGTTAGGTTCAGTTACTCGGTCGTGTCTGACTCTTTACAACCCCATGGACTGCAGCATGCCAGGCTTCCCTGTCCATCACTAACTCCTGGAGTTTGCTCAAATTCATGTCCATTGAGTCGGTGATGCTATCCAACCATCTCATCCTCTGTCATCCCCCTCTCCTCCTGCCTTCAATCTTTCCAAGCACCTATCAAAAGGTTCAAGATGTAAACATTATAGTGTCCCTGGAGCAGAGTAACAGCGAGGTCTCTAGATCATCATTTGTTGAATGGTTCAAAGAAATGAAGGCTGCTTCAAATGTAGAAGAAACATCTGGTGGCACTTATTAGCTGGCTTCTAACATCTTCAGGCCTATATTAATTCTATGTGTCTTGAAAATATAGAACTGTGACCAGTGGATAGAAGTTACAGTGAGGTTGATAGCAGTTTTATAAAACAAAGAGATTTCCTATGATGGACATTATGTGCAATAGTGTCCATCATAGGAAATCTCTTTTGGGCTCCAAAATCACTGTGGACAGTGACTGTGACCATGGATTAAAAGATGCTTGCTCCTAGACAGCATATTAAAAAGCAGAGACATCACTTCTCCGACTAAGGCACGGACAGAGTGATGGGTTTTCCAATAGTTACGTATGGATGTGAGAGTTGGACCATAAAGAAAGCTGAGCACTGAAGAACTGATGCTTTCAAACTGTGGTGCTAGAGAAGACTCTTGAGAGTCCCTTGGATAGCAAGGAGATCAAACTAGTCAATCTTAAAGAAAATCAACCCTGAATATTCACTGGAAGAACTGATGCTGAAGCTGAAACTCCAATACTTTGGACACCTGATGCAAAGAGCTGACTCACAGGAAAAGACCCTCACACTGGGAAAGATTGAGGGCAGGAGGAGAAAGGGGTATAAGAGGATGAGATGGATGGATGGCATCACCAACTCAATGGACATGAGTTGGAGCAAACTCTGTGAGATAGTGAATGAGAGGGAATCCAGGTGTGCTGCAGTCTGTGGGGTTGCAAAGAGTCGGACACAACTGAACAACTGAACAGCAATGTGACAAAAGAGGTCTGAGCATTCTGTCCTTGTAGTTACTCAAGAGATCCCAAAACTCCCAGGTCTCACCCAGTACAGAAATAGGGCTGTTCTAGCCTCTAAGTGATTTCAATTTTCTTGCATTTTACTCTATTCAGTTCTAGCATATTTGAGCTGTAAAGGACTTTCAACACCAATCTGTCAAGCTCCTTCATTTCATAGATGATGAAACTAAGGACCAGAAGTATGGATTGGATTCAAAGTCACATGAAAAAAGGAGATCCAACAAGTAATCAAATCTCCTTAAATATAGTCAGACACCATTTTCCTACTTATTGTTGCTTTAACATGAGTTCAATCCAGAAAGAAAGAGCAAAAGACACTAAGATATAAATTTTAAAACTATAAAATAAATAACATAGAGATGAACAGTTTGTGACAAAAGTCCAGTCCTCCAGTCCTGAAGGAGAACACAGAACTATGGTTCTGGAATTGATACTTTCCCTTTGGCTTCCCTTGAGTAGAAAGTCTAATAATAAGCCTAGTGCAGGGCTTAGCAAACTTTTTTCAATATTGGATCAAATTACTACTGTATGCTTTGCAGGCACCATTTGCTCTCTGTTCCACATTCTTTATTTTAGTTATTTGTTTAAAACACTTTAAAATGTAAAAATCATTTTTAGCTCAAAGGCTATGCAAATATAGGCCACTGGCTACATTCAACCTACAGGTCAGTTTCCTGACCATGGGCTGCGGCTACTAGTAAGAGGAGAGTAATCAATGTCTTTTGAGAGACAGAAGGCTGTGGATAAGAGAGTAAGCTTCATAAAACAATGTAGATACATGATCTTACTGTAAGAAGAAAATAATTTAAGGGCACTAAGCTATTAAAGGACTTCCCAGGTAGCTCAATGATAAATAATCCACCTGCCAGTGCAGGAGACACAGGAGACATGAGTTCGAGCCCTGGGTTTGGATGATCCCCTGGAGAAGGAAATGGCAACCTACTCCAAGATTCTTGCCTGGGAAATCCCATGGACAGAGGCACCTGATGGGCTATCGTCCAGGGGGTCACTAAAGAACTGGACATGACTAAGCAACTGAGTACACAAACTACTAAAAAGTCCTTTCAAATCTGTTAAAGAGGAAAAAACAATAATAGCCAGAGAAGAGAGGGAGGCATCATAGGCCAACTATGGACCATGTGTGATCACAGTGAAGCAATGAATTTTATGCAGAATAACATTGTTAGTGACTTGATGTGATATCAATGAATGCCATAACATGGTGATTATAAACTAATTATAATTAAATCTACAATGAACTTCACATCAAAAGTGAGATGAAAGAAATAAGACACATAATCTAGTAATAAAAATGCTACTTACTGAATCACAAATGAAAACCACAAAAAATGATGGATATCTTTAAAAAAAAAAAATCTCCACAGTGTCACAGGAAGAAGGAAAGGATTCCAGTATGCAGTCATTGCTGCTGCTGCTAAGTCGCTTCAGTCGTGTCCGACTCTGTGCGACCCCATAGACGGCAGCCCACCAGGCTCCTCTGTCCACAGGATTCTCTAGGAAAGAATACTGGAGTAGGCTGCCATTTCCTCCTCCGATGCAGTCATTAAGCAGATGATTTTTCCCCTCAGTACATAGTGAATAGCAAGTAAACAGACATTAAAATCACACCTGTCCTTCTGTTCAAGTGTTTTTGTAATGTATCTGAATACTGAGCTTTCTGTGGCCATAGTCTGGAGATTGATGATTAGATAGGTAGAGAGAGAGATAGACAGATAGATAGAGACCTAAAGAGATACAGAGATAGATTTATACCATGTAATCTACAACTCCAGATGCATTAATTAATCTTTTCAAATAAAATTACACTGTAGGTCTTATATTCTCCATTTTAGAGGTGGAAAACTGAGGTTCACAGACAGGTAAATCATTCAAGGACTCACAGACAGAAAGGGCTGGAGTCAGGTTTTGATCATTGGTTATTCTGATGCCAAAGCTTTTGTTCTTTCACCATCTCTGGCTGCTTCTCTTACAGCCAACTTCAATCTCTAATCATTGCAAGAACTTCCTAGGTTCTATATCCTCTAATGCAAACACAGAGACTGTCTACGTTTTTAAGCTTCAAGTTAACTCTAATGTGGAGTCATAAACAGGGCCTCCTAATGGAATGCCTCCTGGGAGACATATGAAGACTTGGAGAAAGGACATGCCTTGAATGTACAGCTGGAGACAGGGTATTGAGAGAAAGTGTGACAACTGGAGAGACTGTACATGAGGAAAAAGAACCAGCTGACTTTGTCTATACCTTGAATTACTGAATTGGCTTCAATCTACAGGTATAACTGCCTCCTGCTCCAGCACTTAATCTCTGACCCTGACCATTAATATTGTTAAAATAACAACTATATCAAAGTTTTGATAACAGTATTTAGCTGTTAAAATCTTCACAAAGTTATCCCATGATTTTCATAAAGTTTGTATTGTCTCTTATGGATTTTAGTTTTGTCTTAAAATAGCAGAATTATTCCCCCTTTGTGTCTCAGACATAAAAGAAGTCCAAAGTACCAAAGGACCAAGCAAGAGGGGAAAAATACCCTTCTTGGTTCTCAGAACCATTGCATTCTTATTAATATTTAAATTTAAGACAGTAGAATGGTAGAAATAGGAGTCCACTCTTCATTTCAGTACAGAAACACCAGCAGAGAACATAGGAAGAAAAGCTGGAAAGAGGCAGGAGGCACCTCGTGAAAGAGGCCACAGCATAGAATTTAAAAGTGGCAAGGACAGCAGGAGTACCTTTCAGTTGAGTCAAGGGCTGCAACCTCACACGGCACTACTGGAGAAGCTGGTAACTACAAATGCCCTGCAGACTCAAAGTAGAGACAGAACTTTCTTTGGAAGACAACCTAATGAGCAGAAGTAAATTCCTGTCCTTGCATAATCCAGACCTTTCCATTAACGTCAGTGCACTGAAGGAGTGCATGTGCATGAATTCCCTAACCAGCTTGGACACACATATCGTAGGGAACGCATCTGAACAAACACAGAGAGAAGAGAGTCTACTAGATAAATGGATAAACCATATAATTGCAAACAATGAGTTGCAGAATTGTGATCTGGAACATAGAATCATGTAAATAACCAACTTGAGAGCAAGAGACTCAGATTCTTTCTCATGAGAGAAGTCATAAGTGAGAGATGGCATAGACTTTGACAAACAAATATTTTTTTCAGAGGAGTTGAGTTTGCTAAGAAAAATCTCCAAATTATCTTAGAAGAATGGCAATAAGGAAAAACTCTGTCCCTAGGCATCACCAAGCAGTCACATCAGCTTGATTCTAAGGGGTTCGAAACTTCTGAGATCAATGAGATTGACTCTTGTCCTTAAAAAATAATGTGTGCAATGTATTTATATCAGATTTTTGAATATTAATTTCTTTTATTTAAAAAATACACATTCCATTTTCCCCAAATACTGATAAGGAGATTTCACTTTTCTTTGCTCTCCACTCTTTTCTTATGGATTGACTTGTGTTTTACTATTTATTCATACAAAAGAAACAACAAAGTACATTAATCTTGCCATCTCCCTCAGTATAATCAACCCTTCCTCCTTAAAGGCTGGTAAATGTAGAAGCATTTTTACAAGGTGTGACTTAAGGAGTCACAGTGATTTCCCAGAGAAAAGTAGTTTTAGGGTCAGGAAACTGATTAAACTATCTACTCCTCTCCATACATTATTTATCTCTACTTAAGTTAGCAAAGTAGGTGGGCTTCTTCCAGAGTCAGTGAAAGCATTGGATTGACTATTGTGTTGAGTTATCTTAACATTAAACACAACTGCTGGCATTTTTCAGCCTATTGACTCATTTTATATGGCCCCAATCTTTTTAAAAATCTTATTATTTATTCTTCAGAGTGGCTAGGATCTTTATAGATGAACATACACCCATATATAATTTTCATTTTTTAAGGTTTAATTGGTCTTTCAAAGGCAATTATCCTTTTTTCTAATATAGTCTCATGCTCAATCACAATCAGAAGCCACAAAAATATGCTAATATCATTTGAATTGTAATCTAAACTTGTGTGTAAGTGTACTGAAGAGACAAAAGTTAAGCTCTCAGGACTAAACAATAATTACTTGGAAGAAGACCAAAATGCTAAAATACAGTTGCAAGAGGAATTTCAAAAATAAATAAATATGCAAAAGCAAGCAGTAGGATAGTTACTTTGATAAACAATAGTTGGAATGAGTGCTCTTAACTGGAGACTGCAAGGACCCATACCCTATCACGATGGACAAGTCAGTGTACTTCCCCAGAGCAGAAGCTAAAGAATTTTCTTTCAACTTGGCTCTTAGGACTTTCTTGGCACTGCTATTTATCTTTTGTCACACAAATTCCTTTTTTTCTGAGTAGGTTCAATGCCACTCAAGAACAAGTTTTCCATGTATTTTCAATTACTAGCCTGCATGATGCTTACATGCCATTGAAAATCAATAAAGCTTTGCTGTTAAAATTTATGCAAATTAAATAGACTATATAGTTTCTGCAACTTATGTTGACTCACCTAAAATTTTTTTATTATTACAGAATTATTAAAAGTAGGAAAATATGTTGAATCTCTAAAATATTGAAGCTTAAGCTTCATTTAAATGAAAAGTTAAACTTATTTGCACTACAAGCAACATAAGCAAACAAATCATGTTCGGAGACAAGGTAATTTCATTCTTCAGCTGGGCTGCTGAATACAGAAATCAGCCTATGATTACCCTTCTTTCTGCCACATATATTAACAATTCAATAAAAATGAAGTAGTTTAATAATATAACAAATCTGAGCTGAATGTTTTCTTCCATTATTTTGCTGGCTAGGCAGTATTATTGTCTTACTTTAGAATCAAACTTAACTTTATTTTCTCCTGTGTACTTAGTGTTGTTCCAAAACAAGACAAATTTATTTTCTGCAAGCCACTGAACAATTGTCATTAAAATACAATTGATTCTGAATCTCTCTAAAGCAAACATCCCTTGTTTTTTTTTTTTTTTTTTTTTGTCAGTTAATGAAACCAGTGTCTTAGTAAAACTCAATTTAAGACATCTTTTTCCGCATAGAGTATTTGAGATACTTAACAAATCTCAGTCTTTTCTCAAATATAAGAGTTAAAAGAATCTTTTTTATACAATATTATTTAAAATTAATATTCTAAGAGAAACATATGGAAAAGGAAGAATTATTCTTTTCTCAAATAACTCCTCTCTGAAGAAATAGCAATGAATCTTCTTGAGGCTTTCTGTTTATTTTTACTCAAAACAATCAAAAGTGAAACAGACTCAGGATAATTTCAGTTATTTGCTAAAAACTAGAATTTACTGATAGCTAAAATGTAAGATTCATTTGTTTTGCTTACAAACTAAAACAATCATTAGAAACCACATTTTGAAATAAGATCTCAGGAAATAGATATTTTGCTTGTGTACAATAAAATTTTAATCCTAGTGAATATTCTACTAAATATGCTACTACATAATATGCTACTAAAGAACAGTAGCATAATTTATGCCATTGTCATTCATTCAAGCTTTTACTAATAATTCACTAAACACATACTAAATGCTAGGAGAAATTATAAGTTCTATTTAATTCTATACATACTTTTACAATTGTCTTTTCTGAAACAAAGAAAAATGTTCTTATTCCCAGGGCTTGTAGGTGGTACTTTAATCAATTTTTCATGATTAAAGAGCTTGCACTGCTTTAGATAATTCCTTTGGGCACAATATATATGAGGCATTAGTTGTTGTTCAGTCATTAAGTCATGACTGACTCTTTGCAACCCCATGACTGTAGCATGTCAAGTTTCCCTGTCCTTCACTATCTCCCAGAGTTTGGTCAAACTCATATCTATTGAGTTGGTGATGCCATCCAACCATCTCATCCTCTGCTGCCCCCTTCTCCTCTTGCCCTCAATCTTTCCCAGCATTAGTAATAATTATTTTAAAATTTAAAATATGGCCCATGTTAATATAACACTATTGTTTATAGTTAGTAATTAACTAAGAATTATTTAACCAAATATGAATGGAAATAATATTCTGGGTTTTTCCATATTAGAGTTTCTAGTTTGTTGGTTTTGAATTTATTTCCATCCAGTTACTGGAAAATTAGCTAACATCATATTTTGCTTTAAAATATAGAACTCACACAACCTGAGACAAAATTGTCCTTAGCAAGAATCAAAGAACACTTTCCAAACTTTCATTGCAGAAGAACTTTAAAACTTAGAGGTCTGTTTTCATTATTATTCATGATTTCATTTCTTCTATAAGTTAGCCATCATTTCCCAAAGAAAGGCAATCCCAAAGAATGCCCAAACTACTGCACAATTGCACTCATCTCACACACTAGTAAAGTAATGCTCAAAATTCTCCAAGTCAGGCTTCAGCAATACGTGAACCGTGAACTTCCAGATGTTCAAGCTGGTTTTAGAAAAGGCAGAGGAACCAGAGATCAAATTGCCAACACCTGCTGGATCATCAAAAGAGCAAGAGAGTTCCAGAAAAACATCTATTTCTGCTTTATTGACTATGCCAAAGCCTTTGACTGTGTGAATCACAATAAACTGTGGAAAATTCTGAAAGAGATGGGAATACCCAGACCACCTGACCTGCCTCTTGAGAAACCTATATGCAGGTCAGGAAGCAGCAGTTAGAACTGGACATGGAACAACAGACTGGTTCCAAATAGGAAAAGGAGTATATATTGTCACCCTGCTTATTTAACATATATGCAGAGTACATCATGAGAAACGCTGGGCTGGAAGAAGCACAAGCTGGAATCAAGATTGCCAGGAGAAATATCAATAACCTCAGATATGCAGATGACACCACCCTTATGGCAGAAAGTGAACAAGAACTAAAGTGCCTCTGATGAAAGTGAAAGAGGAGAGTGAAAAAGTTGGCTTAATGCTTAACATTCAGAAAACTAAGATCATGGCATGTGATCCCATCACTTCATGGGAAATAGATGCGGAAACAGTGGAAACAGTGTCAGACTTTGTTTTTTGGGGCTCCAAAATCACTGCAGATGGTGACTGCAGCCATGAAATTAAAAGAGCTTACTCCTTGGAAGGAAAGTTATGACCAACCTAGATAGCATATTAAAAGGCAGAGACATCACTTTGCCAACAAACGTCCGTCTAGTCAAGGCTATGGCTTTTCCAATGGTCATATATGGATGGGAGAGCTGGACTATAAAGAAAGCTGAGTGCCAAAAAGTTGATGCTTTTGAACTGTGGTGTTGGAGAAGACTCTTGAGGGTCCCTTGGAATGCAAGGAGATCCGACCAGTCCATCCGAAAGGAGATCAGTCCTGGGTGTTCATTGGAAGGACTGATGGTAAAGCTGAAACTCCAATACTTTGGCCACCTCATGCTAAGAGTTGACTCATTGGAAAAGACCCTGATGCCGGGAGGGATTGGGGGCAGGAGGAGAAGGGGACGACAGAGGATGAGATGGCTGGATGGCATCACGGACTCGATGGGCATGAGTTTGAGTAAACTTTGGGAGTTGGTGATGGACAGGGAGGCCTGGCGTGCTGCGATTCATGGGGTCGCAAAGAGTCACACACGACTGAGCAAGTGAATTGAACTGAACTAGCCATTGTTATCTTTACTCTGATAACTGCTGAAATCTCCATCTTATAGTGTTTCTGTACATATGTGATTGTGTGTGTGTGTATGTGTGTGTGTGTGTGTATGTACCATGCTGCTCAAGCAGCTCAATATAAACAAACAATCCAATCAAAAAAATGAACATAAAACCTAATTAGACATTTCCCCAAAGAATAAATAGAAGTGGTCAAAATCACCTGAAAAGTTGTTCAACATTGCTAATTATTAGAGAAATGCAAATCAAAACTACAATGAGGTATCACTTCACACTATTCAAAATGGCCATCAGCAAAAAGTCTACAATAATAAATGCTGTAGAGGGTGTGGAATAAGAGAACACTTCTACACTGTGGGTTGGAATGCAAATTGGTACAGCCACTATGGAGAACGGTATGGAGATTCCTTAATAAACTAAAGACAGAGCTACCACATGACCCTGCAATCCTACTCTTGGGCATACATCCAGAGAAAAACATGGTTTGAAAGATACATGTAACCCAATGTTCACTGCAGTGCTGTTTACAATAGCTAAAACATGCAATCAACCTAACTGACCTTGACAGATGAATAGATAAGATGTGGCACATATATACAATGGAATATTACTCAGTCAATAACAAGAATTAATGCCATTTGGAGCAACCTGGATGGATGTTGAGTTTATTACACTAAATGAAGTAAGGCAGATGGAGAAAGAGAGATTCTGCTTAAATGCAGAATCTAAATAAATGATACAAATGAACTCAATTATAAAACAGAAAGATGCACAGATGTAGGAGACAAATTTATGGTTACCAAAGAGGAAAGTTGGGGGTGAGGGATAATTGGGAGATTGGAATTGATACGTACACACTACTATATATAAAATAGATAACTAATAAGGACCTACTGTATAGCACAGGGAACTATTATTACAGAACTATTATTACAGAACTCAGTATTCTGTAATGACCTAAGTGAGAAAAAAACTTGAAAAAGAATAGATATACATATATGTATAACTGAATAACTCTGTTGTACACCTGAAACTAACACATCATTATAAATTAACTATAGTAGTAGTGGTTAGTAATTTTGGTGAAGGAAATGGCAACCCACTCCAGTATTCTTGCCTAGAGAATCCCATAGACAGAGGAGACTGGTGGGCTGCTATTCATAGGGTTGCACAGAGTCAGACACAACTGAAGTGACTTAGAATGCATGAATGCATTGGAGAAGGAAATGGCAACCCACTCCAGTGCTCGTCACTGGAGAATCCCAGGGATGGGGGAGCCTGGTGGGCTGCCGTCTATAGGGTCGCACAGAGTCGGACATGACTGAAGTTACTTAGCAGCAGCAGCATCAGTTAGTAGTTTAGTCACTAAGACTTGTCCGACTCTTGTGACCCCCCCATGGACTGTAGTCTGCCAGGCTCCTCTGTCCATGGGATTCTCCAGGCAAGAGTACTGGAGTGGGTTGCCATTTCCTTCTTCAGGGGATCTTCCCAACCCAGGAAATGCACCCAGGTCTCCTGCAATGCAGGCAGATTCTTTACTGACTGAGCTATGAGGGAAGCCCTAAATGAACTATAATCCAATATAAAGTAAAAATTTTTAACAAATCAACTAGAAGAAATACAAGAGTGTAAGACAAAGAGAATGACAAAATAAACCTTGTTACCAGATGATTAATTTTAATAGATTACAGAATAGGTTAAAGAGAAGGTGCAAAAGTATTCAACCCTGAAGCCAAGAGCATTAAACACCCACCTCGTTCACGGGGCTCCTAGAAAAATCTCCTAGTTTTATCTAATAAAAGCTAAAGTCATTACTGTTCCTTTCATTTATATTTCCCATTTAAGTGTTTATGTAATGGCCATGATAGCCTGTTCCTCACTTTGTGCTGGGAATCGGAGAATCATTCAATGTGGTTTTCTCCCTGCTCTACCATGGCTAAGATGCTGAATGGTCAGGAGTGATTCTGGCCGGTGAACTGTCTATGGCTAGTATCAGGTTTTGAAACAATGTGCTGTCAACTACGTTAATCTGCCTTCCCTATAATGTCAATAAGGCCCATATCCAGGTCACTTTGAACTAACAGTCATTTTCTTGCATATTTTGAATATTTCTTCACTGAAGTAAGCCACAGAATCTTTTCTGTCTAGACTGTAGTAATGGTTGGCAAGAGACTGAGGAAACACGAAACTTCTTTGCCACCAGTTATAATTTGTAAGAATAATTCTAGACAAACATATAAAAAATGCATAAAGATGTTCATTGTAGCACTTTCATGAAAAGAATACATTACACATCTATCAAAATAAATTATGATACATATAAAATGGGATATGGTGCCAGTATGTAATTTCATTTAGTATATAAAAAGATACAGTAACTTTTTTGAGTGTAGATACTTTGGTAGACTTTATAAAATATGCAACAATTTTATGCTCATTTACAGCAACATAGATGGACATAGAAATTATCACACTAAATGAGGCAAATCAGAAAAATACAAATATCACATAATACCACTTATATGTGAAATCTAGCATATGATAGAATTGAACTCATTTACAAAACAGAAACAGACTCACAGGCATAGAAAACAAACTTGTGATTATCAAAGGGGAAATGAGGGGCAGGGATAATTTAGGGGTATGGGATTAGTTGATAAACACTCCTATATATAAAATAGGTAAACAACAAGGATTTACTGTAGAGCATGGAAATATTTTCTACCTTTGTGAAAAAATTCATTGGGAATTTTGATAGGGATTGCACTGAATCTATTGATGGCTTTGGGAGCATGATAGAAAATGATCCACAGTTATGATTAAGTGTTACATATTACTGGATTTAAATTATTACAATTTTGCTAAAATGTTCATATTTATGTTTGTAATGTATATTGTCATACAGTATTATTTGTTACATCTTCTCTTTTGTCTTTTTTATATCAAGTTATTATTGGCTTCATAAAGTGACTTTGGAAATATTTTTTCTGAAAGAAAAAAAAATTTTCTGTATACCTGGTATCCTGTTTTAAATAAAATTACCCATTAATTCCATTTATGCCTATAGTTTTCTCTGTGAGAATGTTTTTAACTACAAAAAATTAAGAAAATAAAAGTACAAAAAAATAACAATTCAAATTATGTATTCTTCATTAGGCTTTAGTAGTTAGTGTCATTTTAGGAATTTTTCTACTTTATGGAAGTTTTTAAAGTTTTTGGCATCAATTTATTTATATTATTATTTTACAATATGAGGAGACTTTCAGTTCTTTCATCCTTAATACTGATAATTTTGTTTTTATTTTGTTCATTATCAGTATGTTATTGTTTTTATTTTTAAATTTAAGAAATTAGTGCCTTTTTCTATTTTCTTTATTTCCCTTCTTTTTTCAACTTTTATCTTTATAATTTTATATCTTGTGATTAATTTAGGTTTAATTTACTTTTAGCTTTCTAGTGTCTTACAGTGGAAGTTTAGGTCATTATTTTGTGCCTATGCTTCTTTTCCAGTAGAAACAATTAAAGTTACAGATTTCCTATAAACATTGCTTTAGCTGCATCCCAAAATGTTGACATCTTGCCTCTCTTCTCATTCAAATCAATGTATTCTTTCATTTGCTTGTGATTTCTTTGACTCTTTAGCAATGTGTTGTTTAATTTCCAAGAGTTGATGATCTTTCATATATTTTTGTTGTTTTTTTTAATTCTAACACAATTAAAGTGAAAGAAGTTACTCTGTGTAATTTCAGTTCAATCCTTTTAAGTCAGTTGAAAACATTTTATGATCCAGAATACAGTCTGTCCAGGTAAATGTGCCACGTACACTTAAAAAGAATGTGTATTCTGTTGCTGTTGGATGAAATATTGGATGTCAGTTTCGTCTTGTGGTTGTTAGGGTTGTTCAAGTTTGTTGCAGCATAACTAATTTTCTCACCACGTTTACCACTATTTAGAAGTACCACACAGTTAGGTCTCATTGTATGTTTGTGTGATGAGTGTTTATCCCCTCCTCGTTGCCAACAGACCCCTAGGAAGTTTCTGACTTGGATCCCAGGGGAGAACCAAATTCTACCACCTACAGCACTGCAACAAAAGACAAATTCTTAACTTCTCTTGGCCTCAGTTTGGCTATATAAAAATTTAGAATTATGTGTTTTATCTCAAAGTGTCACTGTAAAACCTTTGTTTAATAAATGTACCTAGCAAAGGTCTTAGGCTTGAGGCAAAATTTCTTACCTCTGTTTTCTATCTAGCTCCTCAGTCTCCTCTAATAAATTACTTCCCCACCAAGTCACTAAACTTAAGGCACAATAAGATTCTCATCATTCTCATAGCACATAGAAAAGTTTTCAATTCTGTATATTTTGTCTCTGCTGTTCTTTCTGCAACAAATTTTGAGCTATCTTTACTCATCCAGCAAGTCCTACTAATCCATCAAATCCCAGAGGACTATAACATCTTTGGTGAAGCCCTGGTTAATACTCTTGAGTGGGTGGCATGAGTGCTAACCTTATCTGTAATCCACACATCATTTTTATGACCTTTAATTACCCTTATAGTTTAATATTAAAGGTTATCTACATGATTCTATCAGTCTGCAAAGATTATGATGGCAGAAGAAACAGTATGTTCCAAAGATAGAACAGTTTGTATCTATATTATACATTATCATTGTATCTACAGTAAGTAAAACTTATTAATTAACTATGGAGCTTAATATACATACATATTTTTCATAATTCAATCACATGTATTTACTAGGTAACTGTATGAACCAATCCTTGTTCTTGACATAAAGATGGCAATTAAATTATAAAACCCATTAAAAAAAAGTGGAAAGATTTAAATTCAGAATCTCTAAATTATCACTGGTTGTACAACTGTGGGCCCCAGTCTCTTCATCTTTCATCTGGAATCATTAAGACATTCTTCCACAAAGGGCTTTTTTAAAAAACATACATGAAACTGGCTATGAAAGTCAGTTTTTATAGCTGTGTTTAAGTCATGTCTCTTTGACTTTATGGAATTCCTTAGACTTACACTGGGCATAATTAGAATTAATAATCTATAAACATGCAGAAAATGCAGTAAATTTCATAATATGATAGCAATATAAGATACTAATACTATTTGAGGTATGTTAAAAAATGGAGCCATTAGTCTTTCTTTAAAAAAAAATAAGGTATGAATGACAACTGTGAGTTGGGCATTAGGAGAATATACATAGAGAAGTGATAACTAGAATAGGTAAGAGTCAAACATAGGGCGGAATAACTAATACTATTTTTCTGGGGCTACAGGTCCTGCAGTACAATGTGAGTTTGCAATGCATCCAATATGCAGTTTCAAAAAAAGTGCATGCTGATTCAATATATATGAATGATGGGAAACAAAAGGCAGATACAGATGCAAAATAACAGCAGTTTCTTCTTAGTAAGATGGTAGTTACAAATGTCACTGTGCAACCTGATATGTAGCTAGAGAATAGCTTACCTGAGAACATGAAGAACCTAAGAGGTGGTGGCTGCAGAAATGGAGACCAGGGCTCCAGAGTAGCCACAGGTTCCTAATTTTTCACATAAACAAGAAACAGCCTTCCTTCCATCTACCCTTTCACTTAAAGGCAATTTCTGACTCTTGATTATATTGATTTTACAGTTTTACAGGGCTCAAGTCAGTGATGCTACTCTCCCCTTTCCTCTCAGGAGAGCTCCTACTCATTCTGAATAATGATGGATTTGCTGAATATTTTAGCCAGATGTTTGAATGCACATTGCAAGTTAAGGCTACATTCACAGAATGGTCAGTGTTATAGTGAAGTTGTATACCAACAAAGACAGTCAAAATAGGGAGGGATCAGAGGCAAGCTCATAACCAGGAGCTCAGTACCCTTTTTGTAGTTGCTCTTAATGAAAATTAAGACTTCTGCTGACTTTTCCTCCTGAGCCACTGATTCATAAACAGCCTCCTTTCAAATCCCCGCAATATCCTGTCCTCCAATACAGACTTGAAAGTTGTCTTTCCACTTCTTTTTCACTGGTATGACATCTCAATCCTTTGTGTAGATAACACACAACCTGTACACCTAACAAACGTGTTCAGAAATCATTACGTTTTGCTTTAACTCACAGTAATGTAGCTTACTGCATCGGCATTAGACTTGGCAATCATGCACCCAGAGATCTTCACAAAATAAACAAATATGTACTTAAAAGAGACAAAAATGTCCAAATGAAAATAGTCAAACAAAACTTTACTTGGAAATAATTCTGACAATTTATCACAATTTCATGTATTTATCTTCTTGACTCAGCTCAATTAAATTGGAATTCAGCCAATTTTGTTTCTCAAAGAGCCAAGAATATTTGAAGTAGATACTTAGAAATATCCCATTTCTTATACTAAGTCACAGCTGACTGGTCCAGGCTCTTTCTACAAAGAGCTGGCTGGGAAGGGCCCACCATGCACTGGTGCCTGATGGTCTTCAAGAACTGATAAAATCCTGGCAAAGAACTGTCCAGACCTATAGAAGTCTCACGGGGAATGCTCCCTTCCTCCTCTCTCTTAGCCTCAAATTACTCTTGCTTTTCCCTTCTTTAAACCAACTCACTTTTGTGGAAGGAAGATGAATTGCTATTTACCAGACTTTTGTGAATAGGTCTCATTTATTTATGTCTGTGATAGAAATAAGAGTGAGGACACTCTTTAGTCCAAATGTTCTTTACCAACCCTGTTATAGGCATTGGACTTCCCTGGTGGCTCAGAGGGTAAAGCATCTGAATCCAATGCAGGAGACCTGGCTTCAATCCCTGGGTCAGGAAGATCTCCTGGAGAAGGAAATGGCAACCCACTCCAGTATTCTTGCCTGGAAAATCCCATGGACAGAGGAGCCTGGTAGGCTACAGTCCATGGGGTCGCTAAGAGTTGGATGTGACTGAGCAACTTCACTTTCTTTATAGGCATTATTTCATTTCATGCTCCAGCAATCCTCACATCTCCAGCATTATTTCCATACACCTCAGTTTTCACACTTCACACACACAATGGCTTTCTCTAAGTTTCTACTAGCTACCCTGCTTTTCCTTGCCACATGGCCTTTGTACACTCTTTTCTAAAACTAGAGTCCCCACTTTCTTCTTCTCCTCAGTCCTCATCACTAATACATTCCATTACAGCCTTCATGTCTTTGTTAAAACATTGTCTCATTGAAAGTAACATTCACCTGTATGAATGTATACAATATATATACAAATTCAGGGACTCCTCTGTGGAGCTTTTATCACATTTTTAGTTACTTTCAATGCTGTCTTCCCTGAGATAGTGCAAACAATGTAAAGTTAACATCTACCTTTGTCTTGATCAGAACTCTCTTTCTGAGCCTAAAATATTCTGCAAAAAGGTCTGTCTTACTAGCTTTAGTTATGTGTATCTATGTAAGTGCTGCTTCTTTTAAAATAGTTCTTAGAGAAGAATTATATATAGGTCATCTGAAATTTAATTATTTTTTTAAATTTTTTTTTATTAGTTGGAGGCTAATTACTTCACAACATTTCCGTGGGTTTTGTCATACATTGACATGAATCAGCCATGGAGTTACACGTATTCCCCATCCCGATCCCCCCTCCCACCTCCCTCTCCACCCGATTCCTCTGGGTCTTCCCAGTGCACCAGGCCCGAGCACTTGTCTCATGCATCCCACCTGGGCTGGTGATCTGTTTCACCATAGATAGTATACATGCTGTTCTTTTGAAACATCCCACCCTCACCTTCTCCCACAGAGTTCAAAAGTCTGTTCTGTATTTCTGTGTCTCTTTTTCTGTTTTGCATATAGGGTTATCGTTACCATCTTTCTAAATTCCATATATATGTGTTAGTATGCTGTAAGGTTCTTTATCTTTCTGGCTTACTTCACTCTGTATAAGGGGCTCCAGTTTCATCCATCTCATTAGGACTGATTCAAATGAATTCTTTTTAATGGCTGAGTAATATTCCATGGTGTATATGTACCACAGCTTCCTTATCCATTCGTCTGCTGATGGGCATCTAGGTTGCTTCCATGTCCTGGCTATTATAAACAGTGCTGCGATGAACATTGGGGTGCACGTGTCTCTTTCAGATCTGGTTTCCTCAGTGTGTATGCCCAGAAGTGGGATTGCTGGGTCATATGGCAGTTCTATTTCCAGTTTTTTAAGAAATCTCCACACTGTTTTCCATAGTGGCTGTACTAGTTTGCATTCCCACCAACAGTGTAAGAGGGTTCCCTTTTCTCCACACCCTCTCCAGCATTTATTGCTTGTAGACTTTTGGATAGCAGCCATCCTGACTGGCGTGTAATGGTACCTCATTGTGGTTTTGATTTGCATTTCTCTGATAATGAGTGATGTTGAGCATCTTTTCATGTGTTTGTTAGCCATCTGTATGTCTTCTTTGGAGAAATGTCTGTTTAGTTCTTTGGCCCATTTTTTGATTGGGTCATTTATTTTTCTGGAATTGAGCTGCAGGAGTTGCTTGTATATTTTTGAGATTAATCCTTTGTCTGTTTCTTCATTTGCTATTATTTTCTCCCAATCTGAGGGCTGTCTTTTCACCTTACTTATAGTTTCCTTTGTAGTGCAAAAGCTTTTAAGTTTCATTAGGTCCCATTTGTTTACTTTTGCTTTTATTTCCAATATTCTGGGAGGTGGGTCATAGAGGATCTTGCTGTGATTTATGTCGGAGAGTGTTTTGCCTATGTTCTCCTCTAGGAGTTTTATAGTTTCTGGTCTTACATTTAGATCTTTAATCCATTTTGAGTTTATTTTTGTGTATGGTGTTAGAAAGTGTTCTAGTTTCATTCTTTTACAAGTGGTTGACCAGTTTTCCCAGCACCACTTGTTAAAGAGGTTGTCTTTTTTCCATTGTATATCCTTGCCTCCTTTGTCAAAGATAAGGTGTCCATAGGTTCGTGGATTTATCTCTGGGCTTTCTATTCTGTTCCATTGGTCTATATTTCTGTCTTTGTGCCAGTACCATACTGTCTTGAGGACTGTGGCTTTGTAGTAGAGTCTGAAGTCAGGCAGGTTGAAATTTTAATAAAAAAAACTTAAGATTTAACAATCTTGTGTGTTAGGATGTCCAGTTCCCATAAGAAAAACAAATGCATATTTCTGTGAGTAAACCTGTCTGAACTTCCTTGTAAGTTCTTTGTAAAATATTGCATTTCACTTTTCTTTTGATTCTCAGGAGTTTCAGTTTATCTTTTCACTTGGTGAGAATACCTTCCCTAAGCTTTAATTTTCTGAGAGAGTATTTTTTTCACTTTATCATTATACTTCAGTTTTCTGCTTTTCCTTCCGCTCCTTTTCTTCCCCTTCTTTCTGCTTAAACTCCAAGCTTCACATTATGATCTGTCTGAATATTCTTTCCTTCCTTATCCTTGGTAGTGGAGTTATTTTGGTTGGTTTGTTGGATGTTTTGCCTTAATATCTGGGCATTTATTAAATGGTCTTTCAAATATTTTGAAGTGTTATTTAAGAAATAAGTAATATTTATAAATGAGTTATAAATTCATAGAAAATATGCATAAAGTAAATGTACAAACAAAATTCCTGAAAGATGACATTAGGTGTAACTCACATTTATATCAAGCCCAACATCTATTGTAGTGGCTTATACATCGTAAGAGCTCAGCCATGACTTGAAATTGAAAATTACACCATCATTTCATTGCCTTGGCATGTGAGATGAAGGGAGGTACAGAATAGATTGCCTAAATTACTGATTTCTCAGGTATGTCCCATGTTCTTCTTTACAGTATAACTGCATATTTGAATCAGTATAGAGTCACTAAAATTTGTCAAAAACTCAAGAGAGATGGGCATATAGCTGAAATTGGAGGTCTTAATAATGCCTAGGTTTAGGTTCTATCTCCATCAGTTACTAGCTGTGAGATCTTTGAGTAATTAACCTCTATAAACTTAAATTTGTTCACCTGCAAAATGAATTCAGTAATATAATCAAAATGAATTCAGGTTTCATTCAATCAGCATTTATTGAGTGTCTATCACATACATCAACTGATGTAGTCTTCACATCAGCTGCATGGCTTGGTATCATCCACTTTACAGAGAAGAGAAACCGAGGCTCAGAAAGCTGAAGCAATATGCCCAAAGTCACACAGTTTAAAAAGGAACATGATTTCTCCTGCTCATTAAGTGTTCATTCAGAAACCTCCTTTTTTCTTTTTACAGGTTTCTGCACATTGTGCTCCCATAAGAGCAACATGTGTATCCTTATTTTAGCATTAATATCACTTGTACCACAATTACATGTAATAAAAATATGTAATACTATAACACATAGTATATGCCAAGAACTTTATGAGGTCCTTTGTAGTTAGTATCTCATATGATCTTACTATCCTATGAGACAGATACCATTTATATGCTCATAATTTGGATGAGGAAACTAAGGCACAAAAAATGTGAGTTCCCTGAGATCATATATCTAACCTTTGGAAGAACTAGGATTTTAATCTATATCTGACTCAAATATTTGAAGTCCTTTATAGTTCCTGAAACTGCTTGCCAAGAACTTTAAAGGACAAAAATCATGAACAAGAGGAGACCCAAGTGGACAATTAGTCATGGTTACAGCTACTGAGGAATATAATAAATAGGTATAACGTCCACATTGATGTAGGTTTGAATAATAAGCCAAACAACCAAGGAATATGCTTTCCAAATTGCACTGCTATCTCTATAAATTACTGTAAACACAGAATACAAGTAGATCAGATGAGAACCAAGTAGTAGCATTAGGAGAGAAATAGGTGTTCAGTAAGTATGTGCTGTTTGGTTAATCGAAGTTTTCCTGCCTTATTCTAATAGGGAGTCTCTGAGAAAATAAAACAATCTAGCTCTTTGTCTGCAAATAAAGACCCCATTCTCCTAATGCAATGAATGAAGCTCTGAAATATCAATTTGATGTGCATACTTCCACTTGGCCTGTTAGATCTTGCTGGTTGTAGGGAGAACTTAAAATGGAGGTAATGACTTATCTAACTGGATGAAAGTTTGCAACATCACCTATTGCTGGGAAACATAGACACAGATTTATAAATTTGGACATATTTTTCAAAGGATTTGAGAGATTTAAATTCTTCTCAAGTTTTAATACCACTGTGTACAATGAAAACTATTACCCTTCTCTATGACTACATTTTGCTTTCTTCAGCTTTAACCACACAGAGACTTTATTCTTCCCCACTGGGGAAACATCCTCCCTTACTGGAGTTCCATTTGGGGTCTTTGTGTCCCATGAGTGTGTGAGGGTTTTGGTACAAGAAATTTCTATTGCTGCTCTAACAAGAGGAATATAATGTATTTATTTATTACAACAGTAAACACAGCTGTAAAATGGACCATAAAAAATAAACGACATGAAAATTTCTGTAACTAATGTGTCAGCTGTAATTGAGAAATAAATTAAAAGATCCATCTGCTTTCCACCATTGATTCTACTGTTGTCCTCAGTACTTAGGATATTTAAAATGAAGTCAGCATTACTTACACTGATTTTTCACTAACAAAAATGTCACATTGATATTGACTGACTTAGTAATGCGATTTTGCCAATCCCTAACATAATGTTGTTGTTGTTTCCAATACACTGAAATCTAATGAGTATATGAACTCTCTGGATCATTAACAGTATTTTCACTTCAACTTATACTATTAGGTTTTATCTGTGTCGGTAACTCACAGGCTTTTGAGTAATAAATGGAATAGTAATCTAATCTATTACTATGGTTATGACTTCAGAGACTAGAAACAAATAAGGAAGTGGAAAACAAATAGATGTGTTTCATGTGTGTTAAATCATACAGTATAAACTTTGTGCTAATTTGGTTTAATGGTGAGTGTTACTGGACTGAAGTAACTACATCACACATTTCTCCTCATTATTAAGAATCCCACAATGAGATAGCATATATCAGCTAAGAGAAAACAGCTAGTATTTCTTTTTTAATCAGTTGAAAAATTAACCCTTTCTTTAATGCTAAAACCATTTTTCCCTTAAGCCCCCAGGCATATTCATGTCTCAGTCCAGCAAATTATTTGCAACATTTTGGTGAGACAATGAGAATGCAATGCTGTATTTGCACATGCTTTTTATAGAAATATATCATTTCACTGCAATTGTAACAGAAAATATAGTTAAGAAAAACAATAGTAGTCACCCAGATATAACAAACCCTAAGAGTTCCTTGTATGGATGTGAGAGTTGGACTGTGAAGAAAGCTGAGCGCTGAAAAATTGATGCTTTTGAACTGTGGTGTTGGAGAAGACTCTTGAGAGTCCCTGGGACTGCAAGGAGATCCAACCAGTCCATCCTAAAGGAGATCAGTCCTGGGTGTTCACTGGAAGGACTGATGCTGAAGCTGAAACTCCACTACTTTGGCCACCTCATACGAAGAGTTGACTCACTGGAAAAGACCCTGATGCTGGGAGGGATTGGGGGCAGGAGGAGAAGGGGACGACAAAGGATGAGATGGCTGGATAGCATCACCAACTCGATGGGCATGAGTTTGAGTAAACTCCAGGAGTTGGTGATGGACAGGGAGGCCTGGCATGCTGTGGTTCATGGGGTCGCAAAGAGTCGGACACAGCTGAGTGACTGAACTGAACTGAAGCGTTCCTTGTAGGTATACTCCAATTATCATTGTTGTATAAACAACCACCATAAACCACGGTGACTTGAAACAACGACAACATTTATTTTGCTGCAACATTTAAAAGTCTGCAATGTGTGCGAGGCTGATGGTGGGTTCAGTTCCTCTTTGTTCAATGCCATGGTTCGGAGTGCTTTGACTGCTGGGACTGGAACCATTGGCAGACCTCCTTGCTCACATGTTGGATTCTCTCTGTTTCTGGGACGTAAGCTGGAGCTGTGGCTGAACAGACTACATGTCCTTTCTATGTAGCTGTTTGACTTCTTTATGGCATAATAATTGTGTTCAGGGGCAACATTAAACTTATTCAGACTACACAAGGGTTTCTACTGTCTTATTTTCTTTTCCAGAATCCAATCCAGGATACCACATTATCTTTATCTGCTCAGCCTACTTAGTCTCTTAAAATCTTTAATAGGTTTTTGGTTCTTCTCTGTATTTTGTGATGTAGATACTTTTGAAAGGCACTGGTCAGGTAATTTGTTGAATGTCCCTCAAACTGTTTCTCTACCTTCTCTGGAAGGTTAAATTGAGGTTATTCATTATCAAAGGATAACACAAGGGTGTTGCGCCTTTCTCAGCACATAATATCAAAGAGCTGATGCTATTCATACATTTTGTAACATATATCAGGTGATGATTGCCAGGTTTCTGTTTTGTAAAGTCACTACTTTTCCCTTTGTGGTTAACAAGTGGTTTGGGAAAGATACTTTGAAGCTATGGAAGTATGGTATTTCTCCTTAAACTCTGCCCTCTAAACTTGGCATTTATTGGTGGATCTTTCCCGCAGCAATTATTTCTATGTTACCTTATGTATTGCCTTTACATTTTAGCCTTGGAAGTCACACTGTCAATTTAGTCATAGTTATAGCCCCTCTTAAACAGTGAGATAAGATGTATTGGCTGGCTGTCTCTAGAAATACAATCTACTGTAGGAACTTTCAATATTTTTTCCTTCTGCATTTACAGTTTCTTTTTCACACACACACACAAAATGGAATGGAAAAGTGCTTTGTATGACTTATTTTCTTAATAAGATAGAATAAGGATATTTTCATGTCAGTGAATATAGATGGCTGTGATGATTTATTTATTTGTGATGATTTAAACATACACAATATAAAATTTATCACTTTAAGTGTGTAATTCAGTGCCATTAAGCACATTTACAACGCTCCTAGTCATTTACAACCATCAACATAATCCATTTCCCAAACTCTTTCATCATCTGAAACAGAAACTTTGTACCCTTTAAACAATAACTCCTCATCCCCTTCAGCTTCTAGTAACCACTACACTACTTTCTGTCTCTATGAATTTGCCAGTTGTCAATACTTCATATAAGTGGAATCATACAGTATTTGTCCTTTTGTGTCTGGCTTATTTTACTTGGCATGGTGTTCTCAAGGTTCATCCATATTGTAACATACATCAGTATTTCACTTCTCTTTAAGGCTGAATGCTATTCCATTTTAAGCATATATAATATTTTGTTTTTCCATGCATCTGCTTATGGAAATTCAAGTTCTTTCCACCTTCTGGCTATTGTGAATGCTGCTGCCATGAACACTGATACATATTTCTTTGAGTCTTTACTTTCAGTTCTTTTGGAAATTACCCAGAAGTGTAACTGCTGCATCGTGTAGTAATTTCTGTGTAACTTTTTGCACTGTGCTAAGTCACTTCAGTCGTGTCTGACTCTTTGCAACACTATGGACTGTAGCCTGCCAGTCTCCTCTGTCCATAGGATTCTCCAGGAAAGAATACTGGAGTGGGTTGCCATTTCCTCCTCCAGGGGATCTTCCTGATCCCGGGATCAAACCCACGTCTCCTGAATCGGCAGGCAGTTTCTTTATTGCTAGCACCACCTGGGAAACCACTGAGGAATCACTAAACCGTTCACCACAGTGACTGTATCACTTTGCTTTCCCTCCAGCAATGAATAAGTGTTCCAGTTTCTTCATTTCTTTACCACCATATATAACTTCATTTTTTGGTAACTCTTCCAATGGGTAGGGGGGTGATATCTTATGGTAGTTATGAATTACATTTCCCTAATGACAAGTGATGTTTTCATGTACTTTCTGGCTATCTGCATATCTTCTTTGGAAAAAATGTCTATTCCAGTCCTTTGCTCATTTTTTAATTTGGCTGTCATGATGATATTTAACGGTTACATGTGTCCAGTCGCTCATTCGTATCCGACTCTTTGTGACCCCATGGACTGCAGTCTGCCAGGCGCCTCTGTCCAAGGGGATTCTCCAGGCAAGAATACTAGAGTGGGTTGCCATGCTCTTCTCCAGGGGATCTTCCCAACTCAGGGATCGAACCCAGGTCTCTGCATTGCAGGCAGATTCTTTACTGACTGAGCCACCAGGGAAGTCCAAAAATACTGGGGTGGGTAGCCTATTCGGATCTTCCCAACGCAGCAATCAAACAGGGGTCTCTTGCGTTGCAGGAGGATTCTATACAGCTGAGCTACCAGGGTTGCATAGCTATTAGTTATTAAACCAGGAGTACCTTTCTGGACATATATTACAGAGGTAGAGACCTGCCCACTGTAAGCAGGCTAAGAATGAGGCTGCTAATTGAGCTTCTATGGCTGACGCCGGCTCTGTTCTGCACATACCCACTTACAGCCTGGATCACACTCCAGTCCCTCTATGCTGTCTCCACTCAGCCAACCCTAGTCCTCTCCCTGGGTCTCCCTGCTGAAGCCAGAGTTTCGGCACCAGCTCACATATGCACCATAGATGCACATCTCTGTCTGGGGAGGGCAGCAAGGTAGCCAGGATTATCTGTGCTGTTTTTGCCTTCTGCAAATCAGCTGCTGCACTCTTCTCTGAGCCTCTGAAGCTCCCTCCCTATCCCAGCTGATCTCCCAGCTGGGAAGAAGATTCCCAGGGAGGAAGAATCTTTCCTCTTTTGCAGCTCCCTCCCTCCAGGGGCAGAGGTACTAACTTTTTTTTTTTTCTTTTGTCCTACCTGGTTACTTGGTGATCCTTCTTGCAGGTTTATGAGATCTGCCAGTGTTCAGTAGCTATTCTGTGAGCTATTATTCCACATATAGATGTATTTCTGGGAGAAACTGAGCTCCAATTCCTTCTATTCTATCATCTTACCTCCACTCCAGGTTATATGTATTTGAAAACATTATTTTTCATGTTTCTCATTTGCCTGTTGGCCATCTATATGTATGTCTTCTTTGGAAAAATATCTATTTGCATGCTCTGCCCATTTCTTACTCAGCATTTTTTTTCTTTTTTCTTTTTTTTTTTGCTGTAGAGTTGTGTCAGTCTTTTATATATTCTACATATTAATTCCTTACTAGATATGATTAGATACATGATTTCCCAATATTTTACAAATATGTGAAAGTCTATGAATTGGAATAAAAAGTAAGACACGAATTGCAAGCTAGATACCCTCATCTCTTCTGCTATAACAGACATATCATCTGTGTATCCTGACATTAAGGGTAAAAAAGAAGAGAAAATAGGAGAGAACCTCAAAATAAGGCCAAAAAAAGAGCTAAGGAGGATCTTACTGTGTTGCCTTGGAGAAAGCCAGAGAGAGCGATGCTGTTAACAGAATTGCCCAAAAGTATAGCAAGTCCATGAGAAGAAGCAGGGGTTAGGTGGTTAGATTTTCTTTTGGGGGGCAATATGTGTAATGCAATCCACACCCAACCCCCTGCAGCCCAAGTGTATCATCTCCTTCTCCATTGCTCACTAATGCTTTGAAAGTGTGTTCTTCTGGATCCAATTTTCCAAACGAACCTAGCCAAGAAGACACTGTATCACAGATTTCATGAGCAGCATAAAGTGTGAAGTTTTGAATGACTGGACATGAAGTTATGAGGTGGGAATAAAAATTTCTCACTTGTGTTAATGTTAAAGCATTTACTTCCTTAACCCCATTTGATAGATGGAAAATAAAACTAACACTGCGTGTGTTTTGCCCTCTTAAGTCAGTTGCAGAGCAAACATGTCTTGATTCCAAATCCAGCTCATCAACTGGTCTGCTTATATTCATAGGTACATACATAGTCCATTTCTTAGTTCAGGACTAAGGTGTGCACGCTGATATCCACCTGGACTCGCAGGCTAAATCTTCAGAGCCCTGTGAACATCTAAACTTGCAGAGTCCTGTGATGGTCTAAGTCACAAGGACTGAGCTTTCAGGTAGCAGTACATGAGTGCAGAGGTGTCACAATCGCCCAATTGACTGTCCTATATGCTCATATCCACTGTTGTCTCCTAGCTGAGGGCAGTCCCTTCATAAGCAGTGAAATGACCTGGAAACATTAAGCATTGATGAGACTCTCCTCAGTGATGCCATACTTTTCAAATTTAATGAAGGAAGAGGGGGAGAAAAGTAAAAAGGAAGATGATTACATTTCCTTTGCTTTGTACTTTGATGATCAGAGCTCATTTTTTATTTAAAGTTCTCTCTAGGGCATCAAATAATCTACATGAACACAATTAAATGATGAGTCATCCTGTCTTCTCTGTCTTTTAACAGTCTTGTCCTTGGCAGCTTGTAACTTGACCATGCAATTTTCTTCCATATCTATTTGAGCCTGATAGAAGCAGGAATTATACAATGTGGTGATTGTAGCAATGCAAGGCTGCCCAGGAACTGGAATTTAGAGTAAGTAAAGAATGTATCAGATTTCAGGTGACAGAGGAGACCCAGAATAAACTATGAAAAGCAGGCATGTCTGGAAGAAACTTGTGAGTAATATCTTATTTATATCTCATTTGCCAGTTACATTTTGGAGTTACTCAGTTTTATTCTCTTTTGTATATATGGTTAAAAATTTGAATGACTTTTTATTTACACAACTAATGTAAGTCTATTCTATATTACAAAGACCTCAACTACAACTTTTTCATACATGATTCTCTAGATTCTGTAAGTATCAGGCTTCTGCAAGACTTCATTTTCAATATTTCTAAAGCCCAACTGGATGTAGTTGTACAACTACAGGGATCTGCAAGATGCCACCTTAATACTTTTAGAGATATCAGAAAAAGTATGCTAGTCACATCCTTGGTTTCTTGATGATGTCTTTGATCTTAACAGTAGTGCTCTGGATTCCTTTTTCTTTTTTTGAAGTTGCTTCAAAAATCACACATTTATTATTCCATACTTTCTGAGTATCAGGAGTCTGGGCATTGCATAACTGGATCTTCTGCTTTAGAATGTTTAACAAGTTGCAATAAAGTTGGCAGCAAAGTCTGGGGTCTCATCTAAATGCTTAACTGAGGACAGATCTACTTTGAAACTCAATGAGCTGTTGGCAGGATTCAGTACCTCGAGGGTTGTTAGACTAAGGGCCTTAATTCCCGCTGACTGTTGGTTGGAGGCTTCATAAAGTCTCTAGCTATGTGAACTTCGGCAGTATGGAAACTTGCCTCATCAAAGTGTAAATGCCTGGTGGGCAAAACAAAGATTCTGATAGCACGGTAGAAGCCACAGTCTTCTGTATGCTAATCACGGAAGTGGCACTCCATCCCCTTTGTCATGTTCTATTGGTTATAAGCAAGTCATTAGACTATACTACAGGAAAGAAGATTACCCAAGAATGTGAATACCTGGAATGAGGGAATAATTAAGGTGGAACATTCTAGGGTCTATTTGCCACAACAATTATGCACTTATTATTTTAATTATGTGGTTAATATTGTACTGATCTAAAGTTATGAAAAGAGAACTGTTGGTATATAAACTGCCATGTACTTTGTAAAGACATGATAAAAACACCTGCAAATTTTTTCACTGTCCAATTTCTTATTTTACTTTAAAGAAAAAGTAATTAGAATCATAGATGATCCATTACATAATTTATGCAACAAAAACCATATAGAAATTCCCTCAGCCATACTCAAAAAGGTCATTTAAATACACTAGAAACATGGGCAGCCCTAAACATTTTTAAGCAAATTAACTTTTGGTGTGGATATTAGAAAAAAAAATCTACGTAATTCACATATTAAGTGTCAATCAGGAGAAATTACCTATCAAGATAAATGTTTCACAGAGATTTAAAGAGATTTGTCAGTAACATTGTATTAAAGGGCAACTTTACAAAATACGAGTCTGAATATATATTTTCTTGCAAAAATAAAATGTCATAAAATCAGAACAAGCAGTATCTATATTCAGAAATACAGGATTTGGGTTTGGTCCTAAAGGCCATATCATTTAAATGTTTAGAGATAGTATCATTTTATAATATTGCAACCATCATATTTCTGAACTCTCTATATTTCAATTCTGTTTGTAAATAGAATTGTTCCTGAGCTTATCTCTGCTTTGGTGAATCTTATCAAATTCAGCTAGTAACAGCTTACCTTTTCAATATTCTGCCTTGAGACTCCCTCGTACAATACTTTATGTTCATATGGCACATTTCTGCCTTCACACTGTTATCTGTCATGACTGCTAGTATGCCACTAGCTAAACCAAGACACATGGTGAAGTCCAAACTCAGTTGGGAGAGGGATTTACATTCTGCAAACCCTGTGGCCATGGCAGTGAGGAGAAAGTGTGGATCTGTTACATAGTAGTAATAAAATGGAAGGTAAATAATTAGCCTACCATTGTATTAGACCCAAGCTGGGTCAATCAAAGTGCTATCCTTGAGAACAGAGACTTGAAAACTTGCTTTTGACAATATCATCTATACAGCAGAACACAACCACTCCACATGAGATTTGAGCAAAGGGAGCCGGTCTATAGATAAAGAAAACTGAAGCTGCTTTTATTTGTCTCTGAAACAACTATATCTTTACTATATATCATAATTTTTAATCTTTAACTAGTTCAAGTGATACAATATAACTTGAAACCAAATGTGCTCAACTAATGTAGAAAGGCAGGGTGCTACTGAAGCCAGTCAACAATTCCCAGAGACCAGCTTCCCAGCCCCAGGCAATCAAACTACTTTGTCTCTTTAATTTGCTTTACTTGTGAAACTCAATGGAGAGAGTCTCTGAGTGAGCCCATTGTCTTGGGGAATTGGTATCTTCCACACAATAGCATGTGAAGACCACCCAAGGGTGAATGAATAATTAAAGATACCACCACTCCATTACTAGAAAAACAATTCAAAGTGCACACCCTACAAGGAACATGAGCAACTTGTTAAGCATACACTGAGTCTATTCTTTCTGGGTCTAGATCTAGCATGTTAACTTCAAGATTATTGAATTTTTCTTCTGTATGAAAAACAGCAAGAAAAAGTCATAGAATAAAAAGGGAACAAAAATAGTTTACTCAATAAGTTCAAATGGGCTTTACAGGTAGCAAAGATTATATCTATAAAAACACTGCAGGCTGAGGTTGGGGTTGACTGAATCCTTTAATGATATGCATCCTTACAGGAACATTTCTGCAGTCCTTCCTAGGCCAATGGGTTAGGGAGTCACTCACTGGGTATTCATCACATTAAACCCAATAACTTAATGCAGTATAATGTAGTGGAGAGAGTGGATCCTCAAGTTATCTTACCTTAAGTGATAGTAGTTCTCTTTGGTCTTGGATTGGGCAGAGCCCTTTGTGCACTTTCCAAAGATTCTAAGTGCAAGAGCCGTGAAGTCAGAGTCAGCTTAAGTATACTTACTAATGAACCTGTCATGTGTGTGCATATGTGCATGTGATGGGGTTGATGAAGTTTGCTATCTACAGAATCCTAGCAGCCAAATTTTAGAATGTGTCTTTTTTTTGATGTGCACTTTAGAGACTTTCATTCCTACAAGGAACACTTCACTATTTACAGAAAATTTCTTTTTCTAGGTCTAAATGTCAGAAAACCGATCCTATTATACTTGCCAAGCAATATAGGCAGGGAGTTCCATGTAATAGCATAGAACCCACTGATTGTGTGATGATTAACTTTTCTCATCACAAAGACAGAATGAAATTGAAAATGCCACAAAAATAATGAAATATTACTAAAAAAAAGTCAACATTTCACTGTTCTTATACAATGTTTCTTCTAGTAGTTTTAGAATCTCCTGAATTAATGTAGAAAACACAAGTGCTCTACTTGGTTAGTTCACTCCATACCAAGTATAGGAATAGTGGCCTCAAAATTGGAAAAATATGAGTTTGAATATAAGAGCATGACTTACTAGCCTTTTCACTTTAAGTCTGATTTTATTATCTGTTAATAGGAGATAATAAGCCTTTTTTTAGAACTGTTTTAAGGATAAGACACTAAGGGAATTTTTTTTAACATAGTGTCTGGCTATAATAAATACTTCTTTTGCAGTTACTACTTTATTATATTTTATTTAATGTGTAATTAGCATTGCATATGACTATATCCTTGTTGAAAATTAATTTTTATAGGTAGAAATTAAGTACATTACCCAATGGCATTTATCTTTCATTCATTCATATACAGATATTTACTAGACTAGGTCAGGTCTATTCCCAATCAGGCTCTGAGTTTTTCAGTCATGTGTTTATTGAATTCTGTTAGAAAAGGTCTTAGAACTAATTGATCTAGTGTAAACTTTAACTTTATAAATGAAGAAACAAAGACCTCAAAAAACAGTGTGAAATGTTTTTCAAGGGAATTAAGCTGGGGAGTGACAGCTGTAAGTAGAATCTCTGGCAGACTGTTGCAGTAATGACACTCATCTGTTGCTGCCTCCCTACGTCCATGCTTACGTCCTTCAGTAGGCTGTCACAGTTGCTCTGGGTTTAGACATGTGGCTTGCTTTGGGCAATTAGACAATAGAAATCTGGCATATAAATAGGCTTCAAGAAGAATTGTGCATTGGAAGTTGAGGGCTTAGCTGGTAAGGAATGGCTCAGCTGGTAAGGAATCTGCCTGCAATGCAGCAGACACAGGAAACATGCGTTTGATCCCTGGATCAGGAAGATGCCCTAGAGGAAGAAAATGTCAGCCTACTCCAGGATTCTTGCCTGAAAATTCCCACGGACAGAGGAGCCTGGTGGGCTACAGCCCAAAAGTGTCAGACATGATTGAGTGACTAAGTTGGAAGCTCAAGTACGTGGAGGGATCCCTCCTAAAAAAAATAAGGCAGTATTTCACTGTCTTATCCCATCAATTCGTACGTATCTTGGGATCTTGCTACTAAGATATAAAAAAGTCCATCTACTGTAAATAAGAGACTATGTGGGGAGAGACACCAGTGATCCCAGGTATTCCAGACATTCCAGTCATCCTAGCCAAGGTCTCATCCCAAAACAGCTAAGCAATAACCCAGTAAGTCAGACATGTAATGTGTAATTCACACCAATATAAGAAGCTATTTTTGTTTTTCTGTTGTTGCTTTTTTTTAAGTCATTCTGTCATAGGGAAGTTTGTTTAAAAAACAAAATCTAATGGCTATAGAATTAATTACAGTTTACCTTGTGTTCTGCCATCTAACCTGGTGGTGGTTTTTTTGCTAAGTCATGTCCAATTCTTGTGACCCCATGGACTGTAGCTTGCCAGGCTTCTCTATCCATGCGATTCTCCAGGCAAGAATACGGGAGTGGCTTGCCATTTCCTTCTCCAGGGGATTTTCCTGACACAGGAATCGAACCTGGGTCTCCTACGCTGCAGGCAGTTTCTTTACCAAATGAGCTGCGAAGGAAGCCATCTAACCTAGGTGCTGAAATTAAAGATAGGATTTTCTATGAGTTGACTTCCTAATAATTATTTCACAGTAACATAAGTGGATTAAGGGTTTGATTTATTTTTTCTCACTTTTAACTCCATTTCATGCACCTAAGCTTAACTTTCAAGTCTCATAAACAGGAGGCAGGTACAGGGGTGATTATGAGTTTCTTTCAGACACGAGTACAAAGTAAAACAAATCCATTGCTTCCACAACTTCTAAAAAAGCAAGTTTCAATGTGAAAATGAAAATACCCTCTCAGAGTTCTCATATACCCTAGGGTCCAGGAATGCCTAGCAGAAAACCAAAGGTAAAACCTAGAAATAACACTACTTGAGTAAACACTAGTGAGCAAATCTAGACTACCTGCACTGTCAAGATCCAATTTTTCTTCAAAGCAGAGAGAAGAAAGAAGAAAGATAATTCATCTATTACAGTTTTATGACAAACATGCTGTGACTGCTATGATATTCCACCAGAGAGTATCTGCACCACACAGCTAGATCTGAAAATAATGATTCTGCTGCACGTCCAACACTAGGAAAAACACCATCCGGAACAGGATTCTAGACCTTGGGAATGACTGTTACTTGGATGTATATAGAACAAGGCTATTTTAAAACTTAATATTCCTTTATAAGCACTATGTTTTGGGCCATGTACTATGTTGGCCAGCAGAATAATGGGAGGTGGCCCACAGTCTCATTGACCCTTGTCTACTTAACCTTGTTGGATAGATGAGGCTGACTACAGTCGAAAGATAATCATCACCTGAAGTATCAAAATGTCATTACCATCTGAGTAAAACAAACAGTGAATATAAGAGGAATCCAACTGAAGGGATCTCTGTTTGTTGGGGGAATTATGGAAGTACTCATAAACTGGTTCCGTTAGCCCACTCTCACTGGAACCCCCTTCTTGAACCCTTCAATTTAGTATTGGTGATAATCAATTTGGGGTGTATGTTTTTTAACTACTGCTGAACATCATATTTCATCTTTAGGCATTAGAAAAGTTGCAACCGTAAGCTCCAGTTTTTATATCTACCATTTTGAGTGTTCAAATATCGGTCCTAGAAGCTCTTCCTCAACTCAGCCTTAGCATGGTGACAATTGTGCTCCCACTTGCATACATGCTAAGCCCTATTGTCTTCCCCCTGGGGGCTTTGTCATTCTTTACTCATTCTCACTTCTCCACATTTTAAGGTGCCTTTATCCGAATAATGCCCCTTGAGCAGTTATTTTCCTCCCCAAACTAGGATCGCTTATTTTTACATAAGCCAGTGGAAATTCTACTGATCTTTTCCCTTTACTCATAATTTTGGGGGAAAAAAGGGCTTCTAAAAGATATATATGGCTTTTATATATCTATGAACTACCAGAGAATCTCTTTAGTCTTGTAACGCACTTGGCTATTTGAATCTAAATATCACAGCTATCTAGCAGTTACAAAGATAAAAGTATTCTGAGAGCCTCTTCATTTCCCAAGACATATATTGAAGCTATTATCCTTAAATAGTATTGGAAGCATTATTTAACAGTGCACTGACTCCTGTGGTACAGTCCTGTCTCAACATGTTTACATTTTATATTATAAAATGGATATATATTTTTATATATACATATGTATATGTATATTATACACATAGGTATGTGTGTAAATGGAAAGAATGTTGAGGAGAAGTTAAATGATTATGTAGGCTAGTGGAAAAGTTGACTTAAAGCTCAACATTCAGAAAACTAAGATCATGACATCTGGTCCCATCACCTCATGGGAAATAGATGGGGAGACAGTGGAAACAGTGGCAGACTTTATTTTACTGGGCTCCAAAATCACTGCAGATGGTGACTGCAGCCATGAAATTAAAAGATGCTTACTCCTTGGAAGGAAAGTTATGACCAACCTAGATAGCATATTTAAAAGCAGAGACATTACTTTGCCAACAAAGGTCCATCTAGTCAACGGCTATGGTTTTTCAGTGGTCATGTATGGATGTGAGTTGGACTGTGAAGAAAGCTGAGTGCAAAAAATTGATACTTTTGAACTGTGGTGTTGGAGGAGACTCCTGAGAGTCCCTTGGACAGCAAAGGAATCCAACCAGTCCATCCTAAAGGAGGTCAGTCCTGGGTGTTCATTGGAAGGACTGATGCTGAAGCTGAAACTCCAATACTTTGGCCACCTGATGTGAAGAGTTGACTCATTGGAAAAGACTGATGCTGGGAGGGATTGGGGGCAGGAGGAGAAGGGGACGACAGAGGATGAGATGGCTGGATGGCATCACCGACTCGATGGACATAGTTTGGGTAAACTCCCAGAGCTGGTGATGGACAGGGAGGCCTGGTGTGCTGTGATTCATGGGTTCGCAAAGAGTCGGACATGACTGAGTGACTGAACTGAACTGAACTGAGGCTTGTTTAGCTGTAGGGAAGAAAGTATGTGTATTTGTTTTTGGAATATGGGTTTGAAGATTCAAGCAGGTTCCCTGGTGGCTCAGAAGGTAAAGAATCTGCCTACTTTGCAGGAGACCAAGGTATGTTCCCTGGGTCAGGAAGATTTCCTGGAGAAAGGAATGGTTACCCACTCCAGTATTCTTGCCTGGAGAATTCCATGGATAGAGGAGCCTGGTGGGCTACAGGCCATGGGATCACAAAGAATTGGACATGACTGAGAGACTTTCACTTTCACTTTTTTTGATGACTCAAGCAGGCAGCAAACTAATTTACTTATGGGAAAGGTTTTGTTTACTCATTTCAAAACAGATAGCTATTAAAAGTTCTATTCAGCTATCCCCAGATGTGTCACATCTTATGACAAATAGGCACTTTTTTATTCTAAGCTATAATATGCATATTTATTCAACAAAAGCATTCAGTAGGTACTAAGATGGCACTAATGCTATAGTAATGAACAAATGAGAGGAGGACTTCGGCTTCATGGAGCTTAAAGTATAAGGGATGTATTTATACATTTTCTACTGGGAGCATATTTTATTACACCTATTTTAGGAAAAGTTCTGTGTGATACGGGAACTCACTCACAAAATAAGGGGACCTGATGTGATGGTGATTTTCCTGAGAATATGAAAATTATAAATGCTCCGAACAGTAAGTAGAAAAGAAAGAGGATGAAGTAGCGAAGAGGAGGAGTCATTAAAATCCAGAGAACTGTAGTATGTGGAACTCTTGCAGCAGGAGAAGGCATGGCACATTTGACGAAGTCCACACTGGCCAGTATGGCCAGAAGGCAGGTTAGACTGGTCAGAGGTCAGGCTGGAGAGACAGACAAGAGCCAGATCATGCAGTGCTCCCTTCATCAAATTGACAGATTTGAGTTTTATCCCCAAAGTGATGTAACCCTTTGCATTTGAACTTGCTGGAGTTTGGAAACTTCAGCACATTATGTATATAAAATATAGCAAGACTTAGCTTTGAATTAGAGCATACCTCAAACTGGCTTGCATGAATAATACTGTGAATTTTCTCTCCTTTGTAGATGTCTTTCCCAAAGGTACCCTAAATTTTTATCTCATACTTTTATCTTTATAAAATTCATCGAGAGAAATTGTCCTTGACTGCCAGAATAGACAGGCAAAGAAAAAAAGAAAAAAAAAAGGTTCCTTAGAGCCATCTTGTCTTCTGTATGTCTGTTCTTAAGACACTAGTTTTCCAAATGCACTGCTTTGAGGTTGAGTACTAAAAGTTCAAAGACGATAATCATGGAAACATGATGAGGGTGGTTGAGATAAGTGGGTCTCAGTGAGAAAGTAATAGGTATTAAAACCTGGAGCAGAATTCAATTGTTTCTCCCACTCCCACTCCAAATGTTCCCATGGCTGATGTCAGCCATATTATGCCTGTTAACCTGAATAGAAATGGATATTTAAATGCATTAAATATTAATTTGAGGTTAAAAATCTGAAAGTTAAATGTACCCCTAGATGTTGCTAAAGTCAGCATCTCGAGGATCATTTCAGCTAAGAAAGTGGCATCAATTAAGGACAGCATTCTCCACTGATTCCAATGATGGCATTGCTCTTCAAGATTCAACTGGAACTATTTTTCTCTCCAAACAGTCTTTTCTTTGGATGCAACCTGACTTCACCCACTTCCTTTATTCCCTGGCAGGTGTTCTATCAGTGCTGCTTCCCTCCACAATGCCCTAATCCTATCCACCTGCCAAGTGCTTTTTTTTCTTTTTCCTTTTGACTTCCATTGATTTCTTTATGGAGGTGAAATTGTGCAGAGGTAATTTTCTCAAAAATTGAGCCTAGGTATAACACGTTATATCAAGAAGAACTTCCTAACCTTCAGTTCTATTACATGACAGAACAAGTTCCCAGGAGCAACAGTAAGAGACCAACAAAGTAAGTTATTTAAAACTCAACTGGACAAAGTTTTTGTGGATGTGCTGTCAGGAATTTCCTAGTTTCAGTCACAAGAGAATTAAAAACACAAAAGATCATAAAAGGATTTTCTGCTCAGTTTTTCTCTAAGCTGAATTCTATAATTTCTGCTTATCAATTATATTAAGAGACAACAAGAGTCTCCACTTTTCTGATGACAAATTTATCAAGAACAGGAAGCAAAGATGGATGAGGGTACTAAAAATCATTAACTCATGAATGAATATCTGAACTCAGAGTTTGGAAACTTGCATCCTAATTTTAGCTTTATTTCTGATTGTGTGATCAAAGAAAAAAGTTGTAAGGAAACAAGTACTTGAGTCCTGTTAACATCATCTGATAAACTGGTTTGACTATTTATCATTTATGCAGTGTCCATGTAATTTGTCAACCAAAAAGTGTTTAGTTCAGTTCAGTTGCCCAGTCATGTCCAACTCTTTGCGACCCCATGAACTGTAGCATGCCAGGCCTCCCTGTCCATCACCAACTCCCGGAGTCCACCTAAACCCATGTCCATTGAGTCAGTGATGCCATCCAACCATCTTATCCTCTGTCGTCCCCTTCTCCCCCTGCCCTCAATCTTTCCCAGCATCGGGGTCTTTTCAAATGAGTCAGCTCTTCACATCAGGTGGCCAAAATATTGGAGTTTCAGCTTCAACATCAGTCCTTCCAATGAACACCCAGGACTGATCTGCTTTAGGATGGACTGGTTGGATCTCCTTGCAGTCCAAGGGGCTCTCAAGAGTCTTCTCCAACACCACAGTTCAAAAGTATCAATTTTTCGGTGCTCAGCTTTCTTCACAGTCCAACTCTCACATCCATACATGACCATTGGAAAAACCATAGCCCTGACTAGACGGACCTTTGTTGGCAAAGTAATGTCTCTGCTTTTTAATATGCTGTCTAGGTTGGTCATAACTTTCCTTCCAAGGAGTAAGTGTAAGTGATCTTAAATTAGTATCTTTTTGCCATTAAAAGATTAAGGTGATTTCTCTCCTATCCATTTACTAGTTCTAACTACTACTACTACTCCTCTGACTAATACTATTACCACCACTATTACTAAGTCTATGATTATTATGATGGTATATACCAGCCTTGAAGAACATTCCATAAAATCACCCTAACCTAAATTATGTGTAATATATACTCTGCATCTTTAATAAACACCCCATTATGGCTCAATTGATCAATAGTGTAATTAAATGGAATTCCTCATTTATGGAGCATTTTAACAGGCATCCTTTCATCGAAACCTCAGGAAAACCCTGAATAGTGAATACTATTATCAATTTTATGGAAAATGAATAAAAGTAACTTCAGAAAGAGGAATGGTTTGTTCAGAGTGAGAGTAAATCCAAACTCAAACCCGCTTGCATTCAAAGTTCTTCTATATATCTGCCCTTCTCAAACATTTTGGGGGTTTCATTGTCTAAAAACATTCAGATCGCAAATTGTATATGTGAATTACACTTTCTTTCTCCTGTTTCCTCATCTATACATTCTGTTCCAAAGCAACACACATAAATATATACAGTATTATAATAAATGGCTCAGAAAAAAAGAGACTTATTTGCAAGTATTTTATTTCTTATTTACAGAGAAATAATGTACACTCCTTTGAACTGTATGCCTTTTGGTTGAAGTAAATTAGCCCTTCACCTTATTGGCCAAGGACTTAATATCTTCTGTCTGATCACTCTACAGGATGCTCTGATCCCTACTTTCCTTAAACAATTTCCTTCACCCACTATAACAGAGATCATCACATGTTTCACTGTGATTTGATAAAAAAAAAGTTTGCAAGTGAAGAAACAATGAATATTTTTGGTTAGTCTCAACAGATAGAGATGGCAATATGTATTTTTACTAAGTATGAGCACAGGATATTTGCAACTGTCTGGAATTCATTGCTTATGTCAGGGAATCATCAGAAGCTACCAATCCTGATCCTAAAAATGAAAAAGATTAAATAAACTGATGACAAAAGAAATGCTGGTAGATTCTTTACCAACTAAGCTATCAAGGAAGCCCAATATGAATAGAGCCAAAAAGAAAAAGTTACCTCTACAGTAAGATGTTTTCTCCATTGTCAAGATGAACTAGTTTTACATACACAATAATGAAATGAATGTCACAGATATTATATTTAATAAGAGAGGAAAGACGCATAGTGCACACTGTACAATTGTACAGAGATCTTCAAGAATAAGTAAGGTGATTGAAGTCAGAAGTTTCTGGGGAAACACTGACTGGGAAAGGGTCCAGGAGAGTTTTTTTGGATACTGCAAGTAGTCTATATCTTGTAGGTGGTTACACAAGGTATATGCATGTAATAATTCATTGAGCTTTATACCTAAGATTTATGCACCTTACTTAATGTATTGCGTATTCCAAATATGAGAGAAGGAATAGATTATGAAAGGCCTTTTCATTTATGTGTAGGACTTTGTCCTACAGGAAATGGAAATCACCAATATGTATATTAATCAAGTAATTGGTTACATTTGCATTTTGAAGACTCCTTGCTGAATCTCCGGAGGATTGATTGAGCTGGAGTCAGATATGTGCTCCAGAAGCTATTTAAATAGGCCGAGTGAGAAGTGATGAAGGCAGAGAAATAGAGAAAGGAGGCAATGACTATTAATAGTAACTAATTAATACTTGACTTTGGAAAGCAGTAAAAGAAAAGTTAAGGGTTATTGCTGATCATCTTCACTAAGATAATTAAAACTAGATGATCCAATAATTCAAAACATTTAAAGATGAGCTAATTGTCTTCCTCCTATATATCTTGTGAAATGTGCAAGTATGAGTGTGATTCACCTGGAAGATGTCTTGGCTGGTGAGGCAAGCTTATGAGTCATTAGCATAAACATATTTTAAGCCATTGCCATGTTAAAGATTATCCAGAGATATTATTTAACTTAGAAAAAGAAGGCTAGGAATGAGAATTTGGAGGGGTACAAAGAATGAGCAAAGTAATAGAAAATGAGGAAGCAAAACAAAGAGAAACGGTAAGAAAAATAGAGAATTTTCCATGTAGTCCTAGCGGTAGAGAACCCACCTGCCAAAGGAGGAAACATAAGAAAGCAGGTTCGATCCCTGAGTTGGGAGGATCCCCTGGAGGAGGGCATGGCAACCCACTCCAGTATTCTTGCCTAGAGAATTCCATGGACAGAGGAGCCAGTCGGGCTACATTCCATAGAGTTGCAAAGAGTCGGACATGACTAGAATGACCTAACATACACATACAGGACAAATAGAACATCCAAATGGTAATGTCAAGGCAAAAGAGTTCTAAAGATTAAACAGTCAGTGATATTTGGTATTAAACTTGCAAAGTTCAAGTAAAATACAGATCTAACCTTTTCCATTGAAATTGGATATTAGTTGTTGTCAGAGTTGCTTGTGAGTGAAGAGAAGCTAAATTGGTAATGTGGGTAGAAATGGTAAAAATGACTACAGTGAACCATGGTGCAGACATGGAGACGAAACATAGAAACTGTGAAAATGAATGTTGGAATAAGTTTGAAAGTTAAAAAATCAAGCTTAAAAACTAGAATCATGAGGTTCTCAATGAACGCTACTTTTATAGACAGATCTGCGGAACCATCCCTGAGTTCAAAATATAATTGAAAAACAAAAATATAAAAAGAAAAGATAGAAGAGCATGGGATTCAATGCCTTGTGGAATAATTAGTTTTGGACAGAAATGTAGCCTTCTATTCCTTTGACAATGTAGACAGGGATAGACTGCAAACAGACACAGAAGAGACAGCATGCTTAAAATTGTTCAAGAAAGAGGAGGTGAGGGGGTAAGCCGAAGATCTAGAGAAAGTAGAGAAGCTTTAGAACAGACACTGAGCAGAATAAAGAGGGACTATAAGCATGCTCTCTTCCTTTTATTCTTCTCAACATTTCAATATCTGGCTTGAAATATTGAAACATAGTAGTAGATAATCATTCAGATTTTATAATAATTGTAATATAATGAGAATAAAATGCTACAACCCTTTTTAAAAAACATACTGACTGTTCACTGACTCTAACTCCAAGTAAAAGTAGAATTGGATGTTAACCAACCCCTCTCAGTCAATGTCAGCCCTACTTCGGAATCCTTGCTTCAGACAAGGCAGAACTAGGGTGAGGAGAGTAAGGCACTCAACTCAGACACAAAATTTCAGGAAGCGTCAAACAACACAGTAATCAAACAAAGGCGCGCCTTCTTATACGGTGCTTTGCTTTACCACACGTTACCAATATTGTGTTTTGTTTGGTTTTGGTTTTTACAAATTGAAAGTTTATGGCAGCCCTGTATTTACTGCAATAGACTGATCAGCCTATTGGTACCTTATTTATCAATAGCACTTACCCTCTTCATATCTCACTGCCACATTTTGGTAATTCTCACAATATTTAAAACTTATCATTATACTTTTATGGTAACTGAAGATCGATCATCTTTTATGTTATTACTGTAAAAAGATGACAACTCCCTGAAAGCTCAGATTGTGATTAGCATTTTTTAGTAATAGGTACTTTTTAACTAAGGAATGTGTGTTGATTTTAAGACAAGGCAATTGTACATCAAATTGACTACAAGATAGTGTAAATATAACTCTTATATCCAGGGGGAAGCCAAAATATCTGTGTGACCCACTCTATTGTGATATTTATTTTACTGTGGTGATCTGGAACCAAATCCAGATCAATATCTCTGGTGCTTGCCTATATTATAAAGCAATATCTTTTTAAAATTCAAAATTACTGCAAAAAAGCCACACTGAACAAAATACAATTTTAATGACATAGACTCTAGCCCTAGATCTTATGACCATATCTTACTCCATCCACCTTAAATTCTACCTTGCTTATGAAAGTCAGCCAATCTCTAAACCAACCTTCCATCACTGTGCCTTTAAGTCAGGCAATCTCTGAACCCATGCATCCCCAAAATACTGTATAAAATTGGTTCCCTGGTTTGTCTAAATGATTGAGTTCTGCAACCAAAGTTTCCTTTGCTTAGCAAATACAGCATAGTGATTTAGAGCTTTTCTGCAGGTATATTTGCTGATCTCTCTCCTCAATTCAAGAATAGTAGTGGGGCATCTATATTTCTGTGTTAGATAAGGGTTCATAACCTAATCTTGTCATTAATATACTCTGGACTTTGCTAAAATTGAACTGAGTATTTTTTTTGTTTTGCTCCCGTTAAACATACTCTAGGATTTGTAATAAAAAATATTCTTTTGGATACTTTCAATGAGAAGGTTATTGCAAGGAGTCATAGAAATAAATTTGAGGTTACTGTGGCCATGGCCTTTTAACTGTGAGGGATAATAGCAAGCCTTGGCAAAAGCCCAAATAAATAGTTTGGCTTCTTTCATGATGAAGCCAAAGCACTGATTACTTTCTTTTCTTTATTCTTTAATACTGAAGATACAAAAATTTGAAGGTAGAAGTTTCTTTGATATCTCTCATAAAATAGGAAGTTGATTTTTGAAGGCTTATAAATTATCTGCAATTATGACACTCTTTCAGTTTTTTTTACTCATTTTTTCTATTGAAATATACATCTACAATACTGTATTAGTTTCAGGCATACAAAAAAAGTAATTCAGATATATATTCTTTTTCAGATTCTTTTCCCTTATAGGTTACTACAAAATATTGAATACAGCTCTCAATTAGGAGATTCGTATTAACGTAGTCACACCACTATATATAAAACAGATAATCAATAAGGACCTACTATATAGCACACACTCAGTTATTTTAAACAAAACAAAACTAACAAGCAAATAATCTAGGGAAAGCACATTATTGTGAAATTGTGTCAACCGTTATTAGCTTGGGATGCTAATAAAAATACAAATCATCAAGTGCTAATAATGCTTAAGGTTGTGCTCCTTACTTAGATTTTCTTTTAGTTCTGTGAGGCAGATGCTATTAATATTATCACTTCATTTTTCAGATGAGGAAACTGAGGAGACAACAGTGCAAGTTTCAACAACTATGATCTAGAAAAATCAACATTTCAACATGGGCTATTTCTCTCTAGAGCCTACATTCATAAACATTATGGCCTCTGGCTTATAAAATATGTCAAATCATATTTTTAAATTAAAACAGGACTAGAAATTTAAACACATTTGGTTTTTGTTCTGAGGGATATGTCTCAGCAATTGCAAATCAACTAGAGTATCATTGTTAAGAAGACTGATGATACTATGAAACAACATAGTAAGTTACTGTTTTGAAGTTAAGTCTTAGAGATCATAAATATACATGTCAAGGATGATTTAAAATATTGGTTTAAAATTAAGTAAATGGTAGTCGTGGCTTCCCCAGTGACTCAGTGGCCAAGAATCCGCTTATAAGGCAAGAGTTACAGAGATGCGGGTTTGATCCCTGAGTTGGTAAGATACCCTGGAGGAGGGAAATGGCAACACACTCCAGTATTCTTTCCTGGAGAATCCCATGGGCAGAGGAATGTGACGGGCTACAGTCCATGGGGTCACAAAGAGTCGGACATGACTGAGGTAACTTAACACACACTTGTGGCTTAAGATTAAAAGCTTTTAGTATTTACATTGGATACTGATTTTAAAAGTGCTGTGTCTCAAACAACTTTGGGAAACATATCTCTCTCCTCTTTATAGTTTTATGTCATTTAAAAGTAGTTCTAACTATGAATTTTCTAAGATTCTGTGAAGAGTTTAAACGTCCACCCATATTTACCCCTCATTTGTAGTATAAACTGCTTTGTAGTAACAACTGCCTTGCTGTGGTAATGGCTCATATTGTCTTAAAATTGTTCAGTATGTATTTTCTCATTATGAATCAAGACATTCCCTTATATTTAAGGAGGTCAAATATTTGAGCTCAGGTGCTTTTTATGCCATCCACAAAGAAATTTTGATTGTGCCATATTGCTATTCAGCTATGGAGTATCTTTCTTTAGCAAAGATTGCAGCCAAGCCATCTGACAGACAGTTTACCTTGTTCTGTTCTGATAGCATGTGGTTCTCTTCAGCCCTTATGTCATCATCTGTGTTCATGTCAAAGGGCTTGGTTTCCCTTATGATGCATTGAGACCTATTCCTATGGGCATGATAAGCACCTGAAACTTGATGAACATCCAACTAACCAGGCTGACCACAGGTCCCCACATCTAATAAACAGAAGTAAAATTAGCTGTTCCATTCCTTTCCCAGAGAGGAGATAACTGAGTTTCTCATTTCTTCCCCCTAACTATTAATATTAGAACATACTGCAGGAAGCATGCTGCTTCTTCACAGTACTTAATGGGATACCTGAATATATTTTCAGGCAAGCTCAAATCTAAAGGCCAGCTCAATGTATGGAAGATGTTTGCCACACAGTCAGGAACCTCACCAAGTTGTCTGCTACTTCCCAATGTTATCAGAATTTAGCCTGATACTCATGATATATTCCACTCTTTACTGATGCCCTTCATGAATAAGGGCGAAGGGAACTCAACAATCTGTCCATCCAGTGTCCAGTGCTAATGTTATTTTACTTCTGGTTCCCCCACATCCTCTAAACTCCAGGCTCTAGCTGCGTGACTCTTAGCCCCCTGATATTCTTTCCCTGAGTAAAGTAATGGAATTCAGAAAATGTCACTTGGAATTGATTCTCTATGTTCTGAAACTGTCTGGGTAATAGAAGAATTGTGAAATAGTCATAAGACAACAAGGATTATAATTAGGTGTCTTGAGGTCTCAGTTTCCTACTTCCTTACTTTGGGTGAAGCATGCCACCTCCTGGATATCATCTTTCTCCTCTGTAAAATTAATAGTTAGATTAAAAGATCTCAAGAAGTATTCAAGATAAAAAAATGTCTGAATCTATGATTGCATACATGTCAATAAATTTCATTTTCCTCACAACAGTTTTGCTAGGAGAAGCTCAGCACCTTAAATATGACTGGGCCATTCTTAAGAATGTGCTCCGACTATTTTAGTTTCACTACTATTGTGATGTGACAACTACTTAATACCCCTATTAATGGGTCATTGATTTATTTGTGTACATACAGTCAGCAAATCTTAGACACCAGGGGTTAAGGAAAGAGTATGGCTTTATGTGTCAGAAAATCAAGGGATCAAATGTAGGTTTTGTCATAGGTCATGTACTTATATCATTTAACTTCTCTTTGCTTCATCCGTAAAAATTAAGATGGTTATACCTATTCCCAAAATTATCATGAGGATCACATGATAATATGTGTGAAGAATTAAGCACACTGCTTGGACCATATCTGCACTCATGACAGTCTAGTTTTTTCTTGATTTGTTTTATTGGCTTCCTTCCTTAACATTGAAGCTGGCCAAGTCTTATAAGATCAGTAATTATCCATTTCTAAAACATAGTGCTTGTTAAAACTTAGGTTGAATGAATCTCTCTTCCTTTCAAGTTCTCTGCCTCAGGATTCAGACATATAAAATCATTGGAAAACACTAATGGCATTCCTCCTGCAACATGCATAGACAGTAAAATAAATTACTTTTTATATTTTTCAGGAAATACTATGCAACAAATTATGTTTGAGAAGTATATGTTTAGGATGATAGAATCCTTAATTTTTGATGCAACATGATGAATACTATCATTTGACAGTTTACTGATATACTAGTTTACTGATTTTTTAAATTGTGGTTATTAGAACAACTTATATTTCTTAAATATCATCCAGTGATTCTCCATTATGTCAACATTTGAATATACTTTGCATTGGGATACATATTTGTATTATCCTTTACTAATACAAACTTCCCTGGTGGCTCAGATGGTAAAGCGTCTGCCTGCAATGTGGGAGACCTGGGTTCAATCCCTGGGTCAGGAAGATCGCCTGGAAAAGGAAATGGCAGCCCACTCCAGCACTCTTGCCTGGAAAATCCCATGGATGGAGGAGCCTGGTAGGCTACAGTCCATGGGGTCACAAAGAGTCAGACACGACTGAGCGACTTCACTTTCACTTCATTTTTATTAACACACATAAACCTTTAAAGAAAATTGAAAGATATGTGTCCCTACCTTATACATTAAGCCTCTCAGTCATCATGTGTTATTTAATCTTGAAAGTGACAAAACCCAGGCTGTGTGACTAATACTACTGATATTATAGCCTCCTGAGTTTCCTATAAATACCCACATTAACCTTGGCTCATGATGAGAAAGCATTTCCCTGTAGCCCTTCTTGTTAGACATCTATAATCTTGACCCTGGGCATTAACCAATGAGTAGCTGATCTTTAACAGGTCAGGGGTGTCAAGTCCAGCAGAAGTATTTCCTCAAGGGCCCTATCACCACTTTCATATTTAATTTGAATTTCTTTGGGTCAAATGCTTAACTGCTCTAGACATTCTCCAGAGCAGTTATATTCAATCTCCATCTGGATAATAGATTTTAGGGAGGGCAAGTCATTTTCTATCTCAGTTCAGTCAAGCTAGCAAAAATCTGTTGCTTTGATAACTAAGATCAAGTAACTCCCCTTCGTTTTGATTTTATATTATCATCAATAACACACAGGGATTAGACTAATTCCCTTTTGTCATTAATCATCTTCTGAGATTTTATGACTCAAGTATTTTTAAGTATCTAGTATTACCAGGTTCAAGGGGTTTCTTAAGGGAAAAAAAAAATGCCACTAGTCAAAGAAGTAATTAAGATTCTCCTATTCATTGACTACTGCAATAGAGATACTGTGGTCATGGTTCAGTCAGCTAGGAGAGAATGGGAAGGCAGAAGTAATTGTAAGTGCCATGTATCTTCTTATCAGACTCTTGCCTTGAAAGCACAAATCAGGGAGTGCTCAGGTATGCCTGTGCTGTCCACACAAATGGATACTTCTGTTTCCTTGTTGAAGGTATATCAGGATAGAGAAGAAGCTGCTAACTTGAGTAGGAATTAGGGGGAGCCAAAATTTCCTCCCAAACCAAAGTATCTTCACACTTACTGCCCAGCTGTTTGATACTGGATTGGCTAAAAAGTTCATTCAGCCAACCCAATACAATAAACATTTTATGAAGAGCCATTTTGGCCACATTGCATCTGGTACAGAACACTTGGGAACAAATGAGATACAACTACTGCTCTCCAAGATTTCAAAATCTGAGACAGTGACTATCCCGGCAGGAAGGAATACTGGCTCATGGAAAGGCTAACGTATTACTTGTGGTTTGTTGAAAAGGCCTGAGTTCAAATGAGCCCTTTTATCTGTATGCTTTGAGAACAATCTGTATGCAGAAAGAGCAATCTCTCTGACCCTCAGTTTCTTTAACAGCACAAATGACTACTAGTCACGCATTCCTGTCAAAGACTTTAATGCAGAGCAGGTAAAGAAGAAAGAAATTCAGAGAATTATATGATTAGAGCAACTGGAGGTAGGAGATTTCAAGGAACTCAGGCAGGAATGCAATTTTAGTCAGTCAGTCACTCAGTTCAGTCACTCAGTTGTGTCCGACTATTCGTGACCCCATGAACCACAGCATGCCAGGCCTCCCTATCCATCACCAACTCCTGGAGTACACCCAAACTCAAGTCCATTGAGTTGATGATGCAATCCAACCATCTCATCCTCTGTCATCCCCTCCTCCTCCTGCCCTCAATCTTTCCCAGCATGAGGGCCTTTTCAAAAGAGTCAGCTCTTCATATCAGGTGACCAAAGTACTGGAGTTTCAGCTTCAGCATCAGTCCTTCCAATGAATACCCAGGACTGATCTCCTTCAGGATGGACTGGTTGGATCTCCTTGCAGTCCAAGGGGCTCTCAAGAGTCTTCGCCAACACCACAGTTCAAAAGCATCAATTCTTCTGCATTCAGCTTTCTTAATAGTCCAAATCTCACAAGCATACATGACTACTGGAAAAACCATAGCCTTGACTAGATGGACCTTTGATGGCAAAGTAATGTCTCTGCTTTTTAATATGCTGTCTAGGTTGGTCATAACTTTCCCTCCAAGGAGCAAGCATCATTTAATTTCATGGCTGCAATCACCATCTGCAGTGATTTTGGAGCCCCCAAAAATAAAGTCTGCCACTGTTTCCACTGTTTCCCCATCTATTTACCATGAAGTGATGGGACCGGATGCAGTGATCTTAGTTTTCTGAATGTTGAGCTTTAAGCCAACTTTTCTACTCTCCTTTTTCAGTTTCATCAAGAGGCTCTTTAGTTCTTCTTCACTTTCTGCCATAAGGGTGGTGTCATCTGCATATCTGAGGTTACTGATATTTCTCCCAGCATTCTTGATTCCAGCTTGTGTTTCTCCCAGCCCAGCGTTTCTCATGATGTACTCTGCATATAAGTTAAATAAGCAGGGTGACAATATACAGCGCTGATGTACTCCTTTTCCTATTTGGAACCAGTCCGTTGTTCCATATCCAGTTCTAACTGATGCTTCCTGACCTGCATACAGGTTTCTCAAGAAGCGGGTCAAGTGGTCTGGTATTCCGTATCTTTCAGAATTTCCCATAGTTTATTGTGATCCACACACTCAAAGGCTTTGGCATAGTCAAGAAAGCAGAAATAGACGTTTTTCTGGAACTCTCTTGCTTTTTTGATGACCCAGGGGACAATGGAAATTTGATCTCTGGTTCCTCTGCCTTTTCTAAAACAAGTTTGAACATCTGGAAATTCATGGTTCACATATTGCTGAAGCCTGGCTTGAAGAATTTTGAGCATTACTTTACTAGCATGTGAGATGAGTGCAATTGTGCGGTAGTTTGAGCATTCTTTGGCATTGCCATTCTTTGGGATTGGAATGAAAACTGACCTTTTCCAGTCCTGTGGCCACTGCTGAGTTTTCCAAATTTGCTGACATATTGAGTGCAGCACTTTCACAGAATCATCTTTTAGGATTTGAAATAGCTCAACTGGAATTCCATCACCTCCACTAGCTTTGTTCGTAGTGATGCTTCCTAAGGCTTAATTGACTTTGGTTTAAATATAAAATATTTAGCATTCAGGACTGAGCTGGGATTTATTTACTATGATCCAAAATATATCGAGTCATCAAGTGTGACTAAGGATGACCTAAGGTATCCTTGTAGGGTTCTCAGCAGGCTCTTCAGAACTGATCTCAACTTTAGAACTTCTGAGATACTGAGTTAAGCATGGATTTCTACTGCACAGTCAGAGCCTCAGGCTTTTAATCTTATTGTTTCATGTCACTTTAATATGATATAGTACCTCGGAATGAGGCCAATGCAACAGAACAGGAGTTAATATCTTCATTTAAAATTTTGTGAACCTTGGGATACTTTTTGGAGGACACAGAAGGAAAAGGGAACAGATCCGTTGACTATAAAAGCCACTGTATTTTAAGAGAACATGGAAATTTTAGGGATTCATTCTGGGGCTAATATTTACAAACTGAGAATTTAAGGGAGAGAGAAACCTCTCAAAAAGTCCCCTGGAGGAAAGACAACATTTCATCATCTGATAACATGGCGGGGATATAACTTCTTGAGAGAATATAAGACATGACTCTCTGGTTAACTTTGGATTTCTCCTCATTCTCTGGCTGTTTAGCTGCTGCACCATCTGGCCCTATAAGCCCACATACCTCATGCCCACATAGAGGATGAAATGGTGATATAGAGATGAAGAAAGGCACAAATTTGTTCAGCTTGAAATAGTTGACATCTATTTTTATCATTAAATTCTTATTTTTAAATCAGGCTGCCATGGATGCTCTTGAAGTTCCTGCAGGCATAACTGGTCTGGAGGAAACTACTGCTTGCTAACCAGAGAGAGTTCCAGAAAAACATCTATTTCTGCTTTATTAACTATGCCAAAACCTTTGACTGTGTGGATCACAATAAACTGTGGGAAATTCTGAAAGAGATGTGAATACCAGACCACCTGACCTGCCTCTTGAGAAATCTGTATGCAGGTCAGGAAGCATCAGTTAGAACTGGACATGGAACAAGAGAATGGTTCCAAATAGGAAAAGGAGTACATCAACGCTGTATATTGTCACCCTGCTTATTTAACTTATATGCAGAGTATATCATGAGAAACACTAGGCTGGAGGAAGCACAAGCTGGAATCAAGAATGCTGGGAGAAATATCAATATCCTCAGATATGCAGATGACACCACCCTTATGGCAGAAAGTGAAGAAGAACTAAAGAGCCTCTTGATGAAACTGAAAAAGGAGAGTGGAAAAGTTGGTTTAAAGCTCAATATTTAGAAAACTAAGATCATGGCATCTGGTCCCATCACTTCATGGCAAATAGATGGGGAAACAGTGGAAACAGTAGGTGCCTTTATTTTTCTGGGCTCAAAAATCACTGCAGATAGTGACTGTAGCCATGACATTAAAAGACACTTACTCCTTGGAGGGAAAGTTATGGACAACCTAGACAGCATATTAAAAAGCAGAGACATCACTTTGTCAACAAAATTCCATCGAGTCAAGGCTATGGTTTTTCTAGTAGTCATGTATGGATGTGAGAGTTGGACTATTAAGAAAGCTGAATGCAGAAGAATTGATGCTTTTGAACTGTGGTGTTGGAGAAGACTCTTGAGAGTCCCTTGGACTGCAAGGAGATCCAACCAGTCCATCCTAAAGGGGATCAGTCCTGGGTATTCATTGGAAGGACTTATGTTGAACTCCAATACTTTGGCCACCTGATGCAAAGAGCTGACTCATTGGAAAAGACCCTGATGCTGGGAAAGATTGAAAGCCGGAGAAGAAAGGGATGACAGAGGATGAGATGGTTGGATGGCATCATCAACTCAATGGACATGAGTTTGGGTAAACTCCAGGAGTTGGTGATGGATAGGGAGGCCTGGCATGCTGTGGTCCATGGGGTCACCAAGAGTCAGACACAACTGAGCGACTGAACTGAACTGAACCAGAGGGGCCTAATGCAGGCTGTTCTTGAACATCTGGCCCATCCTGGTTACCAGAGGGTGCCATAGTTTCCTCTCTAGAATATGGCTTTAGCTCAGGCACAGAGAAGCCAGCTTGGGGTACTCTTCATCTAGAGTGTTATGGGTCCTCTGGCCTTTTTCACCAGCTCCCGAGTGAAACAGGACCAGATATCTTGCCCCTCCCCCCACCCCACACCCTGGTGGAAGATTCACCTCTACCCAGGTTGTCCTTATACTCTCTCCTCACAGAAAAAAGGCTGATCAAGGCTCCTGGGTCAGTCTTGACCTCACACACAGAGAACCTGTGCTCAGTCTGACCCTCTCAAGGGGGCTGGTGTCTTATTCTCATCATTCCTTTCTTGCACTGCTGTTTATGTCTCTAAAATAACAAGATGACTTAATATCACACAGGCGCACACACACACAGAGTTTAAGCACACTGAGCAAAGTTTTTACCAAGGAAAAATGTCCCATGACTTCAGCGAATTTTCAAGAAAATGAGTTTGAGTAAACTCCAGGAGTCGGCAATGGACAGGGAGGCCTGGTGTGCTGCAGTCCATGGGGTCAAAAAGAGTCAGACACAACTGAGAGACTGAACTGAGCTGAACTGAACTGAATAGATAACTGCTCTTTTACTAAGAGATAATCTTTACCTATAGAAGTATATTTTGGAAACTTATTTTACACAATTTTTTATCCACTGAACTAACCCTTTATCAGTAAATAACTAGTGTCTAGATACTTTAAACAGAAAGGAAGTGAAGTAGCTCAGTTGTGTCCGACTCTTTGTGACCCCATGGACCACAGCCCACCAGGCTCCTCCATCCATGGGATTTTCCAGGCAAGAATACTGGAGTGGGTTGCCATTTCCTTCTCCAGGAGATCTTCCTGACCCAGAGATTGAACCAGGGTCTCCTGCACTGGAGGCAGACACTTTACCGTCTGAGCCACCAGGGAAGTCCATTTTAAACAGAACTTTTTTTAATTTATATTTTAAGAATCATACCCAATTTTATTATACCCCAAGGAAACAAAAGATTAAAGTAAAATTAACACTTCCTGGCTGTTGATTACTGGCAGACTGCTAGACCCTGGTTTGAACAGACAATTTCTGTTCAAATGATACTCCTCATTCACCACAGTATAGGATTTGTTCTTTTCAAAATATAGAATTTTAAATACACAGGTATGATATTAAGATGCATATGAGTTGTTATACATAATAACAAAAACTGGTTCTATAAACTATAGTCTATTCAGAAAATTCCATCAGAAGTAGCCAAACTTTCCCTTGGTGAATCCTATCTTGTTTAGAACAGACCTAACTCAAAGCTTTAGGAATAGATATTGATAGTATATAACCTACTTCTTGAAACATGGCAGTGAGCCACATCATAAGTATCACTTGGAAACCTATTAGAAATGTAGTAGCATATATACATGCAGTGGAAAATTACTCAGCTATAAAGAAGCAGTGAAATAATAGTTTTTGCAACAACATGGATGGACCTAGAGATTATCATAGTAAGTGAAGTAAGCCGAAGATAAACACCAAATGATTTCATTTATATGTGGAATATAAAATATGATACAAATGAATTTATTTACAAAACAGAAGAAAGGAAAGGACAGAAGAAAGGAAAGAAAGGAAAAGAAGTGTCTTGACTTGTGATACCGCACAGCCTTAGCTCGAAAACAAAGGGTAAAGCATTTGCAAAACACTTTTGGTTTTCAAAGTTCTAACCTGACTGGCCGATGGGCCCGACCTGCCATTCCAGGCGTCTGAGGGTCTTCAGGGTGGTCATCATGGTGTGAGTCTTCCTGGCCACCTCGGAAGCGCCTTTAGTGGAAGAGAGTCCCGTGGCCACAAGTATGGGCTGACTGGGGACAAGGGGGCTGGCCGTCGCTGAGGTGGGGCCCCCTCCCCTGACCTCAGCCTCCCCCCGACCGGGAGCCCCCGACCAGTGCGCTGGGCTCAGCATGGTCTGGCCCAGCCGCTCACCACTCACCTGGACCTCCCTTGGCGCCTCTCCGCGCGGACTCGCAGCCTGGACTGAGGGGACCGCCTTGTGCACCCCCGCGCTTGGGGCCGTCCACGCTGGTACACAGCGGACATGAACGCTTCTCAAGGTGCCAAGGAAGCGCTTGACAAAGTGCGGCCCTCAGGCTGCTGGTGCTCTGCCGCCTCCCAGCCCAGCGCAGGCCCCAGGTGGTGTCCAGGCCCGGGTTACATGCTTTTGCTCGCGGCCTGACTCCCCAGGTGCCTGAAGCAGCTGACCCCTGTGGCCGGGTCCTCAGGGAACCCACCAAGGCCTGGCTGGCACCGTCGTTGAGGAGTGAGTACCGTTTACTGAGAAGTTGGCCTGAGCCAGCGGCTCCCTTTTCCCCCGGGTCCTCCCCAAGCCTCCGCCCCTTCCTGAAAGATGCTCTCCGACCCTGAGAAGCTCCTAAAATTCCTCTGCCCCACTTCAGTGTATGTTCAACTTACATTTACAGCTTTTGTGTGTTTGAGGCACTGTGACTTCTCCTTTGATTTGACCACTTCGGTTTTGTACTCTGTTTGCAGAGGTATTGAAGCGTTTTTACCAGTGGTCCCTGACAACTTTGGTAACTAGTACCAAGACTTTTAGGACTTTTCTTATTGGTCTTCTGCAAAATCTGAGTTCCTTTTGTAACCAAATGAACTGACTAACCGTGAACAGACTTCAAGGAAGGATATTCAGGACCACACCAGGCATGCTTGGTAAAGTGCTGGAATGTTCCACCCTTTTTAATTCCTAAGCAGTAAATATCACCTTGTGGTTTTTATTTAAAATATTTTTTTTTTTTCCTTGAGAAGAGTGGGAAGTGATGCCAGGATTAAAAATGCATTTGAGTCAAACTATATAGTGTCCTCTGCACATTACATTTGCTTTAGGAAAGTGGTTTATTTCTGTTGCTGTTTTACATATATATACACACACACACACACACACACCCCTACATATACATATGTGATATTTTTGTGCCTTAACACTTATTCTTGGTGGCATCTGTCAGATATTAAGAGGGATTCAAAATGGGAATTGTTTCAAATGTCCTTTAATTAACCCAGTGATCTCACCAGGGATTTAATAAATCTGTTTTTAGTATCTAGAAAGCTACAATTTAAGCTCCAAAATGACCTACAGAAATGTAAACCCTCACTTGCCAAAGGCTCTGGGTAGCGCTGTCTTCCCACTGTGGGTGGTGCCATGAGTCTGAAGCCCAGGGTGGCCAGCTTTCCCTTGAGACAGGCAGGCAGGGCCGCTGAACAGATGATAGATAGACAGATATCCAGGCCAGCCCAGCGGTTTGTCCCTTGGAGCAGGCCTGCCAAGCTCAAGGGTGCACAAGCCTCCTTTGGCCCCATGTTCAGCCATCCATTCCTCTGTCTTCTGTCTGCATGAGGTTTAAAAATAAAGCTTCCAATGTCCAAAAAAAAAAAAAAAAAAGAAAGAAAGGAAAAAGAAGGGAGGGAGGAAGGAAGGAAGGGTCTTGGGCCCTGCATCATATCTACTAAATCAGAATCTGCCTTTTGAAATATTTCCCAGGTGAACTATATAAACGTGAATCACTATAGCCCAGGTCTAAAGCAGTGGTTATTCTGGAGAAACCCTGAAATCATTAGGGAGCTTTAAAATATACTAATGCCTGATTTTCACTCACAGATGTACAGGTTTAATTAGTCTAAAGCTGGCCCCCAGCAGAAGTAGTTTTTAAATCTCTGCAGGTGATTCTAATGTCCAAAGGCTGATTTTTCAACCATTGGAGTGCTTACCTCCCTACCTAGAGTGATTGTTTCAGATGTAGGAATTCAATCTAATTCAACCTATGAAAGGCTAACCCTGCACATTTGTCTGATTGGAGGAAAAGATAAACTCTTTCAAGCTGGAAGTGAAGCTGTAAGATGAGTATCATACCTGCCTACATGGAGGAAACAGAGCTGAGAAGAGAGATGGAGTAAACTGGGTCTCGGTGACATTTTTCAAGCCCCATTTTAAGTCATTCCTTTAGCCATTGTAAGCTTTCTAAACTTATAATCATTTAGTTGATTTTTTTCTATTTTGTGCAATAGAAAGTAGTTTATTTGATCAACTCTGACCCAAGGAAACTTTTGGTGGACTCAATCTCCACAGGAAAATACTATATCAATCCATAACAGTTATATAATGTTAAAATTATAAGGAAACCTATTATATTCTGATTCAATGTGCATGCATGCGTGCTAAGTCTGTCTGACTCTGTTCGCCTCTTTGTGACCGTGTGGACCGGAGTCTGCCGGACTTCTCTGCCCTTGGGGTTCTCTAGGCAAGAATATTGGAGTGGGTTGCAGTGCCTTCCTCCAGGGATCTTCCCGACCCAGGGATTGAACATGCTTCTCTTTTGTTTCCTGCATTGGCAGGTGGCTTCTTTACCACCAGCGCCACCTGGGAAGCCCTCTGACTCATAACATTTACTTTATAATTGAGAAGACTAAGGACTACAATGGATTGGGGAAGAGCTCCCTGCAAGTGAGGATCAAGGATGGTCAGTAGGACTGGACACAGAACAGCAAGAGTAGAACCCAGTGCATCTACAGAATACTTGCACTTGCCTATTTGCAATTGCCTTCACCTCATTGATATTTCTTTTTTTCCATTAAGTGCTTGGATTTTTAAACATATTTGAGTTCTGAAGTTCATAACCATTTACTAAGTTTGCAATCTAAGAACAAGTGGCAACCTGGTAGATGAATATACAACAAATGGAGCTCTTTGATCAAATAAATTTAAATGCTTTTTAATAATGTCTGCCTCTTCTGGGAGTAGGCCAATTCACTTAAATGTCTAGTAAATGCTTAAGTGAAAACACCTGTTTAAATCATGCTCTTGAAAAATACCTATTAACGTAACAGCTCTGTGAATTGGAGTTTTAAAGTAGAGTTGATGTATGTACTATGACTATAAAGGAGTTATAGTTCCTTTAAGAGGAACTATAACTTTAACTTTAACTTAAAGTTCTTAAGAGAGGAGATGCCTGGGTTCAGTTTCTTCCAAAACAAACCCTGACCAAAAAAAGCTTAAATAAAATGAATTATTTAGGAGGTAATGATCTCAGGGAGCAGAGCATCAGTGGGGGAGTAGATGAAGGAGGGGTGGGAGTAAAAGCCAGCAAATTATGTTGATTGATGAGTGAGTCACCACTGTTGGCAGCTGGACTTCCATCCTGTTAGGACAGCTGGGAACTGGGGTTGAGGGTTGTCCTTGAGTGTGTTAAATGTCCTCTAGTTCTGGTCTGTTTTGCACATTGCTGAGCAAACTCTCATTTCACTGCATGAAATTCTTATCCAGGAAAGTGGAAACACACAGAGCTTGAAAGCTGTCAGTATTCCAGGAACTTTCCTCTGCAGATGGTGGAGATTTACCAGTGAGGGAAATGGATAAGGAGGCCACACAGAAACACTGTGTGTTGTAGGATGAATCATAATATATTTCTTCCAACTAGGGTCTCAGGTAAACTTAATAAAAACAATTTGGGAATGATGAGAAGGTAGATACAATGTAAGTTATATATATATATATATATAAAGCATTCTTCAGGAAAGAAGACTGAGAACTCTGTCCTTCCAGTTCATCAAAAATAAGGGGGCTTGGAGAATTAAGACAAAAAAAATTTGCAACACTTCTACATGGTCAAGGGTATGCATGCCTGCTAAGTCACTTCAGTTGTGTCTGACTCTATGCTTTCCTACAGACTATAACCATCCAGGCTCCCCTGTCCATGGGATTCTCCAAGCAAGAATACTGGAGTGGGTTGCCATGCCTTCCTCCAGGGGATCTTCCCGACCCAGGGATCAGAGCCCATTTCTAATGTCTCCTGCATTGGCGGGTGAATTCTTTACCACGTGGTCAGGGGCAGCAGGAACCAAATAACCCTGCAAAAATTTAAACAGAAACTTTGAGTTTGATATGCTTCCAGTGAGTGTTTCTCCTTTTGTCCAATATGTTCTGTTATAAGGACTGTACCTTTGACATGAAAACATGTCAGTATGAGAACACGTGTCTCTCAACCTACAGGTTTGTGTTTGTAATAAATTCTGCTGGAGGACTTGAGAATCAGTGATCGCCTTCTTATCCCCAAGGTGAAACTCAGACTGATCAAATCAGTAAATTTCACGTACCTAGGTAAGCAAATAATGGCACCCCACTCCAGCACTCTTGCCTGGAAAATCCCATGGACAGAGGAGCCTGGTAGACTTGCAGTCCATGGGGTCTCTAAGAGTCGGACACAACTGAGCGACTTCACTTTCACTTTTTACTTTCATGCATTGGAGAAGGAAATGGCAACCCACTCCAGTATCCTTGCCTGGAGAATCCCAGGGACAGGGGAGCCTGGTGGGCTGCTGTCTATGGGGTCGCACAGAGTCAGACACGACTGAAATGACTTAGCAGCATCAGGTAAGCAAATAGTCATTTGTTTGCTGACTTCAATTTTTGCACCTTGGTGGATGTCATTCAGAGAAGAATGGTTCTGTTCTGTGCTATATACTTAGCTTAGTACAGTTTCAATAATTAGTAGGGGATAATAATTTTTGACTAAATAGATTTAGTGGGGCTTAAAGTATTTATGTTAATTCCCACCAATAATGGCACCCCACTCCAGCAGAATTTATTACAATTGAAATAAAATATCAATTTGGAAAAAAAAAATTTAAGTACAAATTGAATAAAAATATAGTAAAATAACAAGAGAAATCATGTTAATAGTAGCATTTGACTACTTCCCTACAGGTTTTTTTTTCAAGGCCTATTTTAGTATACCATTATGATTTTGTATCTTGAATAGCATAGATTTACAGGAGAATTATAAGGAGTCTATGCCAACATTTAAAATTAACCTAAGCAAGCTACTAAAAAATCCATGGAAGTTAAGATGTGTAAATAACTGCGGCATAGTCTTTCAATGGAAAACTCTATAGCACTGAGGATGAACTGTCTAGAAGAGCATGCAAAAAGAGAGCAGGATCTCATAGACAGTGTTAAATGAAAGAAGCCAGACATAATAGAAGGCATACTATAGCAACCCATTTACATTAAGGAGAAAAATTATACAGTGAATCTATAATGTCATGCATAATACCTTTCTGGGAATGGAGACTGGAAAAAAAAAAGAAAGTTTCAGGGATGCTAATAATGTTCTATTAATTGGTCTGAATGCTGATTACATGGTATGTTCAGTTTCTTTTAATTTTCATCTTGGGCACTTGTGTATACTTTTGTGAACATACTTTATATATAAATAGTATCTGTATTTATACATAAACAGATAGAAAATATCATTTATAAAATAGAAAAAAAATATTGCCTAACCAATTATTTCATGGCATTTAAGGAACATAATGATGTGATCACTTACCTAGAGCCAGACATCCTGGAATGTGAAGTCAAGTGGGCCGTAGGAAGCATCACTACGAACAAAGCTAGTGGAGGTGATGGAATTCCAGTTGAGCTATTTCAAATCCTAAAAGATGATGCTGTGAAAATGCTGCACTCAATATGTCAGCAAATTTGAAACACTCAGCAGTGGCCACAGGACTGGAAAAAGGTCAGTTTTCATTCCAATCCGAAAGAAAGGCAATTCCAAAGAATGTTCAAACTACCGCACAATTGCACTCATCTCACACGCTAGTAAAGCAATGCTCAAAATTCTCCAAGCCAGGCTTCAGCAATACGTGAACCGTGAACTTCCAAATGTTCAAGCTGGTTTTAGAAAAGGCAGAGGAACCAGAGATCAAATTGCCAACATAAGCTGCACCATCGAAAAAGCAAGAGAGTTCCAGAAAAACATCTATTTCTGCTTTATTGACTATGCCAAAGCCTTTGAGTGTATGGATCACAATAAACTGTGGAAAATTCTGAAAAAGATGTGAATACCAGACCACCTAACCTGACTCTTGAGAAACCTGTATGCAGGTCAGGAAGCATCATTTAGAACTGGATATGGAACAACAGACTGGTTCCAAATAGGAAAAGGAGTACATCAACGCTGTATATTACCACCTTGCTTATTTAATTTATATGCAGAGTACATCATGAGAAACACTGGGCTGGAAGAAGCATAAGCTGGAATCAAAATTGCTTGGAGAAATATCAACAACCTCAGATATGCAGATGACACCACCATTATGGCAGAAAGTGAAGAAGAACTAAAAACCTCTTGATGAAAGTGAAAGAGGAGAGTGAAAAAGTTGGCTTAAAGCTCAACAGTCAGAAAACTAAGATCATGGCATCTGGTCCCATCACTTCATGGGATATAGATGGGAAAACAGTGGAAATAGTGTCAGACTTTATTTTGGGGGGCTCCAAAATCACTGCAGATGGTGATTGCAGCCATGAAATTAAAAGACGCTTACTCCTTGGAAGGAAAGTTATGACCAACCTAGATAGCATATTTAAAAGCAGAGACATTGCTTTGCCAACAAAGGTCTGTCTAATCACGGCTATGGTTCTTCCAGTGGTCATATATGGATGTGAGAGTTGGACTGTGAAGAAAGCTGAGCGCCGAAAAATTGATGCTTTTGAACTGTGGTGTTGGAGAAGACTCTTGAGAGTCCCTTGGACTGCAAGGAGATCCAACCAGTCCATCCTAAAGCAGATCAGTCCTGGGTGTTCATTGGAAGGACTGATATTGAAGCTGAAACTCCAGTACTTTGGCCACCTCATGCGAAGAGTTGACTCATTGGAAAAGACCCTAATGCTGGGAAGGATTGGGGGCAGGGGGAGAAGGGGATGACAGAGGATGAGATGGCTGGATGGCATCACCGACTCGATGGACATGGTTTGGGTAGACTCAGGGAGTTGGTGATGGACAGGGAGGCCTGGAATGCTGCGATTCATGGGGTCGCAAAGAGTCGGACACGACTGAGCGACTGAACTGAACTGAACCCTGGAAAACTGCAGACCTGTCTTCTGATTTCTTTTTCAATGAAACCTGAATAATTTCTCTCCAGGTTCTTGGTTCCTTTTCTTTTTTAACCTCTTAAATCACTATTAATTGTTAAGTTAATTAACAAACTATTGAAGTACTTGTTATGAATTAATCTTTAATATACCTTGCAGGTAGACATAACCCTCCCATTTTGATAACTTTATTACAAATCACTTAATTCTGAATCACAGCCATGGATAAAATTGAAACCTCTACCTTGCAAAAGGTAAAGTTCCCAAATTGTTTCCCTGATCACATTTCAGGAGTGTTTGAAGCCTGAGCACCTGGAATAAGTGATGTAAATCTCTTATTTTCACTTGTTTTAGGTGGCTCAGAATGCATAAAGTGTATTTTTTGAATTATACAATATATTGAAACCAAAAAATGTTTCAGTCTAGCAAGGGAGGTTCTACCCAAGTAGTTGAAATACTGGATCAGTAACAACCTATGAGTATATGTTATAGTTACATTTGAGTCAAATTAGCTTTGTGGATGCATTTCAATGTGGATTATGATATGGAATGTTAAAAATTAAAAAAAATACATATTTTGTTGTAAAGGTAATGATGCTTTTTCCCCATTAAGATAATTTGTATTGAACTGGTTCATCAAAGCAATTGATTATTTGATTATTATGAATGCTGGAAAATTCTTCTTGTGATATATATTGTCACATGTGGTAACTGAGAAACGTATCTTGGGAGAGTTCTTCATAGTTGGACATGTGTCTTTGGTGCTAATAAATTTAACTTATAAGGAGGCAGTCCCTGGATTCCTATCCCAAAGTTTGAATATATACTTCTGTTTTAAAAACACCACTAATCCTTTGCTGGCATAACACAAGCATCCTTCCAAGGACTGCTGCCAATAGAGTCTCTCTTTTGTGCTCCTAACATTTAAGCAGACTTTACTCAATTTGAAAGGACGTTGTGGGGAAAATCTGGTTTATTGTCCCAGGAAAATCAGAGACAGAACATGCTCTTGCCGAATAATCTTGGAATTTCTTAGTATATTTTATCCCTCAGAAACCCATGCGTTTTTCTTAAACACAAAATACAGTAGTTTGCCCCAAATAAAACAGGTCTAAAAATTATAACCCTGAAAGGAAAACTGCTACAATAACAACAAAATTAAGGAAACAAATATGCTATCTGTAGGAATTTCAATCACATGTGATCAAGAAGCAAGTGAGCTAACTGACATGAACACAAACAAAATATTATGACATTTACAACAAGCTTTTCAACAAGGGAGACATTTTTACTGGATATTTAATATATATCTTGATTTGATTTGTTGAGGTATAGAACCAGTGATTCTTTTTTTTTTTTTTTTAGAACCAGTGATTCTTATCAGTCAACAAAGGATGCTTAAGTAATTTAAAGATTTACTAATGGTTCTCCTAGATTTAATGGTCCCTAAATTTACTAATCAAAGGATACTTTTAGTTTCAAATATCATAGAGTAGAAGAAAAACTAAATTGTGTCAAGTATGGAGGAAAAGAGGGAGAGTAATCTTTTAAATTATTTTACAGTTAGATTTTTAATATAAAAGAGAAACTAAACATCATTTATCTTTGTACTTTCACAACTGAAATGCAGTCCCCATGAAGGCATGAGGTGGTATGCTAGGGGCTACTAGAAATCAAAGACTAAAACTGCCTCAGCTCTCAAGAAGATTTATCTTCACTTAGAAGATTTTATACATAAAATTGTATTTTACATTAGAACAAACATGGGTAGATTTTGAATTAAATGAGGGATGTGCTTGAATTTCAAAAAGTAAAATTTGTGATATTGTACAAGCACATTGATCATTGTAGAATCCATAGGCTGTGCCTGGTTTAGACTTTCACTGGTTTTTGGCATCAGGCTTATCTGAGAGGAATTGCTCTACAAGCACAGAGTGAACCGCCAGCCTCCTCACCATTTTCTAGATCAGGAAAAGTGGGGCCCAGAAAACCAAAATGCCTTGCCCAGGCTATGCCACTGACAGTAGCAGGATCTGACCTGGATCCCCATGTATCTCTAGGGCTCTTTGCCTGCTGTGGCTTTGGGAGGGTGCTGAGCAGAAATGGGAGAGCTAAGTGCCTGACCACACATCTGCCCCACTCTTGGATCCTGCAGTCTAAACACATTTTCTGGAATGTCCTTTCATCAGAATACTGATCTCTAGGGTAATGTTGCCCTGTCTCAGATTTTAGACTCCGTTTATTCACCCTTGAAGTACATTCCTGTTGAATAGACCCAAGGTACATTTCTGTTTGATTATGTCACTAGTAAGAACATTCAGTTATTATTATTATTAAACAATTGTTTGTGAGTTACCCATCATGTGTTGGGCTCTGTGCTAGATGAGAGAAGTTTTATAGTGCTTATTATATTGTCTAGACTAACAGGAGAGAAGAATGAGCACAAATATTTTTGTGCTTATTTAACTTATATGCAGAATACATCATGAGAAATGCTGGAATGGAAGAAGCGCAAGCTGGAATTAAGATTGCCGGGAGAAATATCAATAATCTCAGATATGCAGATGACACCACCATTATGGCAGAAAGTGAAGAGGAACTAAAAAGCCTCTTGATGAAAGTGAAGGAGGAGAGTGAAAAAGTTGCTTAAAGCTCAACAGTCAGAAAACTAAGATCATGGCATCTGGTCCCATCACTTCATGGGAAATAGATGGGGAAACAGTGGAAACAGTGGCAGACTTTCTTTTCTTGGGCTCCAAAATCACTGCAGATGGTGATTGCAGCCATGAAATTAAAAGACACTTACTCCTTGGAAGGAAAGTTATGACCAACCTAGATAGCATATTTAAAAGCAGAGACATCACTTTGCCAACAAAGGTCTGTCTAGTCACGGCTATGGTTCTTCCAGTGGTCAGGTATGGATGTGAGAGTTGGACTGTGAAGAAAGCTGAGCACCGAAAAATTGATGCTTTTGAACTGTGGTGTTGGAGAAGACTCTTGAGAGTCCCTTGGACTGCAAGGAGATCCAACCAGTCCATCCTAAAGCAGATCAGTCCTGGGTGTTCATTGGAAGGACTGATGTTGAAGCTGAAACTCCAATACTTTGGCCACCTCATGCAAAGAGTTGACTCATTGGAAAAGACCCTGATGCTGGGAAAGATTGAGGGCAGGAGGAGAAGGGGACGACAGAGGATGAGATGGCTGGATGGCATCACTGCCTCGATGGGCATGAGTTTGAGTAAACTCCGGGAGTTGGTGGTGGACAGGGAGGCTTGGCATGCTGCGATTCATGGGGCCGCAAAGAGTCGGACACGACTGAGCTGAACTGAACTGATCCTGACCCCAGCAGGAATTTTAATGGCAAGGTATGAATGGCCTAGTCACTCTTGTTGCAGGGCCTTTTACCCCTCCTCAAGCCTTCCAGAGAAAGTAATCGCTAGTTTTTATGTTGTCCCTGTATCCATAAAATGCATCCACAATAAATACAGAATTGAAACTGTGGAAATGAGTTGTATTTGCAAACATGTAGCTATCAGTAATCAGCCTTCTGAGTGTAGTATTGGTGGTCCAACCAAGATTCAGTGCCATTTTGTTTCTTGTTTTCCCTTGTTCCCATGGATCCCCTTGCGCTTTGACAGTGTGTTCTCTCCTCTTGCCTCTAAGCTGGGTCCCTATGTGCAAAGGACAGATATTAGCAACCAAAGCCAGGGTAACTATCTAACAAGCCCCAATAGAGGTGACCCATTGCTCTCCTAGTCATTGAGATTTTTCTCCTTGGGCTGCTTCTGTGAGTCAAACCCAACCCTGTGGTCTTTCTAATGCTTCATGTGATCCTCTGTGATATTGAAGGGACATGTACCTTGTTGAAATCAAAGTTATTCACCTAGATCCTCTGGAGAAGGAAATGGCTCTAGATTTCTGAAGCATACTTAACATGTAAAGTAAAGCCTTTGGACAGAACAAGTGTTTTTAAATATTTTTAAATGGGGCTTTCATTTCAAAATGTATCTCCATTTTGCTATGTATTACATTTCTCCATACTCAGTATCTTACTTGAAAACAACAAACAATAAATAAACAAATAAATATGGATATCATGTCTTCATCTTTTCCTTTTGATTTATTTTATGATGTTTGTTTTTATCTCCTGATGAGTAGCTTGAGGTTATGCTAGATTCCTATTCTGTGGATGAGCAGTTATATAATTTCTCACAAAAATTCTCTTTGTTTGGGAGATTAGAATAACTCCTGACATATACATGATATGTTAAAAGTATTATTTGTATTTTTGTTATCCATCAGTTACTTCACTGATCTAATATTCTGTGAAATGGAGGGCATAGTCACCATTATCTCATGCTCCTGAGGGGAAGGCCATTATTCAACTGTTTTACTAAATGTCTAGGAGTAAATGTATGATGGGTGATATGGATGGCATGAAATCAAAATTGGGCAGGGCAAAATCTATGTTTTTAAGATACATATCTGATAGGGCCAGCAAGCATGTAGACAAAAAAATCTCAAGAATGTGGTTAGTGAAAACTATTGCTGCCATAACATTTTGTATACACAATATAAATGGTAGAAGTTGTCATTATTATTGACAATATTTTATACAGTCAAATCTAACTAAAAAAAGCCAGAAAAGATTTACTGCTTGAATGAAGAATTACAGGAAAATAAATAATATCGTTGATCTCATAGAAAAGGGAGGAATGCTTTTCCTGCAAAAGGAACAACTTGTATGAAGGCATGGCAACATTCAATAGTTTGCATCATAGTGCCTTTCACACTAATTTGTGGTAAGAGAAGTATGATCTCTCTAGGATCATGCAATATTTTAATGCCATTGCTTATGGTCAATTTCACTGCTCTTTGCATAACATCTTTCTCCCCATTTCTAAGTATCTGGGCTCTGCATAATACATTGAGCCTCCAAATTGTCTTCTCAAGAAAATAATATTTGATACTGATTTCAAGCCACGTTTCCTTGGATGAATCATTCTGTAGTGGCAAAATGAAACAATTTTGATCATAGTAATAATATTGTAAGAATAATCAAATGCAATTGACATTTCAAATAAAAATACATCACTCCAGCCTGCATTTCTGCTATTGTACTTTTAATTTTAATGCCTTTTTTGGATAACCTAGAATTTATGAAAGATTGCCTCTGAATATCATTTAGTTTAGCAATTAGTATTACCCTCACCCTACAGATTCAAAAGGAAGGCAGATCAGACCTTTTTTTAAAAAAAAATCAGATTATATTCAAACCAAGCTAGAGCTAAAGTAGTGAAGGCAGGTCATTTATAAATAAGTATATTAAAAATATTATCACTTTTGGGCCAAAGCTGAACTACTGTAAAATTGTGTGTAAATCACCTTTATTAAACGAGAAGTTCAACAGTATAGTCATTTTCTCAATTTCCTGAAGCGAGGAAGATGGAATAGTCTCTTGCCTTTTTATGGTTCAGTTCCAGCTCCTTTGGTATTTCACATTATTTTTATCCAGATAGCATCTACTAGGCTTGTCAGTGAGGTTACAATGATTATTCTGGAAGTGTATTTGAATATCTGATACTATTTTTAATTATTCTTTGTTTGCTTTTTTAGAATTTACAATGCTGTGTTTGTTTCTGCTGAACAACAGTGTGAATCAGTCATAACAATACGTGGATTCCCTCCCTTCTGAGCCTCCCTGCCCTGTCCCCACCCCACCCACCTAGGTCATCACAGAGCACAAGTCTGGGCTCCCTGTGTTATATAGCAACTTCTCACAAGCTGTCCATTTTACACATGATACGGTACATATGTTGAGTGCTTACTTGAAATGGTTTGGGAGGTAACTAATGGTGCATGGAATGGGAGAACTAGAAAATCCCCAAGTCACTCATAGCAACACTGGTTAATGTTCCTTCTATCCACAGTGAATGTAGTGAACCTTCCTGGTGGTTAATCATTTACTGTAATTGAGCATCTGTGTATAAATCCTGCATGGAACCAAATTAGAGACAATACTCAGGCTTTGTGACAATTTACACCAACAAATTGGGATCTGATATCTCCCTCCTGGCTTCACACCCTTCACGTACCTGTGGAAAACAAACAGAAGTTTGTTCCTCAAATTGGAAGCCTGTTGAAGAGACTGAGCATTTGGAACATACAAACAAAGAGCCATTTCCCCAAAGTGTTTTGTTTTAGGTTAAAATGTGCTCTATTAAAATAAATGATATTAAGTGAGAAATTTAGCAGCCATTCATATTTTTAGGTGAATAAGTTTAATCAGATTGAGTTCTTCTCACTTAGCAGTTCAAATACTTCATGATGCCTTTGAATCATCCAGAGGGCTCCTTAAACATGCATTGCAAAGATTTCCTTCTACCCTCAACTCTGTAAATCTGCTGTGTTGCTTGACAAGCTGTGTCCCTAGCAAAGTTTCCCAGTGAGGCTAATGCTACTGGTTCGGAATGCACTTTGAGAACTGCTGATTTGCCTGTTAGCTGATTAAACTGATCTCCATGGGTTGTTGAATGACTGCTGGCTTTTGCCCTTCCTGAAGGCAGGGAAGCAAATAGAAATGTCACTGTTCTACATAAGGAAAGGAGGAGTCATGGCTTAACAAGCATCACAAAGTAGGATAAGATCTAAATATAGGCTGGGAGCTTGGAATGATAAAAAGCAATGAAAGACTGCTGGGAGGCTGAGTGAATGGACAGCAAACGTATGATAGAATCTACAAATGTACATGAGTGGCCCTCAAAGTCAAGCTCACCCATAAAGGGATTTAACTTAGAGCTAGACATGTAGTGCATCAAGAAGGACAGTGGACATCAGTGCCCACTGTTTCTCTATTGTCCTTCTTGCTTTTTTTTTTTTTTGGTGGGAGGGGTGCTGAATTTCATTGATTACATAGTTGTGCGAGGTCTTGAATCTCCACAGTCTCCATTTGATGGAGCTCAGGCTTCTGAAATGACAAGAAATGTAACACAATGCCACTTCCAATTTAGTCCTCAGTAGGGCAGGTTTGGGGTGATTGCCAGGCTGGGGGAGTCATTGTACTGACAGCTTCATAGACAAGAGGATTTTTCTTCACTTGTTTGCTATAATCTTGGGACATAGTTCATAGGCCTCTCTCCTCCTAGCTCAGCAACAATGAAGGCAGCTCTAGACCTGAAATAATTCTGAGCTTGCTAATTAGAGAATTTCAAGGCAGACAGGAAGAAAACTGCTTCCATCTCCCTCTGATGTGGTCAAACTTTATTTGTATCGATGATTTGGACTCCAGTATCTGGAGTCTTATCAGAAGCTAGAAATCTGAAAGTAAGGACTCTGAGCCACCAGGATGATTTTAAATTCAAATAAGCTTGTTAAACAAAAATGGGACATGGTGATACAGACATCAGGAGAAATGAAGACTGACAGTTTAATTTCTCTAAATACTACAAGCAAAATGATGTCAGCTCCATTGACTGGTAGGTTGCCTGGATTGAGTGTAATGGACTATGGTGGAGAAATATAATATTAAAACATACCTTTATAAGATTTTACATGGAGAAACTGTGAGGGACACTTCTGGGTAAGAATTCCAGGTTTTGTTTGTTTGGTTTTTCTTTTTTCCCAGGTCTCCTTACAGCAGACTGAGACGGATTGCTTTATTTACTACTGCCTAAAACCCTAAAGTGACCCTTCTGTTTATTAAAGTGGCTCTTGTGTCTTCTGTACATCACTGCTCATATAGTCTTCCAAAAGTGACAGGTACATATAAAGAATAATTGCCTCAAAACTGGCAGGTGCATATAAAGGGCTCATGCCTTCTCTATTTAGAGGCACCTCAATTTAATTTATCAAATACTCAGGGTGCAAGAGATCTGACCTAATTGAAATGGGCCAAAGATTATTTACATGCATGTTTTAGTTTTATTTTCAAGACAAAATCTGAAATCTTACAATTAGTTTTATAGGCCAAATTTTCTTAAAACAGAAAGCAAAATCAGCTCTGCAGACAGAACACTGGAATCTACTTTGTGAGGGAGGAGGATAAAGTTAGGAAAGCCAGGCGTTTTAAACTTGTATTTAACTAAGTTTGAGGATAATTAGAAGAACTCCATGCTGTGAATGAAGTCATCTGTGGGGTCACAGGCAGAATCATCTACAAAATATTTTTCTAATTTCTTTTTTATTTTGGGACATCTATGCTGCACACTGTGATAATAATAATTATAACAGGGATTATACTAAGGGCTTAACCTAAGTTAACTCTAATATTTACATGGCAGATAATCTATCCTAATAGATAAGACCCTGATGCTGGGAAAGACTGAAGGCAGGAGGAGAAGGGGATGACAGAGGGCGAGATGGTTGGATGGCATCATGAACTCAATGGACAGGAGTCTGAGCAAGCTCCGGGAGATGGTGAAGGACAGGGAAAGCTGGCGTGCTGCAGTCTGTGAGTTCGCAGAGTCAGACATGACTGAGCAACTGAACGATAACAATAGCAACAAATAAGCAGTGACAGGGAGAAAAAAAAATACTTTCTTATACAAGGGTAAACACATGTTCAAACATTAATAATGGCATTAGTGTTGCTGAAATGAATTTCTAGGACCAAGATGGAATTGCTTGTTCCCAGGGTGCCATGTCAGCAAATCAAAGCTTAGGTGAGTCTTGGGTCCCGGTCAATGTCCCACACTGAGTCTCCTGCACATAAGGCGCTGCTAAGTGATGCGGAAGGACCCACCTCCAGTTTCTCTGTCTCCTGCCCCCTACCCTCCCTCCCTCTCTACCCCTCTGCTTCTCATTTTCTTTTGCTCTCTCTCAGTCTCTTGGTTTGGACCATTAGTCTCATCACAGAACAAGAAAATTCCCCTAGTCCCTTCAAATGAAGAAGCTGAAAGAGTGAGAAAAAATTAACTTCCAAAGGGATGAATTATATTTCAGGTTATACAAGTTAAATTGGATTTTAACACTTCTAGTATAAGGAAAATACTTACAGTTTTGCCATCTGGAATGGCAGAGGTGTGAAACAATGAAAATAGATTGTGTGTGTAGGTGTGAGGAAATGACGCTGTTTGGGCGGGGCTATTTTCTGCCTGAGCTAGAATGAGCAAATCGTAGAGTTGCCTCAACTTTTTATTCTGTAGTCGTATGTCATTTATTATTCACTGGATCTCCCAAGCCCCGTGTGGCTGAGACCAGGAATCCACAGATGATTTCTGCTAGTTCTGCATGCCTGCTCAGTTCTGTCTGACTCTTTGCAATCGCATTAGCTGTCGCCCCACCAGTCTTCTCTGTCCATGGGATTTCTCAGGCAAGAATACTGGAGTGGGTTGCCATTTCCTTCGCCAAGGATCTTCCCAAACCAGGGATGGAACCTGTGTCCCCCTGTGTCTTCTGCATTGGCTGATGGGATCTTTACCACTTAGCCACCTTGGAGGCCCTGAGGCCAATTGAGTCAGGGACATTTGGGAGAAAAAGGGATGTTTTTCCAAGGCTAATAGCTCAGAAAATTGGAACACTCTTTACTCTATAAATATCTTTCTCATAAAAATATATTTTTCATAAAAGAATTTCTGCCTTTGTTTCTGGCTTGGACAGAAAAAGAAAAAAAAAAAAAAAAAGAGTTGTAACATGAAAGGATCATTTTCAATCCTGTGATAACCTGGCCATCTTTGAAGTCTGAGTGTATCTAGTTATCCCCTTTGTAATCTAAATCTACATATTTATCCCTAACAAACAGATGACAATGTTCTGAGAAATTCAGGCAGTTATTTCATTTTGAACAGGTGACCTAGTTCCTCATGAAAAATCTTTTCTCATTTGCATTGGGGTGATGCATGTAGTAGTTTCCCAGTAAATGCTTATTAAGTCACTAAATGGTTTGTTAGTATCCTATTGTTGTTTGGTCGCTAAGTTGTCTCTGACTCTTTTGCCACCCCATGAACTGTAACCCACCAGGCTCCTCTGTCCATGGGATTTCCCAGGCAGGAATACTGGAGTGGGTTGCCATTTCCTTCTCCAGGGGATCTTCCCAACCCAGAGATCCAACCCAAGTCTCCTGTATTCCAGGTGGATTATCTTACCACTGAGTTACCTGGGAAGCCTCTAGTATCCTATTGCTGTGTAACAAGTTACTGCAAACTCAGTGATTTAGAAAATAGCCAATTATTGTCTTAAAATTTCTTTGGATTAGGAGTCCAGATACACATTAGCTGGATATTCTGCTCAGGGAATCACCAGGCTGAAATCAAGATATTGTCCAAGGGGTTAATTCTCATCTGTGGCTCAGGATCTTTTTAAAAGGTCACAGATTGTTGTTAAAGAGTACTGCCTTGCAGCTGTATTATTAAGATCACATTTTCTTTACAGCTATCAACCAGAGATAGCTCTCTGCTCCTGGAAGTTGACCTCAGTTTCTTGCTACCTGGAAGCAGGATAGCATCTCTCTGACTTCTTAATTCCTCCCTAATCTCCTAAGAGGAGATAACATAATATAATGATGGGAGTGATTGTTCTATCTCCATTTGCCATATATAACATAACTGAATCAAGGCAGTATCTATCCATCATATTCACAGGTTCTGCCTTGGAAGGGAAGAGAATTATACTCAGGGTTGTGGAACTTGGGACCATCAAAGAATTCTATCTACCACAGGTGGGAGTTACTTTTCCTCTTTTGTGATGAAAAATATGTATTTGATTGATGCATGAATTTCATGTGGCTTAAGACATGGTCAGGTTTGAATCAGCCATCATGGTTAGGCTATTTTTACATTTTCAAAATCTCTCTTTGTTATTAGTATGCCAATGATTACTAACAATATTGCTAGTAACTTGACTAATTTAGTAAAAATTATCACCTCATCCCATGGCACAGAAAATACTGGCCAAACTTATTCACATTTGCACAGGTGGTTTAGTTTCTGAAATAGTTATATTCTTGGTCACAGGGAAGACATCTTTTCTTAATTATCTGTTGAATTGTGGTAATCATTTGGTAGAAAAAGAAACTCTTCACATGACACACACATATACTTACACACACAGCTTTGCCATTTACAAATGGCAAATGCCATTTACATTTGCAGTCTTCCTATGTGGCCCCAAACCTTTTTAACTATTCACTGGCTATTGATCATCAGAACTAAGATGAGACAACATTTTGAAATAGAACATAATGAGTATACTTTGTGGAAAGGTATCCATGTGATCAGGTATGTACCAGCCACCACAAAAAACACACACTTAGATAAAAATAATCTTTTCTATAGAGGCAAGTATAAAACACTTTCATTTTCTGAGGAGAGCAAGCCTTCATTAGTAGTAAGATATAACTTGCCAACCTCAGAACTTTTTTTTGGCATCAGTACCTATGACTTTGAATTATTTTAGTTAACAATAATATCTCTCTCACTGCATTTGTCCCTTTGGAGCTTCTACTCAAGAGAACAGCAGTGCGTTTTATTTTATGTCTTACATCATCTCTCAGAAAGTTTTGATTAATATCATTGTGCCTATCTTAAGAATGTCAGATGATAGGAACTATGGATAAACATAAAGGAGTGACCTTGAAGGTTTCCAAATGATTCTCAAGTCAGGGTGAACAAACTGGAAGAAGAACATGGCCTGCCCTCAGCTCCACCAAAAAAGCATACCTTCAGAGGACTGGGAAAAGTGCTATGACACCGTATAGATTCTCTTTCCAGACTACTTTCTATGTTTCCAGCGGCCCTTACTTTCAGTAACAGAGCAATGATTCCCTTGTTGTTATTCACTGGCTAAGTCATATCTGACTCTTTGCAACTCCATGGACTGCACTACACCAGTCTCTGCTGTCCTCTACTGTTTACCAGTTTGCTCAGATTCATGTCCATTGAGGCAGTGATGTGATTTAACTGTCTCATCTTCTGCTGGGCCCAGTCTCCTTTTACCATAAACCTATACCAGCATCAGGGTCTTCTCCAGTGAGTCAGCTCTTCATATCAGGTGGCTACAGGATTAGAGCTTCAGCTTCAGCAATAGTCCATTGAATGAATATTCATGACTGATTTATTTTAGGATTGACTGGTTTGATCTCCTTGCATTCCAAGCACCACAGTTCAAAAGCATCAGTTCTTCAATGCTCAGCCTTCTTTATGGTCCAACTCTCACATGTGTATGTGACTACTGGAATAACCATAGCTTTGACTATACAGATCTTTGGTCAGCAAAGTAATGTCTCTCCTTTTTAATATGTTGTCTAGGGTTCTAATAGCTTTCCTTCTAAGGAGCAAGCATCTTTTAATTTCATGACTGCAGTCACCCTCTGCAGTGATTGTGGAGTCAAAGAAAATAAAATCTACCACGGTTTCTACTTTTTCCCTATACAGTGTAAGTGACAACTAGATTTAAGGAACTAGATCTGATAGACAGAGTGCCTGATGACCTATGGATGGAGGTTCATGACATTGTATAGGAGACAGGGATCAAGACCATTCCCAAGAAAAAGGAATGCAAAAAACCAAAATGGCTGTCTGAGGAGGCCTTATAAATAGCTGTGAAAGAAAAGAAGCAAAAAGCAAAGGAGAAAAGGAAAAATATACCCATTTGAATGCAGAGTTCCAAAGAATAGCAAGGAGAGATAAGACACCTTCGTAAGTGATCAGAGCAAAGAAATAGAGGAAAACAATAGAATGTGAAAGACTAGAGATCTCTTCAAGAAAATTAGAGATACCAAGGGAACACTTCATGCAAAGATGGGCTCAATAAAGGACAAAACTGGTATGGACCTAACAAAAGCAGAAGATATTAAGAAGAGGTGGCAAGAACACACAGAAAAACTGTACAAAAAAGATCTTCAAGACCCAGATAATCATGATGGTGCAATCACTCACCTAGAGCCAGATATCTTGGAGTGTGAAGTCAAGTGGGCCGTAGGAAGCATCACTACGAGCAAAGCTAATGGATGTGATGGAATTCCAGTTGAGCTATTTCAAATCCTAAAAGATGATGCTGTGAAAGTGCTACACTCAACATGCCAGCAAATTTGGAAAACTCAGCAGTGGCCACAGGACTGGAAAAGGTCAGTTTTCATTCCAATCCCTAAGAAAGGCAATCCCAAAGAATGCTCAAACTACTGCACAATTGCACTCATCTCACACAGTAGTAAATGAATGCTCAAAATTCTCCAAGCAAGACTTCAGCAATACGTGAACCGTGAACTTCCGGATGTTCAAGCTGGTTCTTAGAAAAGGCAGAGGGACCAGAGATCATGTTGCCAGCATTCCTTGGATCATCAAAAAAGCAAGAGAGTTCAAGAAAAACATCTCCTTCTGTTGTATTGACTATGCCAAAGCCTTTGACTGTTTGGACCACAATAAACTGTGGAAAATTCTGAGAGAGATGTGAATACCAGACCACCTAAACTGACTCTTGAGAAATCTGTATGCAGGTCAGGAAGCAAGAGTGAGAACTGGACATGGAACAACAGACTGGTTCCAAATAGGGAAAGGGAGTACGTCAAGGCTGTATATTGTTACCCTGCTTATTTAATTTATATGCGGAGTACATCAGGAGAAGGATGAAGCACAAGCTGGAATCAAGAATGCTGGGAGAAATATCAATAACCTCAGATATGCAGATGACACCACCCTTATGGCAGAAAGTGAAGAAGAACTAAAGAGCCTCTTGATGAAAGTGAAAGAGGAGAGTGAAAAAGTTGGCTTAAAGCTCAAAATTCAGAAAACAAAGATCATGGCATCTGGTCCCATCACTTCTTGGCAAATAGATGGGAAAAGAGTGGATGCAGTGGCAGACCTTATTTTGGGGGGCTCCAAAATCACTGCAATGGTGATTGCAGCCATGAAATTAAAAGACGCTTGCTCCGTGGAAGAAAAGTTATGACCAACCTAGACAGCATATTAAACAGCAGAGACATTACTTTGCCAACAACGATCTGTGTAGTCAGAGCTATGGTTTTTCCAGTAGTCATGTATGGATGTGAGAGTTGGACTATAAAGAAAGCTGAGCACCAAAGAATTGATGCTTTTGAAGTGTGGTGTTGGAGAAGACTCTTGAGAGTCCTTGGACTGCGAGGAGATCCAACCAGTTCATCCTAAAGGAAATCAGTCCTGAATATTCATTGGAAGGACTGATGCTGAAGCTGAAACTCCAGTATTTTGGCCACCTGATGTGAATAGCTGACTCATTGGTAAAGACCCTGATGTTGGGAAAGATTGAAGGTAGGAGGAGAAGAGGATAACAGAGGATGAGATGGTTCCATATCATCACCAACTCAATGGACTTGAGTATGGGTAAACTCAAGGAGTTGGTGATGGACAGGGAGGCCTGGCATGCTGCAGTCCATGGGGTTGCAAAGAGTTGGACATGACTGAGCAACTGAACTGAACTGACTTGCCATGAAGTGATGGGACTGGATGCCATGAGCTTAGATTTTTGAAAGTTGAGTTTCAAGCCAGCTTTTTCACTCTCCTCTTTCCCCCTTATCAAGAGTTTCTTTACTTTCTGCCTTTAGAGTGGTATCATCTGCATATCTGATGTTGCTGATATTTCTCCAGGCAATTGTGATTCCAACTTATGATTTATCCAGCACAGTATTTCAAGTGATGTACACTGCATAAAAATTATCAGCCTTTTCATAATTCTTTCCCAGTTTTGAACCAGTCAGCTGTTCCATGTCCCATTATAATGTATAGATTTCCAAATTGAATGAGGCATGTACTGTATAAAAGCATCCAGACCTATATAAAAATATAAATGTGTTAGTTAAGCTGTTATAGGTATTCTGAACTTACAGTATGTCAATTTTCAAGTGAAAAATCATACCTGAAAAAATAAAATTTTACTCCCAATAAATATTATCTTAAATGATATATATTTGTACTTGCAATGTCATTTATTATTTGTACTATAAATAGTTGATAACTTAATTTTATACTTGGAAGACATTTGCCTTAGTTATTTGCATAAATTTGAACAGTCAAAAATAAGAATTAAAAGTCATTTGACATAAATTTAAAATATGGTTAGCATGGAGATTTTTCACTACAGTAATGTTTGGTAACTTCACTGATAATAAAAATATCATTATTTGTGTTTTAAACTCCTTGTTTAAAATGAAATGGATTTTGAGAATCTAGATTTCATATTTCTGTTTTTTCATGAATATCTGTGCTGTGATATGTAGGAAAAAGCACCTAGTTAAGGATAAGAATAGGGTGAGAAGGAGGAAACAAATATGCCTGATAACCTTTGGATCCCTTTACATTTTTCAAGGACATTCATATATTAATATTTTTGAGTCCACACACACTCTGTAGGAATGTGAGCCAGTCATTTGAAGCATAAGACAGGTTTAGAGAAAGTAACAATGTGCCAAAGGTCATGTACAAGTATATGAACAGAAAGAGGAATTCAGATTTTATTTGCATATTACTACCCTTGGATAATTTTATAGAACTGCATCCCATAAATATTAAAAATCACCCAGACTAGTCATTCATTACACAATTCTGTGGAATGTGTAATATGTTGCATATAGCACAACTAATGTGTGGCCGACAGGATTTCAAAAAAGGGCCTAGACTGAAAGGCAAAAAATCTTCATTCACTACACTGAATTGCTATTGCAAAATTATTCCATATCATTACCAAACATTTTAAAAATTAAACACAGCTGATGTTGCCTTGAAAATCTGACATTCCTCCATGCACAGGCTCTCTATTAGCTCAGCTTTGACTCATTAAACATCTTGAATTTGAAACAAATTGTTTAAGATGCAACATGTGTGAAACCAATATATTGATTAAGCATGTCTCATAATATAAAACAATGTTATCACCCACTGTTCCTTTAAAATATTTAGGAGCAGATATTTCTTAGGTCCATGATGTTTACATTCACTTTTTGGTAAGAGGAAATTCTATTTTAAGTCATAAATCAATCTCACAGTAGAAATTAGGATGCCCAATCCAATTTTAATCAAAAGTTTGAAGTTAATTTAGCATTGAAATCTCTGTGCCCCCAGCTGTAGCCTGTCTTTGTGTGCTCAGTATGTGACCCCATGGACTGTAGCCTGCCAGGCTTCTCTATCTATGGGATGTCCCAGGCAAGAATACCGGAGTGGGATGTCATTTCCTTTTCCAGGGGATCTTCCCTACCCCGTGGTCAAACGTATGTCTCTTGTATCTCCTGCATTGGTAGGCAGATTCTTAACCACTAGCACTACCTATCTTGACTCAAACCTACAGTGAGAAAGGGGCTTCTACTCGGCTACTATCAGGACCACTATTCAACTTATATACATACATTCTGTTGGAATAGAATTGCCCTAGATCGACTGCATCTACCTTCAATTAACCTCATTCATCTTTGGATAGGCTTCTTGATGTTATATGGAGAAAGCTGATGCCTTCTTGGCTGATGTGACCTCTCATTATTCATCAGAGAACTTTGGAAAGATACCCTTTTTTTTCTTGCTGCCCATCCTCAAGCTGATGATACCAAATAAATTATAATAAACAATTTGGGCTTTCCAATTCATTCTCATCATTTATAAATTTTAGAATCAGTTTTTAAATTTCATATATCATTTTCTTTTTAACCTGGACTAATATGTTAGAAAACTGTAGGAGTTGGTTGAGGATGATCCATTTCAAGACAAATGTATGAAATGACAAGACTAAAATAAAGTATGTTGAATGATTTCAAGGCTATTTGATCTAATTATTTTAAGATTTTTACCATTATATAAATATATGCCACACTGTGAGACAGAGATGGGCACAATAAAGGACAGAAATGGTGTGGACCTAACAGAAGCAGAAGATATTAAGAAGAGGTGGCAAGAACACACAGAAGAACTATAAAAAAAGATCTTCACAACCCAGAAAATCACAATGGTGTGATCATCAACCTAGAGCCAGACATCCTGGATGAGAAGTCAAGTGGGCCCTAGGAGCATCACTATGAACAAAGCTAGTGGAGGTGATGGAATTCCAGTTGAGCTATTTCAAATCCTAAAAGATGATGCTGTGAAAGTGCTACACTCAACATGCCAGCAAATTTGGAAAACTCAGCAGTGACCACAGGACTGGAAAAGGTCAGCTTTCATTCCAATCCCAAAGAAAGGCAATGCCGAAGAATGCTAACTACCGTACAATTGCACTCACCCCACATGCTAGTAAATGAATGCTCAAAATTCTCCAAGCCAGGCATCAATAGTACATGAACCATGAACTTCCAGATGTCCAAGCTGGATTTAGAAAAGGCAGAGGAACCAGACATCAAATTGCCAGCATTCCTTGGATCATCAAAAAAGCAAGAGAGTTCAAGAAAAAACATCTCCTTCTGTTTTATTGACTATGCCAAAGCCTTTGACCGTGTGAACCACAATAAACTCTGGCAAATTCTGAAAGAGATGGAAATACCAGAACACCTGACCTGCCTCTTGAGAAATCTGTAAGCAGGTCAGGAGGCAAGAGTTAGAACTGGACATGGAAAAACAGACTGGTTCCAAATAGGAAAAGGAGTACATCAAGGCTCTTTATTGTCACCCTGCTTATTTAACTTATATGCAGAGTACACCATGAGAAACGCTGGGCTGGAAGAAGCACAAGCTGGAATCAAGATTGCCGGGAGAAATATCAATAACCTCAGATATACAGATGACACCACCCTTATGGCAGAAAGTGAAGAGGAACTAAAAAGCCTCTTGATGAAAGTGAAAGAGGAGAGTGGAAAAAGTTGGCTTAAAGCTCAGAATTCAGAAAACTAGGACTGTGACATCTGGCCCCATCACTTCAAGGCAAATAGATGGGGAAATAGTGGAAATAGTGACAGACTTTATTTTTGTGGGCTCCAAAATCACTGCAGATGGTGACTGCAGCCATGAAATTAAAGATGCTTGCTCCTTGGAAGAAAAGTTATGACCAACCTAGATAGCATATTAAAAATCAGAGAGATTGCTTTGCCAACAAAGGTCCATGTAGTGAAAGCTATGGTTTTTCCAGTGGTCATGTATGGATCTAAGACTTGGACTGTAAAGAAAGCTGAGCGCCGAAGAATTGATGCTTTTGAACTGTGGTGTTGGAGAAGACTCTCGAGAGTCCCTTGGACTGCAAGGAGATCCAACCAGTTCATCCTACAGGAATCAGTCCTGAATATTCATTGGAAGGACTGATGCTGAAGCTGAAACTCCAATACTTTGGCAACCTGATGTGGAGAACTGACTCATTGGAAAAGCCCCTGATGTTGGGAAAGATTGAAGGCAGGAGGGGAAGGAGACAACAGAGGATGAGATGGCTGGATGGCATCACTGACTCATCCCAGATGAGTTTAGGTAAACTCTGGGAGGTGGCGATGGACAGGGAGGCCTGGTGTGCTGCAGTCCATGGGGTTGCAGAGTCGGATACGACTGAGTGACTGAACTGAAGTGTGAGACAAGCAGGATCTCACTTCCCTGACAAGGGGTGGAATCCATGCACCCTACAGTGGAAGCATGGAATCTTAACCACTGTACTTCCAGGGAAGTCCCAGGAGAAATATTTTGGAAAACCTAATAAAGTTGAGTTTCCTGGATGTGTCCAGTTTTCTGACAAACTTAGAAAATCTTCTGCCATTTGAATATTTCGTTTGCTCCTTCTCTGACTCCTCTTTCTAGTTCTCTTTTATGTGTATGTCCAGAATTAGTGTCCCACATTTTCTGAGGCTCTGTTCATTTTTTTCTTTCTTCTTTTTCTCTCTGTTCTTGGAATTGCATAATCTTCCTAGATCTATCAAAAGTTCTTTAATGCTTTCTTTAGTCAGTTCAAATCTACCTTTGTGCCCTTTGGTGAAATTTTATTTTAATTATATTCACTTTTCAACTCCAAAATCTCCATTTGGTTCCTTTTTATAATTTCATTTTTTTAATATTGACTATTTGATATAATATTATCATCACACAAGCTTTTTTTTTTTTTTTTTACTTTAACTACAGTTTCCTTTCATTATTTGAGCATATTTATAATGACTGCTTTTAAGTCTATTAAATTTGACTTTGACTGCTCTCACAGGAAGTTTCTGTAATTTTTTTTTATACATATAACTTGTTTTTTTTTTGGGGGGGGTCTGGTGTATGGATCACAACTTCCTGTTTCTTTATCTTTCTTTTCTTATGTGAATAATATATTGTAATAATTCTATTTACTACTCATCTCTTTCCAGGGCTGCTTATTATTATTTCCTTGCTTGATTGTTTAGTGAGGGTCCAAATTACTTTAGTGAAGTCTATCAGCAGCCGCCCCCAGTGGTAAACACACACACACACACACACACACACACACACACAGTGTGAAGCCTCTGATTTAACTCCACACAAGACATAGACTTGGATGTGACCACAGTCTAGGATGACAGTGATTATTGCAGGGCTCTCTTTGGCTCTCTTTTCTTGATCACACAGAGCTCTTGCTCCATTAACTTTATAGTCAGTTGCTCTGCTGTTTTCAACAATGTCTTGGGTCACAGAATCCTTTAGAGACTAGTCCAATCTAATTGGGACTCCTTTGAAGGTATAGTTCCTGAGGTCAGAGTTTGATATTTGTCCCTACCAAGAGATATCTTCACAGCTGGCACTGTCCTTGTTTCTCTCCGCTGAAAAGAGGACAACCACAAACTCCCAAGCAGCTTTTATTGTCAATGAATCCATTGATCTTTTTCAAATTGCCGTGCCTCATAATATGCTCTGTTTTTCAGGTGTCTTTAGGCATGAACTTGTTAGTACTTCATCGCAATTGAAATCAGTTCCTTCAGGGTTGAAGATAGAATTAGAGATCTCTGTTCTCTTTACCTGCCTCTCCCTGTGAACAAGATATCTTAACCACTCGTCTGGTACTAGAGGTGGAGACAGTGGTTGGCTTTTTTAGGACTGAAATTACACCCTGAGTTGTTGAATGCTCAGTTGATGCAGGATGGGGAATAGCCCTAGATTACTTCAGATCAACAACTTCACTGAAAACTTCCAGCTTAAGAACCCATTTCTTGTAGTTATCTTCACAATAATTTTTGATTTTGTAAATCCAAACTACTCTAAAAGTAGTTTAATTTTTCAATGTGTGGAAAAAAATTATGGGTGAATTCCCATAAATAAATCACTTGGACCACCTCTTCAATTAAATCATCTAAGAAAGTATATTTGAGTGTTTGCGAAAAGTAACATTTATATGGAAGAAAAAAAAAAATCCAAAGTATCTGTATTCTTACCAATTTCAGTCTGGATATCTATTCTTTAATGCTAGCAGGATGACAAACATCTAGGGCTAGAATGTTAAGGACACTACTTCAAAATATACTTTATTACTTACCCTTTAAAGTCATTTAGGCCCTCTTTTCTTTCTCCTTTGCTTTATCCAGTTCTCTGTATTTGTATAGGAATCTACTCGCATTTTGACTTTTAATCTGGTTTTCAGCCCATGGAATAATTTTCACAGTCTTCAGTTCAGTTCAGTCGCTCAGTCATATCTGACTCAGACCCCATGAATTTCAGTATTCCAGGCTTCCATGTGCATCACCAACTCCTGGAGCTTGCCCAAACTCATCTCCATTAAGTCATTGATGCAATCCAACCATTTCATCCTCTGTTATCCCCTTTTCCTCCTGCCTTCAATCTTTCCAGCATGAGGGTCTTTTTCAGTGAGTCAGGTTTTCACATCAGATGGCCAAAGTACTGAAGCTTCAGCTTCAGCATCAGTCCTTCCAATGAATATTCAGGACTGATTTCCTTTAAATTGACAGGTTTTATCTTCTTGCTGTTCATGGGACTCTCAAGAATCTTTTCCAACACCACAGTTCAAAAGCATCAGTTCTTTGGCATTCAGCTTTACTTATAGTCAAACTCTCACATCCAAACATGACTACTGGATAAACCATAGCTTTGACTAGACAGAACTTTGGAGGTAAAGTAATGTCTGCTTTATAATATGCTATCTGGTTTTGTCATAGGTTTTCTTCCAAGGAGCAAGCGTCTTTTAATTTCATGGCTGCAATCACCATCTGCAGTGATTTTGGAGCCCAAGAAAATGAAGTATCTCACTGTGTTTCCATTGTTTCCCCATCTATTGCCATGAAGTGATGGGACTGGATGTCATGATTTTCATTTTTTGAATGTTGAGCATTAAACCATCTTTTTTCATTCTCCTCTTTCACTTTCATCAAGAGGCTCTTTAGTTCTTCTTCACTTTCTACCATAAGGGTGGTGTCTGCATATCTGAGGTTATTGATATTTCTCTTGGCAGTCTTGATGCCAGCTTGTGTTTCTCCCAGCCCAGTGTTTCTCATGATGTACTCTGCATATAAGTTAAATAAGCAGGTGACAATATACAGCCTTGATGTACTCCTTTTCCTATTTGGAACCAGTCTGTTGTTCCATGTCCAGTTCTAACTCTTGCCTCCTGACCTGCTTACAGATTTCTCAGGAGGCAGGTAAGGTGGTCTGGTATTCCCATCTCTTGAAGAAGTTTGTTGTAATCCACACAGTCAATGGCTCTAGCATAGTCAATGAAGCAGAAGTAAATGATTTTCTGGAATCCTCTTGCTGTTTCTATGATCCAAGGAATGCTGGCAATTTGACCTCTGGTTCCTCTGCCTTTTCTAAATCCAGTTTGAATATCTGGAAGTTCTTGGTTCACGTACTGCTAAAGCCTAGCTTGGAGAATTTTGAGCATTATTTGCTAGTTTGTGAGATGAGTGCAATTGTGCGGTAGTTTGAGCATTCTTTGGGATTGCCTTTCTTTGGGATTGGAATGAAAGCTGACCTTTTTCAGTCCTGTGGCCACTGCTGAGTTTTCCAAATTTGCTGGCATATTAAGTGCAGCACTTTCACAGCATAATCTTTTAGGACTTGAAATAGCTCAACTGGAATTCCATCACCTCCTCTAGCTTTGTTCATAGTGATGATTCCTAAGGCCCACTTGATTTTGTTCTCTAGGATCTCTGGCTCTAGGTGAGTGATCACACCATCGTGGTTATCTGCATCATTAAGATATTTTTGTAGTATTCTGTGTATTCTTGCCACCTCTTTTTAATATCCTCTGCTCCGTTAGATCCATACCATTTCTGTCCTTTTTGTACCCATATTTGCATGACATGTTCCCTTGGTGTCTCTAATTTCCTTGAAGAGATTGCTACTCTTTCCCATTCTATTTTTTCCCTCTATTTCTTTGCATTGATCACTTAGGAAGGCTTTCTTATCTCTCCTTGCTATTCTTTGGAACTCTGCATTCAAATGGGTATATCTTTCCTTTTCTACTTTGCCTTTTGCTTCTCTTTTCTCAGTTATTTGTAAGGACTCCTCAGACAACCATTTTGCCTTTTTGCATTTCTTCTTCTTGGAGATAGTTATGATAACCAGCTTCTGTACAATATTATGAACCTCTGTCCATAGTTCTTCAGACAGTCTATCAGATCTCATCCCTTGAATCTATTTGTCACTTCCACTGTATAATGGTAAGAAATTTGATTTAGGTCATACCTGAATGGCCTAGTGGTTTTCCCTACTTTCTTCAATTTAAGTCTGAATTTTGCAATAAGGAATTAATGGTCTGAGGCACAGTTAGCTCCCAGTCTTGTTTTTGCTCACTTCATAGAGCTTGTCCATCTTCGGCTGCAAAGAATATAATCAATCTGACTTCCTTATTAACCATCTGGTGATGTCCATGTGTGGCTTCATCTCTTATGTTGTGGGAAGAGGGTGTTTGCTATGACCAGTGTGTTCTCTTGGCAAAACACTGTTAGCACTTGCCCTGCTTCATTTTGTACTTCAAAGCCAAACTTGCCTTTTACTCCAAGTATCTCCTGACTTTGTACTCTTGCATTTCAGTGACCTATGATGAAAAAGACGTCTCTTTTTGGTGTTAGTTCTAGAAGGTCTTATAGGTCTTCATAAAACCATTCAACACCAGCATCTTCAGCATTAATGGTTGGACATAGACTTGGGTTACTGTGATATTGAATGGTTTGACTTGGAAACAAACAGAGATCATTCTTTTGTTTGTGAGACTGCACCCAAGTACTGCATTTTCGACTCTTTTGTTCACCATGAGGGCTACTCCATTTCTTCTAAGGGATTCTTTTTCACAGTAGTAGATATAATGGTCATCCTAACTAAATTCGCCCATTCTGGGCCATTTTAGTTCACTGATTCCTAAAAGGTCAATGTTCACTCTTGCCATCTCCTATTTGATCACTTCCAATTTACTTTGATTCATGGATCTAACATTCCAGATTCCTATGCAGTATTGTTCTTTATAGCATCAGGCTTTACTTCCATCACCTGTCCCATACACATATGGGTGTCGTTTTTGCTTTGGCTCAGCCTCTTCATTGTTTCTGGAGCTATTTCTCTAATCCTCTCCAGTAGCATATTGGGCACCTACCGATCTGGGTAATTGATCGTTCAGTGTCGTATCGTTTCACCTTTTCATACTGTTCATGGGGTTCTCAAGGCAAGAATACTGAAGTGGTTTGCCATTCCCTTCTCCAGCGGACCATGTTTTGTCAGAACTCTCTACCATGACCCGTCTGTCTTGGATGGCTCTACATGGCATGGCTCAAACTTTCATTGAGTTAGACAAGGCTGTGATCCAAGTGATCAGTTTGGTTAGTTTTTTGTAATTGTGTTTTCCACTCTGCATGGGAAGAAAGGTTTAGGAAAGTTTTTAGAAAAGGCATTAAACACTTATTCCCCATCCCGAATAAGTGTGGGAATAAGTGTAAATCTATGGCTGATTCATATCAATGTATGACAAAACCCACTGAAATGTTGTGAAGTAATTAGCCTCCAACTAATAAAAAAATTTAAAAAAAATAAAATAAAATAAAAAAAAGAAAAGGCATTAAACAAATACTTCTGCAAATTCTAAAATCATTGTGAGAGTAAAGAGAAACAGCTCCCATGGGCTTTAACAAATAGCATTAGTGGTTTGGGGACGGAAGAGGACCACGGCTTCCTTTGTCACATGTATAGACCACAACTGGTGGGCATGTTGCTGTATTAGCTGTGTACTTGGTTTTCCATGGATAAGCCCTTACTTATGGGTAATAAAGATATTTTTGGAAGAATATCCCAAGCTTCTTCAATGAGTGAACTCAACTACTATTTAGAACACTATCTTATTCATGGAAACATTGAAATTTAATGGGTGAGATAACTGCTTTGCTTGTTTTTGCTCTTATTTTAGATTGTTGTAAGGAATAACTCAGAAGATTATTTTAAAAACACATCTTACAAGAAAATTTGTGTAAGAGAACATGTTAGAAAATGTTTAGTTATTAATGAATAAGAGTTACTTTGTTATCTTCAGAGTGGCACCATCACAGATCCAGACATTGTATTTTTCAATGAAATTACCATGGAAGAAACAAATAATATATTTAGAAGAGGAACTTTAAAAATGTGTTATTATAGCTATTATCTTTCTAGCACTCATTTATTGAATATTGAGTACCTACATGTGCATACAAGAGTGTTAACTAGTTTTGTGAAAACTACAAAGGAATCTGAAGACATTTCACCCTTCTAGAAATAAACTGTCTTCTTGCAGCGATTTGGATTTTAAGAAATACTTAGCAATTTTCAAACTTGTTTTTCCTCCCCCACATCTCCATTTGAACTTCATAACAGCAGCAGCAGGAGAACTGGCTTGGTAGATATAATAGTTATACAATCAGAGAATTCTAGGTTCAAAAATGTTGTAAAGGTCATTTAATCCAAACCTTTTATTATATTTTTATCATACAATTTTTTTTCATTTCAAAATTGCACCAGACTACAAAATGATGCATAAATGAAATTCATATATACCTTTTGTCTAGCTTCCACAAATATTATATTACCACCATGCAATTTCGAAACTGGGAAATGAAGTGTGATATGATACTGTCAACTGATTTATAGACCTTATTTAAATTTTGCCAATTGATCCACTAATGCTCTTTTCCTGTTCTAGGATCCAATCCAAGATCACATGTTTTGTCTCCTTGTCTCTTGCATCTTCTTAAATTGGAGGCAATTCTTCAGTTTCTTTGCCTTTTGTGATACTAGTATTTTTTTTAACTGTACCTGTTTCTTATTTTGTAGAGTGTTCCTCATTTGCCACCCATTCATTTTCAAGTTTCAGCAACCAAGCATGGCTCTTCCTGAGATCTCAAAGAAGTTAGTGGCAGAGCACAAATAAAAGACTGCTAACTGTATGGAGAATTCATCCCAAGCTTTGAGAAAGCATTTGCCTCCTAGAAGAGTGATGGCTGATACAAGTAAACTGGTGGATTTATGCAACAGTTACACAACAGATGCATATAATCTATATCTCTAATAGATTACTGGTTTCCTATGGAGTCTTGGGTTTGGGGCTAACCCCCTGGGACTACAATAGTATGCAGAAATAAAAATGGTCCCAAGCCCACAGTTTGGGCTCCTTTTTGAGTCCCCCCCCCCCCAGGGCTTTGTAGTGTTTTGGAGGACACGGAAGTGTATGCCTATATAAACACATAAAACATGGTTAGTAGCAAAGTACTCTTTCACATATGACTATGCAAAAAGACTGGTTTTAGACAGCGTGAGTGGTATAGAAGGTGAGGGAAAGGGAGCAAAGCATGGCAACTTATGCAGAAACCCCTAAATACACATAGTATCGCTATCATTGGAGAGACAGAGGGACAGATAGGTAGGTAAGTAGGTAGATTGGTAGGCAGGAAGAACTAATGTATCTGTATTTACAGGTATATCTGAGGCTTCCCTGGTAGTTCAGCTGGTAAAGAATCCTCCTGCAATGCAGGAAACTCCGGTTCCATTCCTGGGTCGGGAAGTTCCCAGGAGCAGGTATATATATATATCTCGGGCTTCCCAGGTGGTGCTAGTGGTAAAAAATCCGCCTGCCAATGCAGGGCAGGTAAGTGATAGGAGTTCAACCCTTGGGTTGGCAGGATCCCCTAGAAGAGGGCATGGCCACCCACTCCACTATCCATGCCTAGCAAATCCCATGGACAGATGACCCTGGCAGGCAATGGTCCATAGGGTCGCAGAGCTGGACACGGCTGAAGCGACTTAGCTCTCATGCACTAATAGGCATATCTAAGACAGATCAATCTATTGAGCTATCACACACACACAACCCACCCCTGTCCTGTGGTACCCTTCTGGCATCTCTCCCAGACCAAGACACATTGCCTGTGCTGCGGTTTAGATCAAATGCCCCTTTACAGAGTCAAAGAAACAGCGAGCGGAGGGTGCGGAGAGCGGCTGGGAGTGCCAGCACTCGCAGCTGATGCGCTCTCGGTGCGCGGGCCCCGCCCTTGCTGGCCCCACGCGAGGGCTCCGCGGGCGGTTGCGCCCTGGTGGTATCGCGAGACTCCAGCCCGCGTGGCGGCGCTTCGCTCCTCGCCCGCCGCCACCTACCCGCGACGCCTCGGCCCGCCCCCACAGCGGCCCAACTTGTCTGGAGTTGAGGTCCTGAGCGCCTGGCCCCTGCAACCGGCCAACGGAGAGACCCGCGCCGCCGCCTCGCCTCCGGGATCCCCCACTCCGCTCCTATCCGCTCCCGCGACGCGAAAAGTTGGCGAGGAGGCGGCTCCTCATCCCAGTTAAGCGCGCTCCTAGCCGGTGCGGGGTTCTCGGTCATCTGCGACGCGGGCGCCTGAGGCGGCGGCTCTGCTGGGTCCTGTGGTACCAGAGTTCCTTCCCCGGGGTCCTCTCACCGGTCGCTGCGAGTACGGGCTCCTGGCCCCGCCTCCCCGTCCCGGAGCGGGGCAAGGGGAGCAGGAGCAGATGGAGCAGGGGTACAAGACCCGGGGACTTTGGGCGGCGGGAGCGGAGACTCTAGAGCGAGCGTGAGAAGAAGCCACAGGCTGCCCGGATGGAGGAGCGAGGCTGACAGCGCGGTGGCGGCGCCAGGGACCCCGCTGCAGAGAGGCAGCTCCGCTGTCCAGGCCGCCAGCCGGGTGAGTCAAGTGTTGGGGGGCGGGTCACAGAGTGAAGGGTGCGGGGAGGTGGGCGTTAAAGCCGGCTGCAGGGGCGGGCGGAGAAGCCCGTAGGAGCCTTCTGATCTGGGAAGTGTGCAACATAGAGCCTCTGCCCCCCTTCCAGAGGAGGTGCATCCCTCCCTCAGGGACTTCCATCTCTTTCTCCAGGCACCCGCCCTGAGGGGAAATGCCAAGTTAGCGTGTGAATCCTACTTCTTGTCACAGTGGTCAGTGGAGTTTAAGACCAGGCAAAGAGTGGGATATTGGGGGTCATAGGGTTAACTTTTAGGGTAGTCTGATGTTTCCCTGAAGTGATTTCCCTTTTACTTGCTCCAAGCTTACTGATGTCTCTAGTTAAGTTTAAAGTGGATGAGAACTGCTATGGATGCAAGTTACAGAGAGCCTGTATTACGTTCTAAAGGCCCTGTGTGTGTGTGTGTGTGTGTGTGTGTGTATGCATGTGTAGAGCTGGAGCTTCGCAATTTGTGAGTTATTGTTTGTTGTCCAGTGTGATCTAGTCCTGGAAACATCAACACCCTCTCTGATAACAACCCTTGATCTCCCCCATTGCCTGACCTGCCATAGTGAAGAGCACGCTCTGGGAAGTACTGCCCTTTCCTTATAAGGTGAAAGAGATTGATAGATTGTAGGAGACTGGTACTTAGGGGCAGAGGGTGTGTGGTGGGCTCTGCTGGACACAATGAGGTCATTCAGCGTGAAAGTTAGTGATTTGGGGCCATGCCAGGAGAGGTTTTAGAGCTGCAGTAATAAATCTGCAGCTCTTCAATCTGTCTTCAATCTCTTCAATTTAACAGTGAACTGGGAAATTCTTGTTGGCAGAAATAGTAAAACAACAGCTTTTCTGGTAATGATTAGAGACCATTTAAAAAGTGTGTGAAAGTTCACTAGGCCACCGGAAAGAAATTTGAAAAATTACAACCAAGAATAGACAAAAAGTAAATGCATACATAGTTAAGAGGGGATTCAAGCAAGAGTTTGAGAGTTTGCTCTGAAATATACACAGATTATCCAGCCCAGTTACTTCTACCATGTCTCCATATGTGATAGAATTTCCAGAAACCTCCCCAGAGACATGGCATAGACTTATACTCATTGTTAGCTTTGAAATAAGTTTGAACATTTTAAAATAAATACCTGCTCTTTAGGAATTATGTTGGTACATAGGTATAGATAGTATTGATGCAAATCATGATATCAGCACTCAGTATTCACAGCACCATCCCAAGTGCGTTTACCTGCCTAATGTCTAGCATTAAGGACACAGCTTCTGGTTTGTAGGTTGCTCATGTATAAGTTTGCCAAAATAATTGCAACAGCGATTCTCTTCATCAGTCGCCTGGAGATCTTTGCCCTCAAACCCTTCTTTAATAATCACAGCTTTAACATCATTATCATTAAAATTATTCATCCCATTTAAATTTGAATTTTTAAAACTTCTGCACTTCTTCAATTAGTTGATTCAGAATAAAAGAGTAAAAAACATATCTCTGAGAAATCAGATGCTTGTTCATTTAAGAAATGACTGAAATATATTGTCAGGTTGTGTGTGTGTGTGTGTCTGTTGCATGCGTGCCTATATGTTTATGCTTACTAGCTATATAATGACATTGTGGGTGAAATCATGGATGGGTGACATATAGATAGTCCACTAAGGCTACTTATTGTAGTAAGTAATAGGGGTGGTGATTATTAATGTTGGAGCACCCATAATTTTCTAATTAGTGAGCTTTCTCTCTTGTCTGAAGTCTTCATTTTCTTAACGCCAACTCCTTACACACATACCTCCCCACACATATACACACACACACCCCTTTTTTAGTATGTATGTATATGTCCTCAATAACAGAGCTAATCAGTTTCATCTAGCCAAATTTATCTGAGCATTATGGAGACAGTAACATTTAATGTTATTATTTTTGTAAATTGGAATATGGGAAATCAAAGGAAACTTCTTGGATGAAGGTGACTTGACATGAAAAGCAAGAATGGAGATTTGAGTTCTGGTTCTGTTTATCACACATGTTTGGCAACTCTGAATAATAATTTGTTGAGTTTGAATTTCTTCATCTGTAAAGTGAGGTCAGTGCCAATCAGGATTAGTTGACAGAATCTTGTATCTTGATACAGGTGAAAAGGGCATTGTTACTGTAAAATCATATACACATGTGTGTCACTGCCATTCCTAACACTTTGTTCTTTCATATCATTTAAAGGAACAGTTCATCAACCCTAAATAGGAAGAGAAAGTCAAATTCAAAATTTGTCACTTACACTTCCTCCCCCAGAAAGAGGTGGGATGCAGGCACCACACATCTTTTGGACCTGGCTGATCTTTAACTAAATGCCAAGGCTAAGATAGACTAACAATTATAATAACACCTGAATTAAAAGATATTAATTTATGGTAATTATGGACTGCCCATTATAACTTGGCTAGAATTCTGAGTGACTTCTTCGCCTCCCTCCTTATTCTTCCCATCTCCTTCCTGTGCTTTTTGCTGATGCTCTTGGGGCAGCCTTTGGTAGATGTAGTTTTTGCTGTGCACTCAGTGAGACTTTTCCCTATTCTTTGAGTGTAATTTATGTGTGTTCAGAGTAATTCCCCAAATTTGAGAGTCATTCTTTAAATCCAGGCACTGATATTAACATCTTGTCATACAGGACAGCCTTTCTTGATGGAAGTCTTTGCATGATCTGAACCAAATGAAGGAATCCTGTGACTTCAAGAATGCTAAGTGCAAATAGTTTATCAGGAGCAAGAACATGTTGCTTCTTTGCAACTTATTTTGTACATGATCTGATTTTTATGATGAAATCTGCTGCCTTGTGGTGTGTGTGTGTGTATGTTTTTTCTTCCACTTAGTTCCAAAAAGCTAACCAGCATTAGCTGATTAATCCTTGTGAAATTCTTATTAGGTAGTAGTAAGCATTAATATCTCTTTCTCACATGTTATGCCGAATATGATTCAAATACTTTGGTTTCTCATCCTCCTGTCTCTTTCTTAATATCAGTGTCTCTCAAAAACAGTCATCTGCAATATGCTATTTAAATTATATTATTACGATGGTGTTAATGCTACTTGTATCAAATGCTGCATGACTGTCTGACTGTTTGACATTCCTGTCTTTTTCCTCAGATATTTTTAGACCTGAGATGTATCCACACAACCTTGGTAATTAAGCTGGGTCATTTTTCTTTGGGGTTTTTTCTTTGGTAAAATGCCTTATTGTCATCATTAGTTTTCATACTAGTTTTGTAGGAGTCAAATTCTCACTCCCATTGCACAAATCAGCAAACAGGTTCAGAAAGGATAAGTGACTTGGCTAAGGTGTTATGGGGGTGTAGAACAGAACATACCTGTTTGAATCTGATTCCAAAATCTATTCCTGTCTTACAAATTTTAACTTACAGTAAAACTTGGAAATCAGAACCTTTTAAGATTATAAAATTATTCATCTTGAGTTGATTTCAGAGAAGGATGAGAAGCGGTAAATCCTGATTATGGGAGCTCTCTATCTTTGAGAAAAAGGAATGTTGTTAACATGTGCTGGTACATTTCATTCTTTAGCTCCAATAGAGACTGCGTTGTTTCCCAACTTTCATCTTCATCTTTAGAGGATCTTAAAATGAACATTTGGATGATTTATTGAGCATAAGGTCATTGGCAAATTTTGGTATCTGGTCTTGTTTAATACATTTTTGAGTTAACAGGATCTAGTTTTATTTTACATTGACTTTGAAAACTGGGTTTGGTGATCATTTCTGTAAGATGTTTTCACTTGACCTTTTTAATTTTAATAGAGGTGATTATCTTTAGCAAACTTATATTTTTACTTTTCCCATCAGGTCCTGATGAAGAATGCAAATATAATGTGGTCTGGAAGGCAAGATGCTACTGAATAAAACAAAGCATATGTGGAGGTAGATGGACTTTGGTTTTAATCTCAGATCTTCTTACTAGCTATCTTTAAAGTAGGGAGATTGTCTGCTTTATGCTTTTTGAGGATACATTGTTGATTGTTTCTCTTACATTTCACTCAGGTCTGACACAATGTTTTAGTATCTTCAACTTGAGAGTGTTGAACATTTTGTATTTGTGAGTCAAGCTCTGGGGAAATAAAGATGGCTTATTGATCTATGCCCTTGACTTGAGAGTGAGCAAATCTTATATTTTACATGATTAGGTGTGTCTCTGCTGTTTTTATACATATGTGTTTATAAAAATTCAACAGATTTGAATGCCACTATTTAAATCGGGTACTGGTATTTGAAGTAAGATATAAAGGTGTAGTAGTTTGTTTTACATTATCTTTGTGTTGGTAAATGTGAAATCTGTAGCTACAAAACACATAATTTAAGAGTATAAATTAAAATGCCTTTTTGAAATTTGCTAGTACCATCTAGATTAAATTTTGTCAATTTAATTAAACTAAATATTGACCTGGGAATGATTCACATTTTTAGAGTTATGAGTACAATAGAACTGGGTACAAAATACATGTCTTTATCTATGGTGTTAATAATTGCTAACATTCAAGGAGCAAAATCTGTGTGCCAGGGACAAGCTAACAACCTTATATACATTATCTTATCAACTTTTAATTCTACAGATATTTGCTGAGCACCTAGTATGTTCCAGACACTGACTAGGAGGTGTATGTGAACTGGTACCAAAAGTTATGAACATGTGTATAAGGCAGTAGAAGATGCCTGTCATCTGAGGACAGAACTGCTCAAGAAGTAAATGTGAGGTGGAGCCCTCTGGCTGGGGTGAACATGAGGGCTGGAGCAAGGGTGGTGCTTGCACTGGGCCGTGAATAGTACTGAGAACTTTAAAAGGGGAGTTTTGAGATGACAATCCATAGTGGTAGGCAAAAGAACTGCAAGAGCTAATGTGGAGAGGAAAGAGATTAAAATTTAATCTGTGACATCACTTTTGAATTATTATAGATATGATAAGTGAAGTGAAAGTCGCTCAGTTGTATCTGACTCTTTGCGACCCCATGGATTGTATAGTCCATGGAATTCTCCAGGCCAGAATACTGGAGTGGGTAGCCTTTCCCTTCTCCAGGGAATCTTCCCAACCCAGGGATCCGACCCAGGTCTCCCACATTGCAGGCGGATTCTTTACCAGCTGAGCCACAAGGGAAACCAAAGAATACTGGGGTGAATAGCCTATCCCTTCTCCAGCAGGTCTTCCTGACCCAGGAATCAAACTGGGGTCTCCTGCATTGCAGGTAGATTCTTTACCAACTGAGCTATCAGAGAAGCCCTAATTATAGATATAAGGCTTGCCAAATGAGAAACTAAAAAATCTATGCCAAGAAAAGGAAAAATATGCCATCCCTTAGAAATTTGATTGCCCTTTATTTGCACATTTAAATCTCACCTTGGATGTCGTTGCTTTTTTTTATCATGACATTTCTCAAGTGCAGTTTTCAAAAAATAAAAGACTGTCATTTATTTAGTAAACTGTATCAGAGACATCCTCAGCCAAGCTGCCCAAAGTGCCACTTTATGTTTTTACATTTATATACAGATGTGACCTACCTTTATGTGAATCTTAATTATTTTCCTTCACCTCTAGAAAGTATGCAGACTGCATCCTTGTTTCCACCAGGGAAATTTGTCAAACAGTGTCTGCACAGTAGCCAACGATGATGGCCTAAATGAAGCTTGGCCAATGTGAGGAGGACCCAGACTCCTCAGAATGTAATGGTTACTGTAGAGGGCAGGCTTGAGTCTGCAGGTCAGATTGAGGCAATAGTTAAAAGCTTGACAAGAAACAAAAGTGAAATCCTACCATGTAAGGTGTATACTGAAAGAATAGAGCTTATTCTAAAATGTAGGTAGGAATAAAAGGACCTAAATGCTCTGGTGTGAACTTTTAAATGTGCTTAAATGGGCTCATGTCTCTCTCTCTGCTGAGATCTGCTGAATGTTTTTATAGTACTACCTTGGATCAGTAATGTACCTTTGCACTGTTCAAAATGACTCACTTTTGAAGAATTTTGTCCCATCACTTCAGTTTTGTTCTCATCATAGTCCTGAGAGATCAGAAGGATAGATATCTTTATATCTACATTTTGTGGGAGATGAAATAGGAACTTTGCCCTGTGATTTACACTTCAGTTACTGGAGGAAGAGGGGCTAAAATTTTGGACCCAGCATTCCACTGATCCCTCGACTTGCTCACGCTTTTTTTTTGCCACAGATTGGAGAGAGAACTTTTGTTTTGACTGTAGCCTGCACTGTCTGTCAGGGACCTCAGTGGTTGGAGAGAAGCATGGAGATTGGACACCGAGCTCCTGGGTTTGAGAAGAACCTATACAAATTACACATGTTGGGCTTTAGATCAGTTTTCCTGGTCTGGGTTGATTTGTGGGTCATTATAAGCCCTTAAAAAGTGTCCATGCCCATCATTGACAAGATGTATTCCAAGTGAGGTGCCATTGCCTGTTGATATAACTGTTCCCACCATTGTAAATGAGTCATCGATCCCTTCTTTTGCCCTTGTGACTAATCAAGGCTGGGGTTTGGGGACAAGGCAGAGAGGTTTTTCAGAACAGTATGCTATCACATGATAACAGAAGCTGAATTTTAGCAACAGTGATATAAATCGCCACACCTTTTGAGCAATTCTCTGTAATAACATTGCAGAATATCACTGTGTTATTTAATTGAAACCTCACAACAATCCTGTGAAGTTGGTGTTGTCTTTGTTCTAACCCTGTGAAAACTGAGGCTCAGAGGAGTTAAGAAACCTGCAGTAAGTTACTTACAGAGTGACAGATCAGGGATTTAAGTTTTGTTCTGACTTTGACTCTAAAGCTCTTTCTGCTGGATCACACCACCCCATAGATGGGTTTATTTGGGGGTTGCTTAGAGAATTTATAAGTCAGTTTAGAGTGATGATAGGGAGACCCTTTGGCATGAGGGGAAAAATCTTAAGTGTGCTCCTTTCCAAGTCACCATGTTCTCAGATTGCTGACCTGTTTTATTCCTTTCATGACCTCCATTTATCCCTGCGAATAATTCATGTAACATCACTAATGTGTTTTGTCTCTAGCTTGTTACCCAGGAAGATGTACAGAAGCTGTCATTTGCTTTCTCCTTGCTGGCTGCTGATCCTAAAGAAGTAGTACAGACACCATGGACACTCACCTTAAGATACTGCTACTGAGTTAAGTTATCAGGTAATTGGTGTATCATACTTTGCCCAGAGTCAAAGGTTTGAGGGTTCTGGTCACCTTCCCTAACTCAGATGACAGAGGATATGGGAATCCAAACTCATGGTCCATCTAATCCAGGGTTTGCCTGTTTAGATAAAGTAAAACATCTTTCTCTGGTTTAGTTCTTTACTTTCCACCACTTTCAGTTAGAATTATGAAAAGGGCGTTTGTCACCCTGGCTTAGAAATGCTGTCTCTAATTTCCACCTGACCTGTCCTGAATTTTGCCCAGTGGTTGGAGGGATTTTGAACTGGACAGCCATGGGCTTGCTCACTGACAACAAAACTACCTTCAGGTATGATCCTCAGTTCAACTCAGTTCCGTTCAGTCGCTCAGCTGTGTCCGACTCTTTGCGACCCCATGAATCACAGCACGCCAGGCCACCCTGTCCAGCACCAGCTCCCGGAGTTTACTCAAACTCATGTCCATCGAGTTGGTGATGCCATCCAGCCATCTCATCCTCTGTCGTCCCCTTCTCCTCCTGCCCCCAAACCCTCCCAGCATCAGGGTCTTTTCCAATAAGTCAGTTCTTCACATCAGGTGGTACTGGAGTTTGAGCTTTAGCATCAGTCCTTCCAACGAACACCCAGGACTGATCTCCTTTAGGATGGACTGGTTGGATCTCCTTGCAGTTCAAGGGACTCTCAAGAGTCTTCCCCAACACCGCAGTTCAAAAGCATCAATTTTTTGGTGCTCAGCTTTCTCCACAGGCCCCCGCATTTAAGGGACCATCCTTTACCCTTTGAATTTGTCTTTGTAACATTCTTGGTAAACAGTTGACCATATATGCGTGCATGCGTGTGTGCTATGTCACTTCAGTCATGTCTGACTCTTTGTGACCCTATAGACTGTAGCCCACCAGGCTCTTCTGTCCATGGGGAATCTCCAGGCTAGAATACTGGACTGAGTTGCCATGCCCATATTTTCCCGACCCAGGGATTGAACCTGAGTCTCTAATGTCTCCTGCATTGGCAGACAGGTTCCTTACCACTGGCACCATCTGGGAAACCCTGACCATATATATGTAGGTATATTTATAAATTTCCTATATTTTCAAAATTATTTATATTGTTTTTCTTAGGGAGAAGCACATCATCTTGTGTATTACTGCTTTATAGTTAAATCTTACTTTCATAAAATAAACTTATACTTTCATATAATTTTTATTGGGAAAAAACCCCATTCATTCATTTTTACATATCATCTGTTTTTGTGATCTGTGATACAACAGCAGAGTTAAGTAGTCGTAACAGAGACCATATGTCCTGAAGCACCTAAAATATTTTCTGTCTGGACCCTTACAAGAACAGTTTGCTGCCCACTGGTCTAGATCATGTGAGGGAATTTTTAACCATTCCTTTTATTTTTGTCTGTACTATTTTGAATTTTTGCCATGTGTAAGTATTGCTTTTGTAGTAAAGCTATTAGAACATCTTAAGTGATTGTGCTACATGCTAAGATGTAGCCTTTTCCCTTGAGGTTGCACATACTAGTAGGAATAGATATTTGCACAAACAGAAAAATCACTATTTAGAATTTTAAATGCATAATAAATATAATAAGAATTTTTAAAAGTTCTATGAGGATACGAATGGGTGGATAGTCAACTCATCCTCCTGGCAGAGGGAAAAAGTGATTTTACAAGTAATTGAGGAGCTGGCCTTTATTTATATAGGATTAGGAATTTGCCAAGCCAGGGATGTTTGGGAGGAGGAGAGACAATCTGTACTCCTTTTCCCTTCTTTCTTAAGAGAATTAGGTCCACCTTCATGTTTCTTAGTACATGTAACAATATGTGATGTCATTCTTCCTTTCTAGTCTCCTCCATCTCCATGCCATTTGGAACTCTGACTAACAGTCTTTAAATATAATGTTTGGTTTCCGTTTTCCTTTTATGCATCTTGTCTCAGACATGTCAGAGACATGATGACTAAACCAAGGAATCTGAGCTCCCAAAAGATTAAGACTTGCCTTAAATGTTAAACATTGCTCTTATCTCTTCAGAGTAGAATTCCACTAGCATAGTTGTGACAGTTTCCCCTTCATATTTGTTGTGTTGCTTCTTCTGTACCGGATAGAAATGGGTGATGCTGTCATTTTCTTGGGAATGTGGCCTGAATCAGTGTGGTTGTCGAGGTGATTATGACAAGTCAGTAGTCATTTTCTGTTAGTGCAATATTGTTTCCCTAGGTAATGTGATATTTGAGAGAGGGAATGATAACACCATATCCACGGTTAACTTAATATATACATGCAAATGTGAGGGATTGGGTACCTAAATTAGTTTAATGCATAGCTCATGATTTTTATCTTAACAGCTTTCTCAGAGCTGCTCTGAAAGAATAAAGTTAACTCATGTTAGACTTTAATTTTTTTTTTCCCAAAGACTCCTGTCCATTTATTCTTCCTACTATGGATATTTTAATTTTTTTAAGGTAACTGTACATTAAAAGGGCTTCCTTATAGCTCAGCTGGTAAAGAATCTGCCTGCAATGTGGGAGACCTGTGTTCGATCCCTGGGGTGGGAAGATGCCCTGGAGAAAGGAATGGCTACCCACTCCATTATTCTTGCCTGGAGAATTCCATGGACAGAGGAGCCTGGCAGGCCACAGTCCATGGGGGTTACAAAGAGTCAGACATGACTGAGCGACTTTCATTTTCACCAGACATTAAAAAGTGCCAAATTATCATTGCACTGCTTGTAGGATTTTCACAAATGAACACACACCCCCCACATATGAGTGTAGCCAGCACTCCTGTTGTTACAGCGCTCCAGAGGCCCCACCCCACTGATACCTGTCCTGGTCAGATTCCTCCCCTAGGGTAACCTGTGATGTGACTTCAAATAGCATAGGTTGGTTTCAATTGGTTTTATACTTCATAATGTTTATATAAATGGAATCCAGTTCTGTGTCCTTTTTATATCTGGCTATTTAGTTCAGTGTTATGTTTTTTAATTTCTTATAAATTCTATTTATATGTGAATTATTTGAGCCATATAATTTGAGATTTATTCTCATATGTGTCTTTTGGTGAACATACAGACATGTCTCCAGTTCTCAGGATAGTTGTGTTCAGCTTTGGTAGATATGCTACATATTTTTCCAAAGTCATTATCTCAGTTTATACTCTCATCAGCAGTGAATGAGTAATTTGATTACTGCACATATATTACCACTTGATATTTTCTACCTTATTCATGTTATCTATCCTTTAATTATGAAATATTGTCATGTACTAGTTTTGATAAGTATTTCCCAGTTTACTACTAGAATCCATTATTCATTTAGCTATTTTCTTTGAATTAAGTGTTAGTTTTTGAAGTATAGTTGACATACAATATTATGTTACTTTCAGGGGTACTACAGAGTGATTTGACATTTACATACATTATAAAATGATCACCATGACAAGTCTAGTAACCATGTGTCCTCATACAAAGTTATTATAGTGTTATTGATGATATTTCTGATGCTGTGTGTTAATTATATCACTGTAGCTTATTTATTTCATAGCTTGAGGTTTGTACCTCTTAATCCCTTCCTTTGTTCCTCCCTACCTCCAACCCCCTTCCCTCTGGTAACACTCTATTTGTTCTCTGTAGCTTAGTTTGCTTTCATTTTGTTTGTTTGTTTATTCAAATATTTTGACTTTTATTCTGTTATTTTACCTGTCTTTATTTTACTGATATTTGGAAGTTTGGGTGTTTGTTATATTTGTGATATATCTAATTGGGCTTCAACATGTGTCATGTATACATTTATATATATTCCTACTATGTTATTTATATTTTCACTATCTTAGTGCCTTCTTGTATTGTGCAAAAGTTTTTAATTGCAGTCTACTTCTATATAATTGTTACTGTTCAAAACTTCTGAGTTAAGGAAACCAGCCTACATCAGACTCATCAAAACATTTTCCTATTAAATTTTCTTATTAAATATTTATTAGACTGTACCATTCACAGCTTGATTTGTGATCATCTTGATTTTTGTATATGATATGTAATACTGAAGGTGCACGAATACATGATTTTTCACTATGGCTATACAGTTGACACGGGATTATTCATTAGCAAGATTATTCTTTTTCCACTGGTTTGCATAGTGATCTTTGTTACAAATTTGTGGACTGTAAATTTGTCAGGTGTCTTTCTGGACTCTATTCAGATCCATTTGTTAGTTTTCCTTGTATTAATATTATATTAATATATGGTTTCATCATCTTCACATGTTTAGCAATCTTCTGTTGTATGCCATTGTATGCCAGCTAGCATAGAAAAGAATCACAGAGAATACAAATAATACTGTCTTCCAAAAGAGAATTTGTCTTTTTGTCTTTTAGGATCATAGGGTTGGGAGTTGACCACCTCAGTTTACGAGAGACTGATCTAGGTTTTATCTGGATTTCAGCTTTGGCAAAAGTCAGTCTTTTTTGGTTATTCCTTGCTGCCATGATGTGATTCTCTATATTCTATTGAAGTGTTGGTGTTTCTAGTGTCTTAAGCTTAGGAAAAGAGCTAGAAATTCATTTCTCATCATGGATGTTCAACTTAGCTTTGTACTACTCTCTTCCCCCTTTTGGGAGGGTGTGGAAAATTGTGATGGTTTGGTGTCCACTAAACTTCCAACCTCATCACTCAAGCAATGTGAAAAATAACTGCTAGTTTTTCTTTTAGCTAAGGAACTGTAGTTTTCTGCCAACCATCCAGGCTGGTCCTCAGACTCTAGCTTTGCCCAATATTAGGACATTGTGAAATATGATTTAGATTCTCCTTATCAATTCACCCTTCTTTGTAGGACTTTAATCAGTCCCCTATACTGGGTCCTTGCCTCCCCCTCCTCTGGATGGGTCTTGTTTTCTAAGCACCGTGAGATGGCAGGATTGACTCTTTGTGTTCTTGTACATCCTCAGAATTCAGCAAATGTGTTGTGAAGCAAACTGGACATATAAATCTCTTAGAATGAAGGCAAGGAGAACAGTTAGAAGGACAATCTAGGCACGAAGTTATAGTGATCAGAATTAGCATATTACTTATAAAGATGGGTGAGTATAGAAAGATTTGATACAAATTTTAGCCTACACAGCCAGTAACTGTGGGGGATCTAGGAAGGCTGGTGGGAAGAGAGAGAGCCAAAGAAGGCAATGGCCATGTTTCCAGCTACGGTAGTTGGGTGGCTATTGACAGTATGTGTGTGTAGTATTATATATATAGTATATATTGTGTGTGTGTGTGTGTGTGTGTGTATATATATATATGTATATATATATATATATATAGTGAGAGTGGACAAATAAGTGGTGCAGGATATGGGGTTGCCAATTAGGGAAAGAAAGTCTGCCCTACTCTGATTGTAAATTTGTGTCTGTGTGTGTGTGTATGCATTCACACAGGTGCACACAGGACTTCAGCTTGGCTATACTTGCTTACACGTTGCTCTAACCTCTGTCCTCAGTGTAGGATTTTAGATCAACAGTGGCCATACAGAAGCTTCTTCTATGAAGGAACATCCATTGCTTGGTTAAGCCTTCAATCTTTTGTTGGTTAATCGAGTCCTGTGTGCTGAATGTAAATACTACGTGTTTCCCTAAAAAGTTCATCCAGGCCACAAATACAAATCACATGTGGCTTCCTGCAAGTCCATTCTGAACAAAATTAAGGATCTTTCATAAGCAAAGCTGTTCCCAAGGTTGGTGACCCCACTGAGGTTCACTTTAAGCTCATCATCATCTCATGTAAGCAGAGAGGTGAGATGCCACTTCAGATTCATTGTATCACGTGACCACGTCTTGGAAGCCTCCTGAATAAGGTGTATGTTATTAATTCAGAAGGCCAGGGAAAGTATATGAGTCTAAGCTGCTTCAAACCTTAAATGAGTTAAGAGAACTGAGTTGGTGCAACCTAACCAGAGATTATTCAGCAGGCTGTATATCCTCCAAGTTTGCTGCTAATGGAATCATTTTTGTTGCTTACCCACCCTTTCTTGAAATATCCTCATATGACTGAATTCTCATAAAGGCTGTAAGATGCACATGCTAATTCCATGGCAAAGAGGGTTTTTATATAAAATATAAAATTGGGGAGCCATTCAAATCCCTCTGCCCCCTTGCAATAAGTTATAAGTCAGTCCTCTCCACCAACAAGTTTCCTAGGGATATTATGAAGTGAGAGGTGTATTTATAAATTTATAATGAATTGATAAATAAGTGAAGAATGAAGCCTGCTGCTTGATTGTTATTTTCTTCTCTCACATTTTGCTTCCTCAAAGTTGTCCTTCATTTAAGCATGTCAAGAGAGAACCTGAGTTTGGAATGGGGTCTTGATGGAGAGATTGAGAGGATGTAAGAAATTACGTATAAAGAGCATAGAGAATGTGTGGTTGTTCAGGATTTGGCCAATGCATCAGAGCAACAAATTCTAATGTTCCATTCCCTCTAGAAGTTATGAAGTTGGTTAATGGAGTAACCTAATTAAGAAGCTAGCCTAGCTGACTCTGTAGAAAACACAACTTTTGATTGAATTTGGTAGATTTCTTTTAATTGCAATAGTCAACTAAAAGTATTAGGGCTATTTATGTAATGGCAGGGACATTCTTTCATTGATCTCTAGTAACAGAATCTAAGGAGGTATTATTTTCCATTTCCGAATGTATGATGAGGTTGCTTCAAGAGTTGGCACTTCTGTATCCCTCGGGTCTCTTGTCTGGTGAACTCCCTGCCCTTCTAGCATGATTGCTTGTCTTCCTGCTCAAGTTCAGTTCTGGAAACACTGCTGTTTCACAGTCTCTTGGTGTTATAGATCCTCATGTTTCTGACTTCAGAGCTTCACTGAAAGCATCTCTGTAAAATTGCTAATTCATAAGGGCCAGCAGAGTTCATTCCTACCATATTGGCTGCTTAGTGATACATAGCCATTCTCTGTAGAGATGTAGATATATTTCTTTCTGTATCCCCAAAGACTAATTTTGATTTTAAAATGAATCTGTCTTTTCTTTTTGGGAAGATTTGCCTTTACCTGTTTTAACCTGATCTCGTGGTTTTGGGTTCCTCATTGTGAGAAGGTAACATATAGACCAAACCTTAGAGATGTCAACTCTCTTCCTTGAGAAGGGCATTACTTTGGTTGAAAGTGATCGCAGTTATCAGTAAAATTATATGAGGGAGAATAAAGCACCTCATTATAGTAAAGTCAGGATTACCCTGTTTATGAGCTCAATTTAATTAATTATTAAAGGCTAAGACATTTAGAGAAAATTTTTAAAGCATGCTATTAAGGTCAAAGTGGCTGAGATTCAAGTTTAAATGGTTTTAGCTGTTGTGTTGTTTCAAGAACTCTCTTCCATTTGGGAAGTTAATCTGAGATGTAAAGTGGAGAGACGTGGGCTGAGGGTCAGAAGACTTGCTTCACATTCCTTCTTTGCTACGAACTGGCTCTGAGACCTCAAATATGGCACTTATATTCCATTAAAAAGGAGATAAAAATACCATTTCACAAGTCAGCCATGAGAGCATCTGACGGAGTGAGGGTCTGACTCACTGTACATGTCCAGGGAAATTTTGGTTCAACTATATATGTTGATATTTAAGAGGGTTACTCAGGAAATTTCTATGAGCCAGGAAGTTTCATAAGATACTCATGGTCATGCTTTGTGAGCACTAGTCCAGGATATTTTTTTAGGTGAGGAGAAAATCATCAGCCTGATTCAGAAGATTGGAGTTTTAGTTCAGATTTGTCCTGCATTTGTTGTGGAATCTGGGTGCAAGTCTCACAACCTTCCTTAAGCATTCAGTTTCTGCACCTGGTCTATAAGAATAATACGTCAAACAAGTTAGTGCCATTTCTCTGTATATTTCTATATCTGTAAAGTAAGCACAGTGATACCAGCCACTTCAGAAGATCTTTACAAGGCTAACATGATTCAACACGTGGAAATGTTCTAGCAGAGTGCTTCTTTCATGGTATGTACTCAATAAACATTCATTGGAATGATTTTCCCTTCTTCCTAGAACTTACTTGAGTAAAATTGCCAGTCATAGAAATCGGAATGCTGAGTACCATGTTAATGCCTTGACAATTTTATGGAAAGAAGAAATAAAAACCAGTCTAATGCTCCCAGTTTTATTTTACTAGCATTTTCTCTCCTCTCTCTCTGTTTTTTTTTTTTTTTTTCTTGGGATGATGTCTCTTTGTGGCAGAGCAACAACACCAACAACAACTACAATCAGGGGCCAAAGGCCAGAAACCATGGATAAGAAAGACCACTCCTCCTGCCCAGTCCTCTTCTGTGCTGCTGGGTTTTCTCTGACAGGAATGCATGTATTTCTTCAAGAGCCCTGTAACCAAGAGCACAGGAGTTTTCTTGGAACCAGAGGCAGAAGGCTCCTGCTCCCTTGTGGCTCATATTCTCACTCAGCACCCAAGCATGTCTTTATTTGGTGAAGTTCACAGCCTTTCCCTTCCTGCCTCAGCAGCTACTGTCCCAGCCTCAGACCCAGTCACGACAAGTGTGGCTGCTATGTGGATCATGTCTCAGGCAATTCAGAGAGCCTTTCAGAGAATAAAGCTTTGGATTTGACTGTGACTTCTGCTATGACTCTCTCTTTCTCCTAGAAAACTATTGTGTTGGATGAAGCAAGAAGGTGCAAGCTGTAATGCTGTCATGAAGGCCAAAGGTTGAGGAAGAAGTTGCCATTTCTCCTTCCTGTTTACCACTCAAGGATCTATCTCCTGAATCCTTTGTAGAGTTATTGGTATCCTGACTTTATACATATACCCTGGTATTTGTGTACATATACTGCTGCTCACAGCATTGATTTAAAGTTAGTGGTTCTACTACCCTCTAGCTCTATGACTTGGGCATTCAGTTCTCTGAGCCTCAACTTTCTCCTCTTTATGATGGGAGTAGTCATGTCTGTCTGCTTGGCTGGTCAAATAAAATCTCAGCTTCATATATCTGATACCTTAGGGTCCCCTACCTGAGTAGGAAGCTTGTGTGTTACTTAACACAGCTTTTGTGCTGATGATGACCATTCCTTCATCAGCCTCCTGGACAGATGACCCTCTAGTGTCAGACTGAGCTCTGAAGGATTGGGAAGCTGCCCTCCTCAGGAGCTCAGATAGTAAGTTGTTCTTTGTGCTGATCTCAAACCTGAACCCTCCAGTAACTTTTGCCTGCTGGTTTCTGTCATCTCTGGATAACAGGGCATTTAACCTTAAACTCTTCTGTATCCTGAAGACTACTGTAAAAAGTACCATTATTTTTTAAGCTGGCTATCAAGTAATCTTTTCAGCTCCTTTGCCTCCTCTGCTCTTGGAGTTCTGACCTGGATTGACTGCATGGAACAGAACATGGTGCCAGGTGTTCCCGAACATTCTCAAGGGTCCTTGTAGCATCGGTAATAAAACATTCCCTGATGACCCTGGAAGCAAGTCTGATTATTACTAATGGTAACTGTCCCCACCCATAGCGAGTCTGCTCAAATCCTAGAGCCATGATTGGCAAACCATGTTTCTTAACATGCTTTAAATTATTTTTAACATGGAAGTAATTTCCCCCTCTATTGCATTGCCATTTCCTTCTCCAGGGGATCTTCCCTACCCAGGGATCAAACCCAGGTCTCCTGTATTGCATGTGGATTCTTTACTGCTGAGCTACCAGGGAAGCCATGCTTTATTCTAAAAAATAATAAAGATGCATTAAATTTAATAATAGAAAAGACCTAGAAAAAATCTAAAGAATACTATGGAACTTATTTGTTGCCCATTTACTTTTAAAAAAATGAAATATTTTTATACCTTACACCTTAGTCATGTTTCCACATAAGTGATTATATATGTGTAATCGGTGAAATTATGTAATATTGTTACGTGCCTATACATTTTGTTCTTTTATGGATCATTGTATTGTATTTTCCCATGTCATTATCAGTTATTTATAAGTATCATCATAATGGTTGCATCATAATAATGAATATATACTATAATTTACTTAATGAACCCTCTATGGTAATCCCTGATTTGTAGCCAGTTTCCAGGAGCTTCAGAGCTATTCTCTTTGAGAAATGGAATAAGGGAGAAGGCAACACCTCTGGATTTTCACAGGAGGATTTTATTTTCCAAATGCTGGTGTAATCCCGTTGCTCTGCTCTTCTTTTCCTGTGGGCAGAATTAACAGGATATGGAGATCAGATCAGGACTTGGAGATCAGTTGGAAAGCTAAAAAAGCAGGTTGATTTGTGCATATGTATTTATGACTGAGCACATTAGTGAATGTGTATCCTCACTTCGCAAATTCAAGTTTAAAATGTTATACTGATGATTTCTGTGATGAACAGAATGTTTGGTTTTGTTTCATTTACTGATACAAATGCCGCCCCTAGAAGGGCTTGAACTGCCTCTTTCTGCGATCAAGGATTTTCCCTTGATTAAGGAAATCAAAGAAATCCAAGGATCAGAGAATTACTCTCCTTCATTGTCAGGATTGAATGCATTTAAATCCAGAGCTAGAATCAAAGTATCACAGATTTGTCTTCTGTTAACATAATTTGGGACTCTCTTGTTTGTTAGAGCATAGCTCTGGAAGAAGGAAGGCTCTGCTCTCATATAATCACATCAGTCATCTGGGATCATTGTTTAAGGGGCAGTACCCTCACTTCTCTGCAGACTTGCAGAACCAGTCACCAAGATAGGGGTACAGGAGTCTTCTTGTTTACAAACTTCCCAAGTGAATTTTGTCAGGTAAATTTAAGAAATGGACTGTGACCCAGCACAGAAAAAGGTATCTAGGCCATCAGTTTAGCCTGAAAAAGAATTGCCTTGCCTCCACACCTGTATTTCTAACAAGACATGACATCTAAGATATTGAGCTTTACTTTGGATTTCATCTGTGATTATCAAAATCACACGATTAGGAAGAAGTTTCATAAACCTATAGTGAGGGTGGTGAAAGGGTTTTTTTTTTTTTTTTTCCAATTAAAACATCATTTCTGAAAGAGGCAGCCCACATCTCCCGAAAGGCACTGCCACTAATAGAGAACCAGCCGCATCCCTTCATCTCGTGCCAATCCCACCCTTGTGGAATGGATAAAAACTATGTGTTACCACCTATGGGGACTGGCTGCTTTGATGCAGTAGCATATGGTTGACGGTTGAAACAAAAATAAAACCAAACAGAAAAAAATAAAAATAAAAAAAAAACCAAACAGAAACTTCTGGTTATTTAGCCCGGGTAGAATTCTCAAAACTTATTACAAAAGGTTAAGCTGAGACAGCTTCACTCCATCTGTGCCGTTTCTCCAGCCCAGAGAAGCGTTGACCTTATTGGGTCTGGTTGCTAGGATGCTTCCCACATGCTGCTCAGAGCTTTGTGATGTCACAGGTTTCTGATTGTGCAACTGAAAAACTGCAAGTTGTGTACCACATGTGCTTATTAGGAAGGGTGAAAAGTCAAATTACCAAGATGATGTCTTGTTGCTAGTAGTAAGGGTGCTAATATCTGGTGGGCAGGTCCTCATAGTGGTGGGCTGCAGTGAACAGGTTTGAAAGTTCTATGTTCTTCCCCTTCCAGTGGCATAATTTCAACAGTCAGGGAAACCAGGTCTTGAAACCTCTAACTTGGGTCCTAACTCAGGAAAGAGAGTTTATAGGAAGCAATAGTGGGCGAGAGATATGGCCAGTCTCTTCTACTTTTCACGTTAAAAAAAGTGTTGAGTATCCTGAGTCTGAGAGTTCTGGGCTACTTGAAAATAATAGCTTCTCATTTCTTTGTTGGGCCACCTGCAAAGAGCATTCATGCTTCCTGTTCCCCAAGTATTGTGAGGCTGTTGGATTTTTTGGGCGGGAGATGTCAGTATCTGGTTCCAGCAGAACAGAAGTCACAGTAAACTGGGAGCATCCCTCCGTTGAACTTTTGCCTCCTACAGAAAGGCAGATGAACTCAAGGCGATTTGTCCATTGTGTATGTTTCCTGAAACATTAAAGAAATGAGAAGGAAGCTTCTTAAGTGTGTCCTGAGTTCTCCTGTGGAGGAGGAAAGAGGCGGGAATGGCCCCTATGAGTTATCTCTTAACTATGCTGAATCCATGAAAGCCTTTACAGAGCAGCTGGTCTCTCCCTGGGCTGGGTGCCAGTCCAGCCCAGAGGGTTATAGGTCTCAAAGACCCTTTAGGTAAAGGGTGTATGTAGATGCTGAAAACATTGCAGGCTCATTGCTCTGGAGCAGGGCCTGAGGGAACAGGTACATGTTCTAAGTAGGAGCAGAACCATGGGTACAAGCAATGTGGGCCCAGCTGGCAGACTGAAGGGGCCCACAGAGGAGGACATGAGTCAGAGGGACAAAAATTTCAGAGGCAGAGCAAAGTAGGTAATCCTAAATCTCATTAAAAAGCCAATGACTGTCAGATGTAAAAAAGACAGGTCAAGAGCACAGTGAGGCCCAGAATAAGAGGTCTCTTTCAAAGTGAGTAGCCGCTTGTTTCATTTATCCCAGGAGCTTTTGTTTACTTCATCGAGCTGGGGTACGGTTTGGAGTTTAGGCCACTTTTGGGCCTTATTTGTGGCATTAAATAAAAACATCCATGAGGGATTAAGGAAACACAGCTTGCGGATCCCCTCCTGGAAGCTCTGCAGATGTTGGCAGAGCAGAGACTGCTGTCTCCCTCGAGTCTCTTCATGTTTGTGACCACGGTGTTGCAGTGTCCCTTACATGTAGATGTCTTTCAGAAAAGCTCTGCTCAGTGGATACTAGACCTGTCCCCCAGCCACTCTAAGAAGTGCTCAAAGGAATGTGAAGAACTACAGCAGCAGGAAGCTCTCAACAAGGACCAGACACACCTCCACAGAGCATTGACATATTTCTACATTTTCAAAAACATGCTTAAAGGAGAAAAAGGTTAACATCTGAGTCCTGACATCCTCTTATTTTCCTTACCTTCCTTACTCCTGAACTTTTTGGAGAGTTTCATACTCTGAAAACGGCACATAATAACAACTAAAATATTTATTTCATATTTTTCTGCAAACTTCTTGCTCCTGTTTTTCTTTTGTGATTGTTTAGCATGTTCCAAGCATAAAATGACTCCATTAACTGTTCAGTCAGGGCTAACATTTCGATGGGTACATCCCCTTGGAAGCCACGTAACTCTGGCCAGTTGTGGTAAAACAGTCAGTGCTCCCATGTAACAGTGACTACTCTTTGATGGTCTAGACTTTATGACACCATTCATCTGATCAATAAACACGATAGAACAGGTATACTCTCTCACAGGTGAATTTCTGCCACAGTGCTGGCTCCACCATTGTCAGATAAACTAGTTTTTATGCAAAGTGTGCATGTTGGAGAATTTGCTATCAATGGGGTCTTTCTGGAGAAGTTTTGCAGACAGAACACATCTCCCCAGCTTATCGTAAGTTCTGGAGAGAACTCCAATATTATTTCCTCAATCTTCCTGGCTAAACTGACCGTAAACTTTGTTTTCATTTCTTATAGCACATTTTTTTTGTTGCTGATTAGAAAGGCAATACATACAAGATATAATAAATATTAAGCAACATAAACTATAAAAATCTAGTGTGGCTATCACCCATTATTCAGCTGACATTTGTGGATAATCACCATTAACTATTATATATTTTTCAGTTATTTTTTGATGCTTTCATGGATATAGAGAATGATTGTATATCTATTTATAAAATAATATTTAAATACACAAACATGCACACAGAGTTCAGTTCATGCAATGCAGATTATACAATTGGCCTCTTTTTCATTGGCGATAGATTTGAGTCATTTTTTCCTTATCAATCCATGCAGATATATATCATTTTTTTAGTAATAGATTTTATGTTTCAGGTTTAGAATCATAGAAAAATTGAGCAGGAAGAACAGAGAATACCCAGAACAGAGAATAACCATTCTACTCATGTGCAAAGCCTTCCCCTCATTCATCATCCCACTACATATTGGTACGTTTGTTACATGAACAAACATTAACACACCATTACCAACCATAGTTTATATTAGGAATTATTTCTTGTGCATTCTGTGGGTTTTGATAAATGTATGATGACATATTCTCACTATTATAGCATTAATAATATAACATTAATATTAATATTCTCATTATTATAGCATTATAAACTATTGTACAGAATAGTTTATGTGCCCTAAAGATCCTTTGTGCTCCACCTCTTCATCCTCTCTTACAATAAACTCCTGACAACCACTGACCTTTTTATTGTCTTCATAATTTTAGTCTTTTCATAATGTCCTATAGTTGGAAACATATAGTACATGGTCTTTCCAGTTGGCATGTATCACTTTGCAATATACATTTATGGCTCCTCCGTGCCTTAATGTGACTTTATAGTTGATTTATTTTTCTATGTTGACTAATATTCCATTGTATGGATGTACCATAATTTTGTCCATTCACCTACTGAAGGATATCTCCCTTGCTTCTGTATTTTGGAATTCATGGGTAAGGCTGCTATAAAAATTTGTGTGCAGGTTTTTGTGTGAATCTAATTTTTCAGCTAAGTTGGTTAAATACTAAGGAATGTGAGAGTTGAATTACATAATAAGGATACCTATAGTTTTGTAAAATATGCCAAACTTTCTTTCAAAGTGAATTTAGTCTTTCTTGAATCCTTTCTTTGGTGATGTATTTAAAAAGTTATTTCCAAGCTCAATCATTTAGGTTTTCTCCTGTAGGAATTTTATAGCTTTGT